>NC_057803.1:443574141-443894557 GCF_018294505.1 Triticum aestivum | reverse complement strand
ATGCTTTTTATTCAAGGAGCTATCGTGAATCACTTCATAAATTTCTTCTTTCGACACTTCATCACAATTTTCGAATTCACGGATTTCAAGCAAAAGCTCATAAAGATAATCTAGTGCACTCAACTCACTAGAAATTGGTTCATCATAATTGGATCTCTTAAAAAGATTTTCAAGTGGATGAGGATCCATATACTATTTGCTTTTGATTTTCAGTAAACACACAATTATACCAAGCAAACGAGCAAACAAACCAAGACATAAGGGCAACAAAAAGATGAATGAAAGAAGGGCGAAGAAAGCGAAAATATTTTTGAAAATCATTTTCGAAGTGGGGGAGAGGAAAACGAGAGGCAAATGGCGAATAATGTAATGCATGAGATGAAAGTTATGATGGGTACTTGGTATGTCTTGACTTGGCGTAGATTTCCCCAACAACGGCGCCAGAAATTCTTCCTGCTACTTCTTGAGCTTGCGTTGGTTTTTCCCTTGAAGAGGAAAGGGTGATGCAGCAAAGTAGAGATAAGTATCTCCCTTAGTTAGAGAACCAAGGTATCAATCCAGTAGGAGACAACGCACAAATCACCAATACCTGCACAAACAATCAAACAACTTGCATCCAACGCGGTAAAGGGGTTGCCAATCCCTTCACGGCCACTTGCAAAAGTGAGATCTGATAAAGATAGATAAAACTAAACAAAAGATAAAGTAAATATTTTTGGGTTTTTTGGTTTGTAGATCGGAAAGTAAAAGATTGCAAAATAGTAGATCGGAAACCAATATGAAGGAAAATAGACCCGGGGGCCATAGGTTTCACTAGAGGCTTCTCTCAAGATAGCAAATAATATGGTGGGTGAACAAATTACTATCGAGCAATTGATAGAAAAGCGCAAAGTTATGATGATATGTAAGGCAATGATTATGAAATATAGGCATCACGTCCGTGTCAAGTAGACCGAAATGATTCTGCATCTACTACTATTACTCCACACATCGGCCGACTCCTGCCCGCATCTAGAGTATTAAGTTCATGAAGAACAGAGTAACGCATTAAGATGACATGATGTAGAGGAATAAAATCAAGAAATATGATGTAAACCCCATCTTTTTATCCTCGATAGCAACAATACAATACGTGCCTTGTTGCCCCTACTATCACTAGGAAAGGACACCGCAAGATTGAACCCAAAGCTAAGTACTTCTCCCATTGCAAGAAAAACCAATCTAGTTGGCCAAACCAAACCGATAGTTCGAAGAGAATTACAAAGATATCAAATCACGCATAAAAGAATTCAGATAAGATTCAAATTATATTCATAGATAAGGTGATCATAAATCCACAATTTATCGGATCTCGAGAAACACACTGCAAAGGAAGATTACATCAGATAGATCTTCAAGAACATCGAAGAGAACATGGTATTGAGAATCAAAGAGAGAGAAGAAGCCATCTAGCTACTAGCTATGGACCCGTAGGTCTGAGGTAAACTACTCACGCTTCATCGGAAGGGCAATAGAGTTGATGTACAAGCCCTTCGTGATCAAATCCCCCTTTGACAGGATGCCGAAAAAGGCCCCAAGATGGGATCTCACGGGAACAGAAGGTTGCGGCGGTGGAAAAGTGTTTTCGTGGATGCTTCTGGTGGTTTGGGAATATATGCAAATATATAGGAGGAAGATCTAGGTCAAGGGGTCACCGAGGGGCCCACAAGGTAGGGGGCGCGCCCTACCCCCTGGGCGTGCCCTCCATCCTTGTGACTGCCTCGTGGCTCTTCTAACTTGCACTCCAAGTCTCCTGGGTGCCTTCTGGTCCAAGAAAAATCATCGCGGAGGTTTTATTCCGTTTGGACGCCGTTTGGTGTTCCTTTTCTGCGAAGCTCAAAAACAAGGAAAAACAGAAACTGGCACTGGGCTCTAGGTTAATAGGTCAGTCCCAAAAATAATATAAAATATCGTATTAATGCATATAAAACATCCAAAACAGATAATATAATAGCATGGAATAATAAAAAATTATAGATACGGTGGAGACGTATCAATTTTTTTGATGTCTCTACTTTGCTTTAATAGAATCGAGTTGCAGTCAAGATGATCAATGTAACTGTCACAACACACGAAATTAGCTACTCTGCATGTTACCATGCGAATACAATATGTAAGCATTCATGCTGGACAATAGTATATCTTTACTTTATTAGTTTTCTAGGAAATTCATATAGTAAATGTGGACTCATGTGTTTCTTGTTAGGGCCAATCATAAGGTGGAATTCACATTACCCGAAAGGAATTGTACAATGAAAAGTGTACCACATTTGATCCTTTAATCTGTTCACTCGTCACGAAATCTTCATTATCTACATTCTACCCCAAATATCACATAGTTGAATGGGTTAATTTCAAAGGCATGTATCCAGATCAGTTAGCAAAAGTTTGCATTTCCAGGAAAATTTAAACACTGTTTATCGCATGAAATTAATACTTGAAGAGCAAAACCACACCTCAATTAACTCAAATGGACATTTGAATAAAAAGGTCCCTTAGCGGCTTACTTTTTTACTTCCTATTAGAATGAAATAGGAGAAAAAAAATTGATGGACAAAGTTATCACATGACTAACTGATACAAACTATAATGAAGTTAACTGAATTATCGTGTCCATCTTTATCCATGGCCGAAGGAGATTGCACATGTGAAGAGCACTAATCTTCATTCTTTATCTTGGACTATGTGCCTCTTTTTCTTATAAATTGTAGAGCATGTGGATAAAAAATGGTTATACAATCTAGAACCCAACTACATTGAACTAAAAATCAGATATGCACATTAGAATCCCCATATTTGAAAATGAATATGCATGGTTTATAATAGAGTAGTTACTTGATTGACCTAGTACTTTGAAGTAGGAACCAACAGTGATACCTCAAACCAAGAACTCTTACATCAGAAATGATAGGAAAAGAAAAAGCGGGATGCTTAGCGAACACGGGGCAACAACTCTACCATGAAGTGGAACCCAGTCGAACACAAGTACACAATGACGGTAATAACTGATACAACCGGTGAAGGAAATATGCTCTAGAGGCAATAACAAAGTTGTTATTTTATATTTCCTT
The DNA here is from genome assembly GCF_018294505.1 of Triticum aestivum. Classification (NCBI taxonomy): domain Eukaryota; kingdom Viridiplantae; phylum Streptophyta; class Magnoliopsida; order Poales; family Poaceae; genus Triticum; species Triticum aestivum. The sequence continues at coordinate 443,891,447 of NC_057803.1, read as the reverse complement.
ATTCATGATAAAGGTTTATTATTCATGCTAGAATTGTATTGATTGGAAACTTAAATACATGTGTAAATACATTAACAAATACCGTGTCCCTACACTACTGCAGGATGCTGCTAACGCGACACTACGATCAGAGACCCTTTGCCGAAACTGTGTGCGATGCAATAATCACAAATGGTGGTGTAAAAAACCCGTCAAAAAGGTGCAAAACACCATCAAACATGATTTAGATTTTAGTTGCGTGCGCGATGCAGGGCACATGGTTAATCCATTCAAACTATTTGCGATGAGGCAGAACAACAAAAACGAGCAACCATATCAATGTGTGTGCGATGCGGGACGCACGATTAATCCATTCGAACTGTTTGCGCTGAGGTAGAACAACAAACACGGGAAACCATATCAATGTGTGTGCAATATATGGCATACGGTTCACTCGAACGAACTGTTTTCGATTAGGGAACACAACAGAAACAGTTCAATGTAACAAGATGTGTCTGATATGGGGCATACAGTTCACATGGATGAACTATTTGCGATGAGCCAAAATAACACAAACGAGTCGTGTAAACAAGATGTGTGTTATACGTGGCAAATAGCCGACTCGGATGAACTGTTTGCGATGAGAAGTTACAACACAGACGGTCAATACAGTTAGTATGTGTGCAATTTTGTGTGTACAAAAAACTTCGAAAAATGCAAACTAGTTGCTTGCGGTGGCTAGGAGTATCGCACACGATGCATCTACGAGTACTCATGTGTGATGATTAGTATGTTACACACATGTTTCCTTATGTTAAAATGTGTGTGAATTTGCAATATGGACAGCTAATATGCAAATGCCTTCTGGACATCGGGCACACGCTTAAACTCAATGAATTGTGTACGATACTAATACTTTCCATGAAAATTTATGAACTTGGGTAACAACATTTGAGTAACATATATATAGTGTTTATACTATTCGACAAAAGGAGGATCTTCATAACACGGTTTTGACAACCATATGGTCCATATCTACATACTTAACATAGTAACAACTATCACATTTTAAGAGGCTAAGGGCCAACAACCATATAGTCCATATCTACATACTTAACATATATAGTAACATTTAGCACATTTTAAAGAGGCTGAGGGCCAACAACCATAACTATCCACTAGAAACAGCTTCATCATGGTGACTCAGCATCTCGTCAATGAAAAGGAAGAGCCCTCCTGTGCCTTGGTAGAGCATGAGTAGAACAGTGTATCCAATTTTCCAATATGGATGCATTGCCATGAGAAGTGAGAACTTGTTAATTTGAATGGTTCCATTTTTGCGGGAAATGCAGTACCTTGCAATCACTTTGGTGTTATTAGCAGGCACAAGTTTAATTCAACCACGTTGGGAAATCGATCCAGGAACTGCTACAGGGGGCATTTTCTGTTGACATGTAGAATAAAAACCAATTGTAACATATCATTGAAGATATATATAGTTTATGAGCATCAACATTAAAATAAGACTTTTTACTAGAGTTTTGTGCACACAATTTGTCTTGTTCAGTGTGTGCACCATAGGTCTAATTAATCCCATCCAAAATCTAGCGTTCATACGTTGTGCTATCTCTGTCAGATTATCAACAAAGTTTATGACATGCTTCAAGTCCTTCCAGTGAAATTTGGGACACTTAGTAACATACAAATCATTCACTATGCATCAAACATATCCTAGTTAAAAGGTGGAAATGTATTATTTATTTAGAACATGGCAGAAGCATATATAGTGCACATAAATTGGTAAATAGAATTTGTTACTACCTAGGAATGGAGTCAGAATATGATATCACAATTGGTTGCTTAAATAGTGACCAATTAGTCAGAACAAATACCTCGATTTTGCTAAGTAATATGACAGCATGGAGAAAGTTGAAAGGACACTAACCTCGATCAAACTTTGATCGGTTGATGATGCTGGGGAAGTAAACATCCATGTTAATTAGACCAGGCTGTGGTGCACGCACTAGAATTTTATTGCCAGCTTTCAGTTCATAACACTTAGACATTTTTCTTCAAAGGTCCGCATTAAAATAGGAGTGACCATCTTTATCAAGTTTTACGCTAACCGCCATTGTAAATCCATGTTGTGTTGTCAATATGACATCCTGGGAGTCATCAACAAAGTAAAGCCCAAGATTTCCTTCTACTCATGTTCTTGCAAAGAAAGGGATATACTGCTTGAAATGGAAATTAAGATCGTAAATTCGATATATTGAAATAACAGAGCAAGATGCAAATATGGGAGTAACTGATACAGCAGATCAATATATAGATGAAAGCAAAGTACAAAAAATAGAATTAAAAATAGATAATGTAACAAAGATTTGATGCATATATATATAATGTAGCAACAGAGGTATATGTTCACAAATTTAGGCCATGCCGACCGTGGTAGGTTGAGATTGAACATACCGAGCGTTCCCTGAAGTCATCTGAAATGGTGAGATAGAGCTTCGTTTCTGACTGACCACGACCACAGTTACCCGATTTGTGCTCACACTGTGGACACATGAATGAACACCCATGAATCAGCTAGAACAAAAATGATTCCATGGTGATTTCCGCCGGTCGATTAACAGCGATGGACGGACTGCGACAAGAGATGAATGAATATTTCGCTAAGTTGATTACCTTCTCCATGAGAAAAATCCCTGGCCCAATCCCGCAGAAAATCCCAGTCGACCAGAGTCTAGAATGTCAGTGCAGATAAGCAGTGGAAAGCGGTAGGGGCGAAATCCCGTGCCATTTGGAGCGCGACCCACGCCCGCCGCCAATAGCCATCGAGCTTAGGGTGCAGAGTTGCGGAAGAGTCCGTGACGAGTGAGTGGGAACGAAGTGGGCGAGTGTTTTCTTTTTCCTTTTGCATGTGTCAGTAAACACACACGGTTCGCAGAGGTGACGGAGATGAATCATGTGTGATAGTAAATCACCGAGATTGAATTGGAATCCAAATTTCATTTGTCCTTCATCCATGAGTTTTTTTCTATGATGAACATAAACCCTGCTAATCACCATGTTCAAATTTGACACGTTTCCGGGTTCATTTACAATATTTAGGGGATTATGTGCATTTTGTAGGCATTAATGCACATAATTCAAATGCAAACAATTGGTGCTTGAAAAGATGCACAAGAACGGTCTGGAAAAACCATACTCGTGGTATTTAGTAATTTCTCAAGCCTTTTATAAGGAAGGGGTAGAGTTTTCAATGGAATGCGTGGCAATAGTCAACGACAAACACGTCATTTACTGGGTTATCAACTATAGACCAATGAAATACGTGCTTGAAAAACATGACGCCTGGCATGGTGCCATGGTATGGCCTCACCGTGCCCTGGTTAAAAGCTAAGAAGGTTTGATTTACGTCGTCATACACGCCCTTCATAAATCGAACCATCACCGAGGAAGTTCAATGCTTTCGAGAGGGAAATCACCAAGATTGAAGGGGAATCCAAATTTCCGTCCTAGTTTTTCATTCAGTTTTTTCCAACGATCAACATACCGCCTCAAATGCAACGTGTTTAAATTTGACATTTTCCTGAACTCATTTACCATATTTAGGGGATTATGTGCATTTTCTAGGCATTAATTATGCACATAATTCAAATTCAAACAATCGGTGCATGAAAAGGTGCACAAGAACGGTTTGGAAAACCATGCTCGTGTTATTTAGTATGTTATCATGCCTTTTACAAGGAAAGGCCAGATATTTCAAGGAAATGTGTGGCAATAGTCAACCATAAATGCGTTGTTTACTGGGTTAACAACTATACAAAAATAAAATACATGCTTGGACAACATGATGCCTGGTGTGGTGCCATGGTATGGCCTCACCGTGCCCTGGTAAAAATGTCATCATGCACACCTTCCATGAATCAAACCATCACCGAGGAAGTTTCATGGTTTCGAGGGGGAAATCACCAAGATTGAAGGGGGGTCCAAATTTCCTTTGTCCTTTGTTCACGAGTTTTTTTCTATGATGAACATACAACATGCAAATCACCATGTTCAAATTTGGCACTTTTCCGGGTTCATTTTCCATATTTTGGGGATTATGTGCATTTCCTAGGCATTAATGCACATAATTCAAGTTCAAACAATCGGTGCACAAGAACGGCATGGAAAACTATGCTCGTGCCATTTAGTAAATTCTCATGCCTTTTACAAGGAAGGGACATATTTCGATGAAATGTGTGGCAATAGTCAACCACAAACGTTTGTTTATTGGGTTTTCCACTATAGAAAAATGAAATGAATGCTTGAAAAACATGACGCCTGGCATGGTGTGCCATGGTATGACCTCACCATGCCGTAGTAAAAAATTGAGAAGGTTTGGCTTATGTCGTCATGCACGCCCTTCATAAATCGAACCATCACCAAAGAAGTTCCATGCTTTCGAGAGGGAAATCACCAAGATTGAAGGGGAATCCAAATTTTATTTGTTTGTTGACTTGGAGTTTTTTTTCTATGATGAACATACACCCTTCAAATCACCGTGTTCAAATTTGGCATTTTCGGGCTCATTTACCATATTTAGGGGATTATGTGCATTTTCTAGGAATTTAGCGCATATAAATACAATCCAGCTACAGGTGCACGGGTGTGATGTGAGGGACATGGATTGTCGTTTGATCGCGGCGTATCCGACGGTGCACACGCGCGATTCGTGTGTTGGTGAACGCAATATTTCAAAAAAAATCCTACGATCACGCAAGATCTATCTAGGAGATGCATAGCAACAAGAGGGGAGAGTGTGTCCACGTACCCTCGTAGACCGAAAGTGGAAGCATTAAGTAACACGGTTGATGTAGTCGAACGTCTTCGTGATCCAATCAATCAAGTACCGAACGCACGGCACCTCCACGATCTGCACACGTTCAGCTCGGTGATGTCCCTCAGACTCTTGATCTAGTTGAGGCCGAGGGAGAGTTTCATCAGCACGATGGTGTGATGATGGTGATGATGAAGTTACCGACGCAGGGCTTCGCCTAAGCACTACAACGATATGACCAAGGTGGAAATCTGTGGAGGGGGGCACCGCACACGGCTAAGACAACCGTCAACTTGTGTGCCTATGGGGTGCCCCCTCCCCCGTATATAAAGGAGGGGAGGAGGAGGAGGGCCGACCTCAAGGGGCGTGCCCAAGGGAGGGATTCCTACTCCTAGTAGGAGTAGGTTTCCCCCTTTCCTAGTCCATGTAGGAGAAGAAGGAAGGAGAGGAGAGGGAGAAGGAAAGAGGGGGGCACCGCCCCCTCCCTAGTCCAATTCGGACCAGCCCATGGGGGGCGCGCGGCCACCCCTTGAGGCCCTTCTCTCCTTTCCCATATGGCCCAATAAGGCCCACTACTTCCTCCGGCGAATTCTCGTAACTCTCCAGTACTCCGAAAAATACCCGAATCACTCGGAACCTTTCCGATGTCCGAATATAGCCTACCAATATATCGATCTTTACGTCTCGACCATTTCGAGACTCCAAACAACCTTCGGTACATCAAATCACATAACTCATAATACAAACTGTCATCGAACGTTAAGCATGCGGACCCTGCGGGTTTGTAACACCCCTATGTAATGGAGCTACAGTAATCCATCATGATGATGCTAAGCTACTGAGATTCGCAATAATAATCATGTTGGGTTAATATCTCATTTCAAATTCCTTCTTTGAATTCGATTCAAATTAAAAGTGCAAATTGAAGTTGCTCAAAAGTTGTTGGAAAAATATTCACCTTTTAGCAAATAATCCAAAACTATTTGCTCTTAAGGAACACAACATCATCTTCAACTCTAAATGGGCCTAATGCTTTTAACAGAGCCAAAACAGCCTTTTAAAATGCCCTTTTCTTTTTGAATAAATCCAAAGGGATTCAAAACATTCCCAACATTTTGTGGCAGTGCACAATAATTCTTTGGAATTGTTTTAGCCAGTGGCATATTTTTCAAAGTCATTTGTGGCAAAAATAAAATGCAACAATTGCTGGAAAAAGAGAAACAAAAAGAAAAAGGAAAAGTAGAGGGGAGAGAAAGCCCCGCCCAACTTGGGCTTCGGCCCACCCAAGCTAGCTGACCCAGCTAGGCCAGCCCACGCCCCTCCCCGATTGCTCTCTCCTCTCTCATGTTCCCCCGGTGCACGCTGCTACAGGGGCTCGTCGCCGCCCGACCACCTCGCCGGTAATGACGAGGGGATAAGGCCCCGCGCATCCTCGCCTCCTCGATCCTTGCCTCCACTCAACCCTACTCCCCCTGGCGTCCCCGTCCATTCTCCCCTCTCCTCTCGCTCGCTCTCCTTCAACACCGAACACCGTCGTCGCCGTGCTGCATCGCCACCACGGACACTGCCACTGCCTCACCTTGCCGATATGTAGTAGCGCTCCGCCATGCACCGCTATGCTGTTCAGTGCCCTCCGTTGGAGCTGGGACGCACCGCAGCTCCGAACACCTTCGTCCCCATCTCCGACGGCCACAACAACACCGGCGACTCTATGACGTGCGCTTCTGCTCCTAATCCCTCAAGGGCTTTCCTTAGCTGCGCGGTGAGCCACCAACTTCCTTGTCCCTTTCTCCGTCTACCCTTGCACGGTCCCTAGCTGTCTCTCCCACCGTGGCCGAACGTGACGCCACGCGAGCTCGTTGCCGGTGTCCTTCCGGTGACCTTTTGGTCATGGGGTCGCACCCGTTGCACTGGCCGCTCCGTGCAGGTCCTCGCCATCCTTTCCCTTTCCTCTATAGCGCGCCATAACACCTTTCCGCCGCCGACCGTAGCCGCTCCGCTGCGGACCTCTTCACCGGCGACGTTTCCGGCCAGGTCGGCGATGCCACCACCATCACTCGACGCGCGGCCGAGTGGCCGCTCGAACTCGCCTTGCCGTGCCCCTCCCTGTGCCCCGTACCGTGATCCCGACGAGGTCCCGAACGCCACCACCGCCCCCACTCGTCGCCGGCGCCGGTGCCTCGACCGACCACCACCGACCCCTGCAACCGCCGCTTTGGACGTGCGACGTCGCCGGCTTACGAACGCCGCCTCACGCGCAGCGAACGGACCACCGTGGCGTCGTTCCGGCTAACTCCGGTGAGGAGCCGCCATGAAAAGGCTCGCCGGAGCCCTCTCCGGTGTTTGGCCGCCACGAATGGCCTCGCCGGCGCAAACCTGGAGCCGGTGCTGACCTGGCTGAACCGAGGGACCACCCCCAGTATCGCTGACTAGTGGGCCCTGTGGGCCCTGTTGACCTGTTTGACCCAGTCAACGTGCTGACTGGGCAGCCCAGAGCCACTGACAGGCGGGCCCAATCCTTTAATCAATGTTTTAATAACTAAAAATTATTTAGTTAATCTAATTAGCCACTGACAGGTGGGGCCTACTAGCTAATTAACTTAGTTTAGTTAAATTAAACACTGCTAATTAGTCCAGTCACTGACCAGTGGGACCCACTGGTCAACTTTGACTAATTAGCAAGTCTGTTGACTTGCTGACATCATCCCCATGTCATGCTGACGTCATATTCCTATTTTGAAAATTCTGTTAATTTAAATATATATAAAAAACTTTTAAAAACTATGAAAATTCCTAGAAATTAAATCGTAACTCCGGCGAAAATGTTTTCTATACGGAAGTTGCTCAGAAAAATCCAACGAATCCGAATGCGCGGTCCATTTACCTGTCACATGCGCCTAGCATGCTGAACATGGAACTGTCCCCCTCTCTTCCATTTGTCCGAAATTCGTCTAACGCCGAGAATTCATCCTTGGATGTTTATCCCCTCCGTCTGCAACGTGTAGTACTACGTTAGGACAACCCTAGCTTTGCCTATTGTCATGTAATGCTTAGTGATGCATCTGTTTGCTCTGTATTTACTGTTTCTTCCCCCTCTTCTCTCCGGTAGACCCCGAGACCGATGTCGCCCCTGTGATCGACTGCGTCGACAACACTTCTTTTTTTTAGCAGAGCTTCCAGGCAAGAAAACCCCCTTGAGCATTCCGATATCGCCCATTTCTTTCCCTCTCATGCTTGCGTTAGAACTGCAACTGCTTTCTGTATGATCCTACTCTGATGCATAGCCTGTTTTTGTTACCTGCTTATTGTTACCTTACCTGCTTATCCTAAACTGCTTAGTATAGGTTGGTTAGTGATCCATCAGTGACCCCCACCTTGTCCTAGTTGCCTCGCTTTATGTTCGATGACTCGATCAACGTGATCGATGTCCAGGCCCCAACACCGCATATCACCCCCCTAGTTGTACGACTCTATAGAGTTACCATCGAGTGCCGAGGGTGGAACCTCTTACATCACTCCTGATAAGATCTCTGTAGTGTAGTTATACGGTTGTGGTCATCGAGGGTGATTTCCTCCTTAACCACTTCCGATACGGCTCTGTCATGCAAACCCCTCAAGTGTGAACCTCGAGGGTGGATCCTCTTACATTCACCTTGATGATTACATCGAGTGGAATTCACCGGGGGTGATTCCTCGGGTTTTCCCCTTCGTGTTTGTCAGTGTCAAAACCGGCGGATCTCGGGTAGGGGGTCCCGAACTGCGCGTCTAAGGCGGATGGTAACAAGAGGCAGGGGACACGATGTTTTACCTAGGTTCCGGCCCTCTTGATGGAGGTAAAACCCTACGTCATGCTTTATTTATTCTTGATGATATGAGTATTACAAGAGTTGATCTACCACGAGATCGAAGACGCTAAACCCTGGAAGCTAGCCTATGGTATGATTGTATGTTGTCCTACGGACTAAAACCCTCCGGTTTATATAGACACCGGAAAGGGCTAGGGTTACACAAGGTCGGTTACAAAGGAGGAGATACACATATCCGTATTGCCTAGCTTGCCTTCCACGCCAAGTAGAGTCCCATCCGGACACGAGAAGAAGTCTTCAATCTTGTATCTCCATAGTCCAACAGTCCGGCCAAAGGATATAATCCGGCTGTCCGGATACCCCCTAATCCAGGACTCCCTCAGTAGCCCCTGAACCAGGCTTCAATGACGATGAGTCCGGCGCGCAGTGTTGTCTTCGGCATTGCAAGGCGGGTTCCTCCTCCGAATACACCACAGAAGAATTTGAATACAAGGATAGTGTCCGACCCTGCAAAATAAGTTCCACATACCACCGTAGAGAGAATAATATTTCCACAAATCCAATTTGCTGACTTGTTTTGGCAACACGACATTATGCCATGGCCCGGTGATTATTCGAACCGTTTCCTTTAACTAGCCCCGCACATAACGTGAGGCAGTTTTTTGACACGTCTCGTCAAAGCAGAGATCGTGTCCCCTTATCACGGGATTCTCATCAATACGGGCGTGGGTAACCCAACCGCACCATGATTACGGCGCTTGGGGGATAAGCGAGTTTTACCAGGCTAGTGGGGATGCATAGTTTCGTCCGCCCATATAAAGGGATAAGGATTCACCTTTTCATCCACGCCTTCTTCCTCCTTTGCTCATCCATTTTCGCACACTCGAGCTCCAGTGCCCAAGTCCACACTTCCCACCTCAACCCTCTCCAATCATGTTCAGAGCGGGAGGCAGGTGGATGGTCTCCTCCGTTATGGAGGGACACATCAAGAAGCTGAGGAGAGCCGGATACCTGTCCGACGACATCGCGCACCGGCTCCCAGATGAGGGGCAGCTCATCCCCACCCCCAGGCCCCATAAGAGGGTAGTGTTCCTTATCCATTTCCTCCACGGACTGGGATTCCCTCTCCACCCATTCATCCGGGGGCTCATGTTCTACTACAGCCTGGATTTCCACGATCTGGCCCCAAACTTCATCCTTAATATCTCGGTGTTTATCGTCGTGTGTGAGGCCTTCCTCCGCATCTAGCCCCACTTCGGCTTATGGCTGAAGACCTTTAATGTGAAGCCGAAGGTAGTGAGCGGCCGCCAGGCGGAGTGCGGAGGCGCCATGTTGGGCAAGATGCCCAACGTCACCTGGCTCGAGGGCTCCTTCATGGAGACCATAAAGGGGTGGCAATCGGGGTGGTTCTATATCACTGAGCCGCGTGACCCCAAATGGGAAGCGGCCCCCGAGTTCCGATCTAGCATCCCCACGCGGCTCACCTCCTGGCAAGAGAAGGGCCTGTCCTGGGGTAGTTCAGTAGAGCTGACCGGACTCCAAACATGTATCCAAAACATGGTGAGCAAGAAGCTCAAACTCATCAACGTAGTCCAGGTCATGCTCATCCGCCGGATCCTCCCGTGTCAACGACGGGCTTTCAACTTGTGGGAGATCGACCCAGCCCAGCACCAAACTCTGAACAGGCTCTTCGATACAACACACGAGGATGCCTGGAAGGTGCTATTCAAGGGCGCCGAGGTCCCTCCCTCCCTCACCGAGGACCGCGGGCTAAGCGCGAAGCGCCGAGCGCATTCGGTGAGTTCTATACATCCAATAGGATATTTTATTTCCCTTAGCTTAATTATGCGCGGGGTCTGATCTCCATGCCTTTGACAGGACTGGGTGGAGACGTCGGGGCAGATTAACTATCCGGCCCCTCCGCCCGAAGACACTGTGGATGCTCTCCTTATGGAGATGCTGACTTCGGCCCCTTATAAGGTGCCGGAGAAGACCAAGAAGGCCAAGGGAACCCGAAAGAGTTCTCGACGCCAGGCGTCATCGGACTCATCGTCCGAGAACTCTGCGACACACTCCTCCCCCGAAGACGAGGTGGAAGAAGAAGATGCTCCCCCTTCAGTTGGGGGAGACAAGAAAAGGAAGGCCGCCCCAACTAGGGAGGCCGAAGGGTCCAAGAAGGGAAGGACTCTCCTTCCGGACAGTTCTACCACCACCGCCAAAGGAAAAGACGAGTGGCTACTTAGGGCCAAGCCCCTGGCGAAGTCATAAGTATTCGGATACCAGAGTAACTCATAGCATTCCTTTGTCGCACTGCTTCCCCTAATGCCGAATATGATTATGCAGGCCGCCACGAGCCCGTATCGATGTATCATCGGACGGCTCCCTGGGCTCGTCGGATATGGATAGCGATCCACTTCCGACCGCCACCTCCCCTTGCCCTGCGGACGACGCCGAGGTATTGTCTCAAGAGGCACCGGGTCGAGGGGAGATAGTCCCGGAGGCACCTCAAGGCGACCTTCCGGACTCCGGGAGCAGAGGGAACAAGGCCCCTGAGGGCTCCGAGTTCGGCCCTCAGCCGAACACCACGCCGGAACCTCTAGTGATTCCGAACTCGGGCAGGCGGCCTCCTTCCAAGTGGGGCAAGACGCCTGTGCCGGTGACCTCTGTCCATCCAGAGGCGCCAGACAATCTGCTAGGAGCGCTTCGCAGCACTTCCATCGACGAGGAGCACCATACTATTATGAGTGCGGTGGTCCAGAAGGTTTAGTCCGCCAAGAGCAGATTGACCGAAGCATGTGCCAGCCTTCTAACAGGCTTTGAGGTAAGTGTTTAAAATATAGGAAAAATATTACCGCATAGACAATAGCCCCTGATGCTATGTTTGGTGTTCAGAAAGAAAAGCCGAACAGAGGATCAAACAATATCGCAGGAGTCTAATATAAGTATGTCAATATGCGTATGCAGGCTTCGCTGTTGGCATCTGCCGCATTGACTGCGGAGGTCGCCGCACTGAAGCAGGACCTTAAAGGGTCCAAGGACGAGCTCGGCCTTGCCAAATGACAGGATCATCATGAATTTGCCAGGGGCCATGACCGAAGTGGCGACCCTAAAGCAAGCGTTGTCCGAGGCCGAAGATAAAGCGGCCAAGGAGCACACCACGCGGGAAAGGCAAGAGGCCCGGGTGGGCGAGGTGCAGCAAGAGCTCCAGGCTCTCGTGATGAAGCACGAGGCGTTGGAGCATGACTCAAAGACACGAGAGTCTGAGCTTGCCGCGGCCCTCGAGAGCGCAAAGAGTGCCAAGGCCGAAGCCCAAAAGGCCCTCCAGGAGATTGACGCGATGAAGAAAATAGTGGCAGGTAAGGCATTCTATATGCAAAGCAAGCATGTGAGAGTAAATTACCTATTACTTACCCGAATCCGGAGCTCTCCAGGAGCATTCACACATTTGCCCCGCAGCGTGTCGGATGCCGCACAGTTTTACCAGGCCGAGGAGGGAAGCTCAACGGAGAAGCTATTCTGGTCTCAGTATACTGGGACCGAACACCCGATGCCTCTGAGTGACCAGCTAAAGTAGCTGGTCGAGCTACACAAGGCGGCCGAACATGCCATGAAGGGCCTTATAGTCCGGCTGTGGCCTGGCGACGCCCTTCCGAATACCTACTTCGGCCTAGTGAGGCGGCTTGTCGATGCCTGCCCACGGCTGGAAGTCGTTAAGCGGTCCGTCTGCATCAAAGGTGCACGCCGGGCTTTTGCCCGTGTGAAGGTGCAATGGGCCAGGCTAGACACCGTGAAGCTGATCAAGGAAGGACCACCGCAGGGCAAGGAGCATCGCACCACCAAAATTTATTATGAGGGTGTCCTGAAGGGTGCCCGTCTTGTAGCGGACGAATGTCCAAAGGATGTAATATTTGAGTAAACTTGCTCGTGTGATCCTGTATGATGAAAACTTGTTTCATATGCGCTATGCAATGCTTGTTTGAATTTAAAATATTACCTTCTGTTTGGCTGTTTATCCAATCTGAGAGATGGCTAGTCCTCGGCTTCTGCCCCCATGCCGTGAGTGCTGGGGTGTTGGGGATAAACCTGAGCACTCTTGTTCCCATTTTTGGGTCCTTCGAGGGAGGTGCTCAGCACAACGAACAAGGCAACCGAACTAATAATGATTTATCACTCTCACTTAGCCATAGAATTCTATAATTTTAAATTTCAGCGAAGCCCCTGGTATTCGGAAGGCCGAATTCGGGGCGCGATACACGCCTTTAAGCCGGACAGGATCGACTCCTCGCTCTAAGCGGCATAAGTCTTTAGGGACTCGAAACCTCGCCGAACAGCGACCAGTCTCTCGGCTTATCATCACATTCAGTTTTAGCTTTCTCTACTGAGGTGCTTAGCCCAGCAAAACCGGGGTACAATCGCAGTAGTTCTCCTAGTGCTACCATAGCCGATAGAGCGGAACGTAAGGTACCAAAACATAGGAGCCGGGCAAACCCAACATTTGACCAAAGACATTATTCGGAGCTGATGCATATAATGTTATAAGTTCGGGGTGCCGCACTTGTGAAAGTGTTCGGACTTCTCACACCATATTGTGGGGTACTTAAGCCCCTGGTGTATTGGCCGTACCAAAGTGTACGGCTGCAAGGCATCATTAATGAACACACACACATATATATAAAAGAATGCTATAATAGTCTTAATGCTATGCATTGTTTATTCAAAAAAGGTGTGTTAAAGCAGAATGATACAAATAGTGCGATAAGCAAAAAGTAGGACTATGTCCCTTCCAAGGGCAAGCTGAGGAATAGTATTAAAGCAAATATTTCACTCGTTATCGTAATCCACCTAGGAGTTCCATGGTGTGACGTAGCTTTCTGCCTCCTAGGTTGCTGCATCATGTGTTCGGCAATCATGCTGCCGGACAGGGTTTCCAGAGATTAAAGTCCTGAAAGAGAAAAATAACAAAGCGGGAAGCCCCTAGTGCGGTTTAAGCCGCGTATTGGGGCATGCCGTAGTTGTGCCCCCCTCCCCGCCTGTGCCCATGGTATTTTTAATGCGTAATTATGTACGCATGGCACGAATTTCGCCATTTGGCTTGGGCCGGGGTGGGGGCCGCTGTTGGATTTTGGGTTCCGGCAGACCCTTGAGGTTCGAACACTGGGGTGCGCGTGGAGATTTCGCCTTCTACCTACCTGCGCCCCACCGCCGCGCTAAGATCTAAGCTATGGAAAGAATAGCACAAGAGACACGGAGTTTATACTGGTTCGGGCAACCGTTGTGGTGTAATACCCTACTCCAGTGTGTGGGGTGGTGGATTGCCTCTTGGGCTGATGATGATGAGCAATACAAGGAAGAACAGCCTCACGAGGGTCTGTTCTTGGTTGGGGCGATGAACTGCTGGGAGGAGTTCAATCACCCTTCCCTCTCTCTCTTCTCTCTCTGTCTCTTCTCGATTCTCTCTCCGATTTCGATCCGATCCCCTCTACCCTATGGGTGGCTAGTCCTATTTATAGGCAAAGGCCCTAGGCCTCTTCCCAAATATTGAGCGGGACGGGCGCCAACAATCGGCCATTTTGAAGGGGAACATCTGGTACACTTATCCTGACTAAAGTTGGTCCTCACCTGCCAAAGGATCTGGCGGTGACGCTGGCTTGGGCTCCACAATGACTTCCTTCCTGCCGTTGGGCCGGTCTTGGTCTCGTTGCACCGAAACGGGTGCCTTTGCTTGATGCTCTCGCCTGCGCTTGCTCCCTTTGCACCAAAGAGGAAAGGAGGACACTGCACGGGCTGGCGCCCACCTGGCACCCTTGGTCGTCATGGCTTGCATCACGGGCACCTCGTGAAGTACCCCGCCTTGATCTCTTCGCCTCCACGCGAGCCAGCCTGATGAGGCCGTGCCTAAGGAAGCTCCGGGTCGTTCGCCCCGCGAGGCTTGACCCCTCGCGAGGGTCTTGGGTCTGTGTTGATGAAGATGGGCCGTGCTGGGCCCCTCCTCGAGCCACACCGCAGGCCGCAGGCAGGCAAGTCTGGGGACCCCCTGTAACACCCTCGATGCGGCTATAGCTCCCACGTGTCAAGGCACAACTTAGAGACATAACCGCATTGAAAGCAGTGTCGCAAGTTAGGCAATCATCACAACGTCCCATGTAATATAGATAATAAAAGGGGAGATACATAGTTGGCTTACACTCGCCACGTCAATCAAAGTACATAAATAGCATTACAACATTCAAACACTCATGGCCAGACTACGGCGCCAAAATGAAAGATAAACCCAACATGCGACACGGTCCCGATCACCCAACTGGGCACCACTACTGATCATCAGGAAAAGACACGTAGTATCGGCGTGAGTCCTCGTCGAACTCCCACTTGAGCTCAAGCGCGTCATCTGGAACGGAATCATCAGGCCCTGCATCTGGTTTGGAAGTAATCTGTGAGCCACAGGGACTCAGCAATCTCGCACCCTCGCGATCAAGACTATTTAAGCTTATGGGTAAGGCAAGGATAATATGTGGAGCTGCAGCAAGCGACTAGCATATATGGTGGCTATCCTGTTCGCAAAAGAGAGCGAGAAGAGGAGGCAAAGCGCAAGCGAGAAACTAGAGAGCAACCTGCGCAAGCATTACTCCAACACCGTGTTCACTTCCCGGACTCCGCCGAGAAGAGACCATCACGGTAACTCACACTGTTGATTCATTTTAATTAAATTAAGGTTCAAGTTATCTACAACCGGACATTAACAAATTCACATCTGCCCATAACTGCGGGCAGGGCTTTCGAAAGTTCAAATCCCTGCAGGGGAGTCCCAACTTAGCCCATGACGAGCTCTCACGGTCAACGAAGGAATAGACCTCCTCCCGAGACGTTCCGATCAGACTCGGTATCTCGGTTCTTCAAGACACTTCGACAGGTTAAAACAAATCCAGCAACACCGCCCGAATGTGCCAACAAATCCCGATAGGAGCTGCACATATCTCGTTCTCAGGGCACACTCAGATGAGCGCTCCATACAACTAAAACCAAACCTCGAGTTTCCCGAGGGGGCGCTGCGCAGGACTCTAGTTCGGACCAACACTCAAAGGAGCACTGGCCCGGGGGGTTTAAATAAGATGACCCTCGGGCTCCGGAAACCCAAGGGAAAAAGAGGCTAGGTGGCAAATGGTAAAACCAAGGTTGGGCATTGCTAGAAAAGCTTTAATCAAGGCGAACTATCAAGGGGTTATAACCCAACTGCGTAAGGAACACAAAATCCGGGAACATAACACCGATATGACGGAAAACTAGGGCGGCAAGAGTGGAACAAAACACTAGGCGAGAGGCCGAGCCTTCCACCCTTTACCAAGTATATAGATGCATTAAGATAACATGGCAATATAATGATATCCCAACAAGTAAATAAGGTTCCAACAAGGAACGGCCTCCAATCTTCACCTGCAACTAGCAACGCTATAAGAGGGGCTGAGCAAATCGATAACATAGCCAATCAATGGTTTGCTAGGACATGGTGGGTTAGAGGTTTGACATGGTGAAAGTGCAACTATCCCTAGGTGGTTTTGGTAATTCATAACAACATATAGCTCATTGAGCTAATACTATTCCAAGATAATTATTTCAGGAAAGCTCAATGATTGGCATGGCATGGATGTGAAAGTGGAACCCTCAAAATGCTAAGGACAATGGATTGGCTCAAGCTCAAAAGCTCAAGACTCTTCATTTTATATTTTAGTGATCCAAGATCACATTGAGTCCATAGGAAAAGCCAATACTATTAAGGAGGGATGAGGTGTTGCTTAATGAGCCTCTTGCTTCATGTGCTTAGTGATATGCTCCAAAAACCCTCAACTACTTTCCCATATCCACATATGACCTAAACTCTAAGCCAAACTCGGTCCTACCGATTCTTCCTATCCGGCGCCACCGAGTTTCACTTGTCATTAGCCACTGCCAAACCCTAGCAATTCGGTTCTACCGATAAGGATCTCGGTCCCACCGAGATGGGGTTGCAAACTCTCTATTTCCCTTTCGTAACTTTTCGGTCCCACCGAAAGAGCGAATCGGTCCCACCGAGATTGCAATGTAAACTCAGTGTTTCCCCTTTGTAACTTTTCGGTCTCACCGAAAGAGCAAATCGGTCCCACCGAGTTTGCCTGACCAACTCTCTGGTTAGCTAATTACCAAATTCGGTCTCACCGAGTCTGTGTAATCGGTCTCACCGAGATTACGTTATGCCCAAACCCTAACCGAATCGGTCCTACCGAGTTGCATGTCAGTCCCACCGAAATTCCTAACGGTCACTAGGTTTACTATTTCGGTCAGACCGAGTTTTATGATTCGGTCCCACCGAGATTGGTAAATTGTGTGTAACGGTTGGATTTTGTGTGGAGGCTATATATACCCCTCCACCTCTTTCTCGTTCAGAGAGAGAGCCATCAAAACACACACACCATTCCAACTCATATGTCCTGAGAGAGAACCACCTACTCATGTGTTGAGATCAAGACATTCCATTCCTACCATATGAATCTTGATCTCTAGCCTTCCCAAGTTGCTTTCCACTCAAATCTTCTTTCCACCAAATCCAAATCCTATGAGAGAGAGTTGAGTGTTGGGGAGACTATCATTTGAAGCACAAGAGCAAGGAGTTCATTACCTACACACCATTTGTTACTTCTTGGAGAGTGGTGTCTCCTAGATTGGCTAGGTGTCACTTGGGAGCCTCCGACAAGATTGTGGAGTTGAACCAAGGAGTTTGTAAGGGCAAGGAGATTGCCTACTTCGTGAAGATCTACCGCTAGTGAGGCAAGTCCTTCGTGGGCGATGGCCATGGTGGGATAGACAAGGTTGCTTCTTCGTGGACCCTTTGTGGGTGGTTGCTTCTTCGTGGACCCTTCGTGGGTGGAGCCCTGTGTGGACTCGCGCAACCGTTGCCCTTGGGTGGAGCCCTGTGTGGACTCGCACAACCGTTACCCTTCGTGGGTTGAAGTCTCCATCAACGTGGATGTAGGATAGCACCACCTATCCGAACCACGGGAAAAACATCCGTGTCTGCAATAGTGTTTGAATTCTCCAAACCCTTCCCTTCATATTCTTGCAAGTTGCATGCTTTACTTTCTGCTGCCCATAAACTCTTTGCATGCTTTCTTGAATTGTGTGATGATTGCTTGACTTGTCCTAAAATAGCTAAAATCTGCCAAGAACTAAAATTGGGAAAAGGTTAAGTTTTTATTTGGTCAAGTAGTCTAATCACCCCCCCTCTAGACATACTTTCGATCCTACACATGGAAATTTGGGAGGCATGATAAGCAAGTGGTAGGCATCGTAGCATAGGCATAGCAAAAGAGCGAGCATCTAGCAAAGGAAAAATAGTAGTGATTTCGAGGGTATGATCATCTTGCCTGCAAAGTTGTCAGAGTTGACTGGATCCTCGAAAGCAAACTCAACGGGCTCCTCGTTAGCAAACTCGTCTCCCGGCTCTACCCAAACAAGACAAACAAGCAACAAGGACACAATCAACCACGTGCAAGGCTCAAACAATACGATGCAAAGATGGTATGCTATGCGGGATGCAATATGCGATGCATATGCAAGATTTGACAAGGAATGCATGAACCTGGCCTCAACTTGGAAATCCAAGTGTGCCACTGGAAAGGTGAGATGAAATCACTTGAAAACGATATAAAGAGCACCGGAATCGGAGTTACGGTTTGGAAATGGCAAGCAATTCAAATATGACCACGTTCTGCGATTTATAGCAAGTAGCCATCTAAATGCAACAAGATGAACATGCTACATCACTCAAACATGGCACAAAAATACATGGCAGGAATCCACTCATGAATCTTAACAAAAGACTAGCACTAAGCTATGGCCAATCATCCATTAACAGGTTCAAACAAGCATGACAAAAATGCATTTGACAAACAGATTTCAGACTTAGTGAAATTAACACTTGTCTGGAATTTCAGATCAGATAGCACTCTTTGGAGCATGAAAACTATATGCTACAAGACCTGAACATGGCAAAGTAAAGCATGGCATGGAGCTACTCAAAGAGCTTAACAAAAGTCTCTTAGTGACCTTGAGCCAAAAGGGATCAGAAAATACATTTGCAAGCATGTAAACATGGCAAAAACATCATCAGTTCTCAGACTTTGTGAAAACTGGAGCATGCTGAAACAGATATCAAGTAGGCGTGTTTACGAGCTCGATGCACTCACTACAGAGCAAGTCATGACAATCTAAGCATACACCCAACAAGAATACACAAAATACAAGCTAGACATGGCAAGAACAATAGCATAGCATGCACGGATCAACTACAACATCATCGGCAAAATCGCTAACAAGTAGACAATCTGCCCAGATTCACGAAATGACAAAAGTAGAGCTTGATTGACTCAAGCTAGGGTACTCCATAATTGCAAACAAAGACATGGATGGATAGAGCACTACAAGATTAACAAAACATCCTTACTGATCATCCTCAAACGAGGCACGGATCACTAGGAAACAACATGAACATATGGCATATTGAGATAAACAACTCATGGACTTAGTAGAAATGCTAAGTCCCTGAAATCAGCATTAACGAATGCTCCACTTTGCAAGCTTGTGCTAGTCACCACACACACCACAAAAATACATGGGTTGCACCTCTGGATAGATGGCAAAACATATAACAAAACACATGTAGAGCTCATGGGCATATCATGCACACAATAATCATGGCAAAAATGACAAATATCTAAATGGAGCAGCAGATCTGACACTTAACTCCAATAGCATTCTTCTAACAGCATTTCGGGCATCAAGATGAACTCAAATGAAAATGATGCAATGAGATGAAATGATGTACTCTCTGAGATGAACATTTTGATATGCCATATGCCCAAAACGGAGCTACGGATGTAGAGTTATGATGCGATGAACATAGGCAAAAAATTAGGGTTAGGGACGGAAAGTCAACCCGCGGATCTCAGATCTAGATCGGGATCCGGGCGCAATTTACGAGGTCCGCCGGAGCACTATAGCAGGAGGTCGCCGGAGTGTTCGGGGGACTTGCCGGCCAGGAGGATGGGCGGCGAGGCGGCGGCGGAGGGCGGCGCCGGTGGGGCGGCGGCCACCGGCGACGAGGCGGCGTGGGGTTCTCGCGGCGGAGCTTGCTTCGCCGGCAATGGCGCGGCGGCGGCCTTCGGGCGCGAGGAGGCGGGCGAACCGGGCGGCGGGGCGGCGCATGGTCGACGGCGTCAGGGAAGGAGGAGGCAGGCGGCGGCAGACCGGGATGGGCCGCGGGGGCCGACTGCGGGCCAGGCGGGCCGTGGCGGTGGGAGGAGGCAGCCAGCCACGTGGCGCCTCCTGATTGGCGTGGGTGGCGGCAGCGACTTCGTCCGGCGGCGGCCGGACGTGTCCGGTGGCGGCGGGGTGATTTTAGGGTTTGGACGGGGGAGAGATCCGGATTTTCGGAGGAGGACCTATTTAAAGGCATAGTGGGAGCTAGGAGTGTCCAAATGAGGTGCGGTTTTCAGCGAAACGATCGTGATTGAACGCTCTAGATGATGGAGAGGCTTTTGGTGGGTTTTGGGCCAATTGGAAGGGTGTTGGGCTGCAACACACATGAGGCCTTTTCGGTCCCTCAGTTAACCGTTGGAGCATCAAACAAAGTCCAAATGGTACGAAACTTGACAGGCGGTCTACCGGTAGTAAACCAAGGCCGCTTGGCAAGTCTCGGTCCAATCCGAAAATGTTTAATCCCCACACACGAAAGAAAGGTAGAAAAGACCACCGGAGGAGAACGGAGCGCCGGAATGCAAAACGGACAATGGGCAAAATGCTCGAATGCATGAGATGAACACGTATGCAAATGCAATGCACATGATGACATGATATGAGATGCATGACAACGACAACAACACACGGAGACAAAAACCCGAACCCGAGAAAATAAAATAACTTAACGCCGGAAATGGCAAGAGTTGGATTACATATTGGGTAAATCACATCCGGGGTGTTACACCCCCGTTCCCAGAACGCCGACAGTAGCCCTCGGGCCCAAGGCGCGCCCGGACTTGTCCATGCAGGGAGGCGAAAGGGCAAGAGCGAAGCGCCGCGGGCCCTAACAGCCTGCGGCCTTGGGTGCAGTGTGGCGGTTGATTGGACGTGGGCGTCTCCACTTCTCCACGGCGCCTCGGCAACTACGCGGATTGGACAAGTTCCTGCATGCAAAGCGGGTCATGATTACCTGCGATCGTGGGGGCCGACGGTTGGCCCTCGCCGGCTATAAGTACGGATCGGCGCGTGCCTTTCCAGTTCATCCTCCCTCGCTTCTCCTTCTTCTTCATGGCCCCATCGAGGAGGTTCTCGGCCACAAAGAAGGGGAAGGCTCGCCAGGTTGAGCCTGCCTCTCCCCCGCCCAAGAGCGGCCGAGGGCGCCCTCACAAACATCCTGTGGCCACCACGGCAGCTCCCCGCGGCTGTGGAGATGATTTCCAGCATGGTGACGGGTGGACTGCTACGGCCGGGGGGCGCACTTCGGTCGCGATTCCCCTAGGCCGCGCTTTCGCGCTGCAGAGGTGCTGCCGGAGTTCGTTGTGTGGTCGGTGGAGCCGACTAGCACCCGGCTTCAACTTCCCCGCTTCCTCCTCGGTGAGCTCCCGGCCGGCGCTCCGGGCGGCCTCTGGCTTCAGGCAGACGGCTGCTGCAGCCGGGCCTCATGGGCTTCACTGGAGGTCTCCGCAGCCGGGAGCCTGGCCTTGACCCGCGGTTGGCGGACGCTTGCCCGCGCGCGTGGCCTGAGCCGTCGGTGCACCTTGCACTTCAAGTTTGACGGCGATGCCACCCTCTATGTGAGGGTGTTTGGGGAAGATGGTCGCCGTGCAGGGTGCTGCCCTGAGGACGACGACCGCGGCCGGGAACCCAGCCCCGACGATGATGGAGAGGACAGCGCTCGCGTGATTGGCGGCGGTTAGGGTTCGCCAAGCTTCACCGGTTCTTCTTCAGGCGGCGACTCTTCTAGCGGTGGCCGCGGTCAGCCTCCACACCGTCGTACCTGCTTGGGAGGTGGTAGCGTGTCTGCGCGCCGTCGCGCCTTGGTGAAGCGCGAGAGGGAGTCTGCCTGAGCCCCGGAGGCAGCTTGAGTCTTCCCTACAGGCCGGTGTGAGGCGAGCTGTGCCTGATTTGCTCTTTCTTTTCCTTTTTCCTGCGTAAAAAGACAGTAGCGTGGAGCCCCGCGGGGGCGTGTTTGGGTTATTGATGTTAATCATTGCTTTGCTTCCGTTATCGTTCCTTCTGGCTACATGCCCGCGCGTGGATAGTTCCCGGCCCCAGCCGTGGGGGGGCGACCGACCCAGGCCCTGTGTTTGTATCGCGGTGCCCGTGAGGCATGGACTGGAGGGGTGCTCCTATAATGGACCCAGGTCGCGAAACCTTTGAACGACTAGGACAGGAACACTCGCGAGGGCGCTCGGCTGCCCCCCTCGCGAGGCCTTGCATAAGAGAAATCGAGGCAGGAGAGTGAAAAGTCGAAGAACCATAAGCCAAAGATGGCAACAGCTTCAATAAAACTTCGAATGAGAATGAACAAGCCAACTGTGGAAAGCAAATGAAAAAGCCGCGCCCGGCACCTAATCTAGTCTTCGGCATCTTCTCACCAGCGCGGAGCTTAGTGCTGCCACTGGGCATGGGAGGGAGCCCCAGGGCCTGAGGCCGGCGCTCCTGAGACTCCGGGGCGTGTACATCCCCAACTCATTATTACGTGAGAGTGTCACGGGCGGTGAGCTTCACAGGCGTTGGCCTTCTTCACAGGCTCCGGGCCTTTCTTGGGGGAAGAAGGCTTCACGGGCATTTGCCCTCTTCACAGGCCCCGGGCCTTTTCCAAAACGCGACCGCTTCACAGGCATTCGCCTTCTTCACAGGCTCTGGGCCTTTTCTAAAACGCGACAGCTTCACAGGCATTCGCCTTCTTCACAGGCTCTGGGCCTTTTCCAAAACGCGACAGCTTCACAGGCATTCGCCTTCTTCACAGGCTCTGGGCCTTTTCCAAAACGCGACAGCTTCACAGGCATTCGCCTTCTTCACAGGCTCTGGGCCTTTTCCAAAATGCGACAGCTTCACAGGCATTCGCCTTCTTCACAGGCTCTGGGCCTTTTCCAAAACACGACAGCTTCACAGGCATTCGCCTTCTTCACAGGCTCTGGGCCTTCTTAGGGGTAGAACCTCCGGAGATGCTGGATGTTCCATGCGTTCTGGACCGGCACCCCCTCCTGAGTCTCCAAGCGCGCGGAGCCAGGCCTGGAAACATGAACAATCTTGAACGGGCCCTCCCACATGGGAGAGAGCTTGTGCAGTCCCTCCGTGGAGAGAACCCGCCTGAGCACAAGGTCTCCTACCTCGAGAGTTCTGGGGCGGATGTTGCGGCAGTGATATCGTCACAGCGCTTGTTAGTACCTCACCGCTCGCAGCGCGGCTTCTCGGTGACGTTCCTCCCCCGCACGAGGTCCATCCCCCGCATGGCGTCCTGCTGCGCCTCGTCGAACGCCAGGACCCGCGCAGAGCGACATCTGACCTCGTGAGGGAGGACCGCTTCAGCTCCGTAGACCAGGAAGAACGGGGTCTCTCCAGTCGGCTTGGTCGCGGTTGTGCGGATGGACCACAACACGGACTGAAGCTCGTCGTACCAACCTCTGCCGCAGGCCTCCAGCTTCTTCTTGAATGTCCTGGTCTTGAGGCCCCTCAGGACCTCTGCGTTAGCTCGCACGGCCTGGCCGTTGCTTCAGGGGTGCGCCATCGAAGCATAGCATATCTGTGTTCCAAGGTTAGCCCAGTATGTTTTGAAGAGGTTACTGGTGAACTGCGAACCGTTGTCTGTGATGATGCGGTTCGGCACCCCGATCCGGCTCACGATGCCCCTGATGAACTTGACTGCGGAACCCGCGGGGATGGTGCAGATGGCCTCTACTTCAGCCCACTTGGTGAACTTGTCCACCGTGACGTAGAGGTAGCGGTAGCCCCCTGGCGCCCGAGGAAACAGGCCCAGGATGTCCAGCCCCCATACTGCGAATGGCCACGAAAGGGGTATAGTCTGTAGGCCTCCTGCCGGCTGATGGATCTGCTTGGCGTGGAACTGGCAGGCCTCACAAGCTTTCACCACTTCAACGACGTCATTGAGTGCGGTGGGCCAATAAAACCCACTGCGAAACACCTTGCTGACGAGGGTCCGTGATGATGAATGATGTCCATAGTCTCCGCCGTGTATATCTTCCAGTAGTTCCTTTCCTTGCTCCCTGGAGATGCAGCACAGGGATACATCGTTTGGTCGCTTCCGGTAGAGCTCTCCATCCTTGATGCAGTATGCCGTGGCCTGCCGTGCCACACGCTCCGCTTCCTCCTCCTTCTCCGGCAGGGCCCCTTGTGTTAAGTAACTCTGGAGCTCCGTGATCCAGCACCCCTCCTGAGGTTCCATCGTCAGGAGCAGGCGTGCTCCTGAGGCCGGGCCACAGACCGGGGCTCCTGAGGCAGGTGGCTGGGGGAGCTCCTCCCGAGGTTGAGCCATGTTTGACAATGACGGCAGGGCTGAGGGCTTGAAGTGCCGCTCCTCGAAGACGCCATGCTCCTGAGGTAACCGCCTGGACGCCCGTTTGGCAATGTCGTCGGCCTCCTGATTGGTGCCACGGGGCACATGCTGCAACTCCAACCCCCAGAACTGCTTCTCCATCCTGCGGACCTCCGCAAGGTAGGCTTCCACGTGCTCATCTTTCGGCTCATACACCTTGTTGGAGAAATTGACAAGGAGCTGCGAATCGCCCTTGATGGTGAGGCGTTTCACCCCCAGGGCAGCTGCGCCCTTCAAGCCCGCTATTAAACCTTCATACTCCGCTATGTTGTTGGAGACCTTTTCACCTTGCTGGAAACAGAGCTGTACAGCGTAGTAGAGCTTGTCCTGAGTGGGTGATATAAGCACCGCCCCAGCCCCAGCACCATGCCTGGAGAATGCCCCATCGAAGTACATGACCCAGCCTTCTGGCGCCTCGCTTCCCCGGGAGAGGGACCGATCCTCGTCGGCCTTGAGGCCTGGTGCCTCCGTCCATTCTGCCACAAAATCCGCTAATGTTGCTCCCTTGATGACTCTGGTTGTGCTGAATTCGAGCTGAAACGCTTACAGTTCTATGTTCCACTCAGCGACCCTTCCAACTGAGTTAGGGCTCCTGAGCACTCTCTCCAGGGGGTATGACGAGACGACCTTGATGGGGTGACCCTGAAAATAGTGCTGCAGCTTGCGCGGGGCCACCAGTAGCGCGAGGAGGAGCTTCTGAGGCATGGGGTACCGTGCCCTCGCGTCCCGCAACACCGTGCTGACGAAGTACACTGGGTGCTCAACAAGGTTGGGTGCGTCAGTGCTGGTGGCGCCCTCCGGAGACCATGGCGCCTCCTGAGGTGATGAGGCCTCTTGAGGCTGGCCATCTGGGAGAGGGGCCTCTTCCGCCTCCGGTGCACTCCTCTGCGGCGGCTGATCCTCCTCAGCCGCGGTGGTGGTTTTTGTGGGCCTTCCTTGTTCCTGTTTTGCCTTGTCCCGGGCTGCTGCTGTGGTTTTGATTCGACGCTCCTCCCTAACCGCCACCAGGGCTGCGCTGGCGGAGTAGGGAGTGGCGGCGAGGTAAAGCACCAGGGGCTCTTGAGGGCGCGGAGCCACCATGACCGGAGGGCTAGTCAGGTATCTCTTGAGATCCTGGAATGCCTTGTCGGCCTCTTCAGTCCATTCAAAGGGCCCCTTTTTCTTCATTAGCCGGAAGAAGGGCAGCGCTCGCTCCCCCAACTTGGAGATGAAGCGCCCTAGCGCGGTCACGCGTCCAGTGAGCTTCTGCATTTCTCTGAGGGTCTTTGGCGGGCTCATGTCCTCGACCGCCTTGACCTTTTCCGGGTTAGCCTCAATGCCTCGGTGGGACATGAGGAAACCCAAGAGCTTGCCCGAGGGGACTCCAAACACACACTTCTTTGGGTTGAGCCGCAGGTTCATTGCGTTGAGGCTCGTGAAGGTTTCCTCCAGGTCTTGTATCAGGGTCCTGGCCTCCTGAGACTTCACCACAATGTCATCGACGTAAGCCTGAACATTCTTCCCGAGCTACGGGCCCAAGGTGATGTGCATCAGCCGCTGAAAGGTCGCCCCTGCGTTATGCAGCCCGAATGGCATGCATGTGTAGCAGTACACCCCACACGGGGTTAGGAAGGCTGTCTTTTCGACGTCTTCTACCGCCATCTTGATCTGGTGATACCCAGA
Source organism: Triticum aestivum (assembly GCF_018294505.1). Classification (NCBI taxonomy): domain Eukaryota; kingdom Viridiplantae; phylum Streptophyta; class Magnoliopsida; order Poales; family Poaceae; genus Triticum; species Triticum aestivum. The sequence continues at coordinate 443,865,562 of NC_057803.1, read as the reverse complement.
GAAGGCATCCAAGAAGCATAGCAGGTTGCATTCTGCGGTGGAATCGACGATCTGGTCGATGCGGGGGAGCGGGAACGGATCTTGCGGGCATGCCTTGTTGAGGTTGGTGAAGTTGACACACATGCGCTCCTTCCCTCCCTTCTTTGGCACAACGACAGGGTTGGCCAACCAATCCGGGTATCGGACCTCGCGAATGACCCCAGCGGCTTCTAGTTTGCGGGTCTCTTGGATGATGAAGGCCTGCTTTTCTATGGACTGCCGCCTTGCCTTCTGCTTCATAGGGTGCACGTTGGGACACACGTTGAGGTGATGCTCGATTACGCTCCTAGGGATCCCCGTCAACTGGTCAGGCTCCCAAGCGAATATCTTCTTGTTTGCGCGCAGGAACCTGACCAGGGCCTCCTCCTGCTCGGGCTCGAGGTTGGCGCCTATGGTGAAAGTGGCGTTGGTGGACCCGTCCTCATCGACGGGTATCTGCTTGGTTTTTGCCTTGTCTTGGGTGTACAACTATTTCTTCTTGGCAGGTGCAGCCCCCTTGGGCTCGGGGGTCTCCGAGTCGGCGGGCTGTGCCGACGCCGCCGTCTTGAAGGCGAGCTTGAGCACTCGCAGCGCGTCTCCGGTGTCCACGTGCACGGTGAGGACACCGCTGCTCCCGGGCATCTTCATGAGGTTGTACGCCGGGTGCGTCGCGGCCATGAACTGGGCCAGCACTGGGTAGCCGAGGATGGCGTTGTAGGGGAGGCCGATGGGGGCGATGTCGAAGTCGACCAGCTCCGTGCGGAAGTTGTTGTAGGTGCCGAAGGTTACTGGGAGCCAGATCTGTCCCAAGGAGCTGGATGATCCGCCCCCAACGCCTGAGAAGGGCCGGCTGGGTTGTAGCCGTTCCAGGGGTATGCAGAGGAGGTTGAAGGCCTCAACCGAGAGCACGCTGAGGCCCGCACCGCCATCGATGAGAGTTTTGGTGATGGCCACCTGGCAGATGGTGGGGGTGCACAGCATGGGAAGCGCACCCGAGCAGGCCGAGTTGGAGGGGTGGTCCTCCAAGCTGAAGGTCAGGCCAGCCTTGGGCGCCGCCCGGTCCGGGAGAGCCCCCTGCCGCGTGGAAGCGGCGCTGACCCGGCGGATGAACGGCTTGACGTGGTGACTTGTAGGCGGAGCCTGTGAGCCGCCCAGCAGGGCCGCGACGACCGGGGGTGTTGGTGTAGGGTGGTGGGCGGGGAAGAGGCTGCGGAGCTCGTCCCAAGAGGCCACGGAGGCAGCCGGCAGGTGGAGCAGCCATGCACGCGGAGCGCCGGTGAGGGCCATGGGGAGCCAGTTGGCCATGACCCTATCATCACCTCCAGCTTCGAGGATGGCCTCCTCGTACGCCAGCAAGAAGGCCAGCGGATCAGTCGCGCCGCTGTAGCGCGGCGGCGTTGTTGGCTTGAACTTGTCCGGCCACCGTACCCGTTGCAGGGCTGGGGCCAGGGCTCGGAGCCCCCTGGCCCCCGTGCTGGCACCGGCGGCCGGAGCGGGCGATGCGCTACTCATCGCAAGGCAGGTCGTGGCGGTGGCGGAAGGGAAAACTCCGATGCACCCCTACCTGGTGCGCCAAATGTCAGATTTCGGGTTCCGGCAGACCCTTGAGGTTCGAACACTGGGGTGCGCGCGGAGATTTCGCCTTCTACCTACCTGTGCCCCACCGCCGCGCTAAGATCTAAGCTATGGAAAGAACATCACAAGAGACACGGAGTTTATACTGGTTCGGGCCACCGTTGTGGTGTAATACCCTACTCCAGTGTGTGGTGTGGTGGATTGCCTCTTGGGCTGATGATGATGAGCAATACAAGGAAGAACAGCCTCACGAGGGTCTGTTCTTGGCTGGGGCGATGAACTGCTGGGAGGAGTTCAATCACCCTTCTCTCTCTCTCTCTCTTCTCGATTCTCTCTCCGATTTCGATCTGATCCCCTCTACCCTGTGGGTGGCTAGTCCTATTTATAGGCAAAGGCCCTGAGCCTCTTCCCAAATATTGAGCGGGAAGGGCGCCAACAATTGGCCATTTTGAAGGGGAACATCTGGTACACTTATCCTGACTAAAGTTGGTCCTCACCTGCCAAAGGTTCTGGCGGTGACGCTGGCTTGGGCTCCACAATGACTTCCTTCCTGCCGTCGGGCCGGTCTTGGTCTCGTTGCACCAAAACAGGTGCCTTTGCTTGATGCTCTTGCCTGCGCTTGGTCCCTTTGCACCAAAGAGGAAAGGAGGACACTGCACGGGCTGGCGCCCACCTGGCACCCTTGGTCATCATAGCTTGCATCACGGGTACCTCGTGAGGTACCCCGCCTTGATCTCTCCGCCTCCTCGCGAGGCAGCCTGATGAGGCCGTGCCTGAGCTCCGTGTCGTCCGCCCCGCGAGGCTTGACCCCTCGCGAGGGTCTTGGGTTTGTGTTGATGAAGATGGGCCGTGCTGGGCCCCTCCTCGGGCCACGCCGCAGGCCACAGGCAGGCAAGTCTGGGGACCCCCGTTCCCAGAACGCCGATAGCCGCATTGCTACGCGAGCTCAGATCGTGCCAGGTGGTCTAGTTGTCGATTACTCCGAGCAAACTTGAAGGTGTCTGGGTCTTGAAACGCCGAACTGGTGGATTGCCTTGAGAGGCTGCTTTGCGCTTCTGCTGCGAGGGCCGCAGTGTGCTTCTCCGTGCGGAGAGAGCGCTCTGTGTTTCCATTAACTGTGATGACCCCCGAGGTCCTGGCATCTTGAGCTTGAGGTATGCATAATGTGGTACCGCACTGAATTTCGCAAATGCGGTTCGCCCGAGCAGTGCATGATAGCCATTGTGGAACGGGACTATATCGAAGATTAATTCTTCGCTTCAGAAGTTATCCGGGGATCCGAAGACCACTTCCAGTGTAGTTGAGCCTGTGCAATGGGCCTCTACACCTGGAATGACGCCTTTAAAGGTCGTTTTTGTGGGTTTGATCCTTGAGGGGTCTATACCCATTTTGCGCACTGTGTCCTGGTAAAGCAGGTTCAGGCTGCTGCCGCCATCCATAAGGACTCGAGTGAGGTGAAATCCGTCGATGATTGGGTCTAGGACCAGTGCGGCGAATCTGCCATGACGGATACTAGTGGGGTGGTCCCTGCGATAGAAGGTGATCAGACAGGAGGGTTGAACTTTGGGGCGACTGGCTCCAACGCATATACGTCCCTGAGCGCACGCTTCCGCTCCCTCTTGGGGATGTGGGTTGCGTATATCATGTTCACCGTCTGCACTTGTGGGGGGAACCTCTTCCGTCCTCCGGTGTTCGGCTGCCGGGGCTCTTCCTCGTCATCGCTATGTTGCCCCTTATCTTTGTTTTCGGCAATTAACTTGCCGGCCTGCTTGAATACCCAAAAATCCCTATTGGTGTGGTTGGCTGGCTTGTCGAGGGTGCCGTGTATTTGACACGAGCGATCGAGTATGTGGTCCAAACTGGACGGGCCCGGAGTGCTTCTTGTAAATGCCTTTTTCCGCTGACCGGGTTTAGAGCTTTTGAATCCGGCATTGACTGCCATATCCTCGGTATTGTCGCTGTTAATGCGGTGCTTATGTTTATTTCGACGTGACCTGCCATTGCCGTCCTTGGTATCCGAAGTACCACGGTTCTTTGATATGTTATTACTGCGAGCCAGCTTGATGTCTTCTCCCGCACAAAAGCGGGTCATGAGTGTCGTGAGGGCTGCCATAGATTTCGGGTTTTCCTGACCAAGGTGCTGGGCTAGCCACTCGTCGCGGATGTTGTGTTTGAAAGCTGCTAGGGCTTCTGCATCCGGAAAGTCGATGATTTGATTTTTCTTTGTTAGGAACTGAGTCCAGAATTGCCTGGCTGATTCTTCTGGCTGCTAAATTATGTGGCTCAAGTCATCGGCATCTGGTGGTCGCACATAAGTGCCCTGAAAGTTGTCGAGGAATGCGGCCTCCAGATCTTCCAAACAGCTAATGGACTCTGCTGGCAAGCTGTTAAGCCAATGTCGCGCTGGTCCTTTGAGCTTTAGTGGGAGGTATTTGATGGCGTGTAAGCCATCACCGCGGGCCATGTGGATGTGGAGGAGGAAATCCTCGATCCATACCGCAGGATCTGTTGTGCCGTCATATGATTCTATATTTACAGGTTTGAAACCCTCTGGGATTTGATGATCCATGACTTCGTCTGTGAAGCATAAGGGGTGTGCGGCGCCTCTATATTGGGCTATATCGCGACGCAGCTCGAATGGGTCTTGCCCGCTGTGTTCGGCCCGGCCAGATTTACTTTTACTGTATCCAGCGTTACGTTTACCGTCTTGCATAGTGGCGCACCCTCGTGATCTGTAGATCGATCTTGCATGTTTTGCTTTGTCCTCCAATACGTCTCGCAGGTCTGGAGTATTTCCCCATGCCTTTTTATTTGAATGGCATCGGGGTGCAGGCTGAGTTTTTGGCTGGAATGCCTCTCTATCGCGGCCATGAGGTGGCCGATCAGCCGCGTCCTACGCTTCTTCCTCCAGTTGGGGTAGCAACCTGCATTTTGGGTAACTCTTGGAGGGGCGTTCAAGTTTATATTCCTCGGCCGCGAGGACTTCAGTCCATCTGTTAGCTAGCAGATCTTGATCAGCTTGAAGCTGTTGCTGCTTTTTCTTAAGGCTATTTGCCGTGGCTACAAGCCGGCGCTTGAAGCACTCTTGTTCGACGGGATCCTCTGGCACGACGAATTCATCATCGTCGAGGCTTGCCTCGTCTTCGGAGGGGGGCATGTAATTATCATCCTCCGCCTCTCCATCTGCCACTCTCTCTGGAGGGCTGGCCTTTCCATTCTCCTGTCCTAGATCGTGTTGGAGGGTATTGTTGCCATCTTCGACACTATCCGGAGTGTTATTATCTCCTGTGCCGGTATCACCACTTTTGCTTTGGCGGGACTTAGAGCAGCGCTGCTGACGTCGGCGCTTCGGTTGCTTCTTGGAGGTGTCATCCTCGCTGTCTCGTCGCCATTGCCTTCTTTGGGTGTGTCCACCATGTATATATCGTATGATGAGGTGGTTGTCCAGTGCCCTGTGGGCAGTGGTTCCTCTTCGTCTCCCGCATCATCGTCCATACCGTCGATGTCTTTAGAGTCGAAGTCGAGCATGTCGGTTAAGTCGTCGATAGTGGCTACTAAGTGGGTGGTGGGTGGGCAACGAATTTCTTCATCATCCGCATCCCAATCCTGCCGGACATAGTTCGGCCAGGATCCTCCTGACAAGGAGAGAGACCTTAATGAGTTCAGTATGTCGCCAAAGGGCGGGTGCTGAAAAATATCCGTGGAGGTAAACTCCATGATCGACGCCCAATCAGATTCGCTAGGAACGGGCATAGGCGGTTCGGAGTCCGTGGCCGGAGAAGGGTCTGGCAGTCTGACAACACGGCTCTCACGCAGGGTAAGGTCGATGTTCGGCTTGATCGCCGCTGAGGGTAAGGCCTCCGTGGTGGGGTCCATCCACCCGTCCATGGACGGCGCAACTGGCTCCGAATTGAGGGTCGGAGCGGCTGCCGGTGCGATCTCCTGAACACTGTCTGATGGTAGAGCTAAGTCGTACTCATCATGATCGTGTGACGCACAAGGCAGAGGCTCGAATCCGTCGAAGATCAAGTCTCCGCGGATATCGGCCGTGTAGTTTAAGCTTCCAAACCTGACCTGGTGGCCAGGGGCGTAACTTTTGATCTGCTCCAGACGACCAAGCGAGTTGGCCAGCAGTGTGAAGCCGCCGAACACAAAGATCTGTCCGAGGAGAAAAGTCTCACCCTGGACTGCATCGCTATCGATGATAGAAGGAGCCATCAAGCCTAACCGCGACGACACAGAGGAACTCTCAATGAAAGCACCAATGTCGGTGTCAAAACCGGCGGATCTCGGGTAGGGGGTCCCGAACTGTGTGTCTATGGCGGATGGTAACAGGAGGCAGGGGACACGATGTTTTACCCAGGTTCGGGCCCTCTTGATGGAGGTAAAACCCTACGTCCTGCTTGATTTATTCTTGATGATATGAGTATTACAAGAGTTGATCTACCACGAGATCGAAGAGGCTAAACCCTAGAAGCTAGCCTATGGTATGATTGTATGTTGTCCTATGGACTAAAACCCTCCGGTTTATATAGACACCGGAAAGGGCTAGGGTTACACAAGGTCGGTTACAAATGAGGAGATACACATATCCGTATTGCCTAGCGTGCCTTCCACGCCAAGTAGAGTCCCATCCGGACACAAGACGAAGTCTTCAATCGTGTATCTTCATAGTCCAACAGTCCGGCCAAAGGATATAATCCGGCTGTCCGGATACCCCCTAATCCATGACTCCCTCAGTGTTAGACACACGGTTACTATAGTTACTATGACTTTACACTAAACCTTGTTACTAAAGACGGGTCGGCCTTGAGGGGTACCCGCGCGAGGTTATTTGCGAGTGATGTGGAGTCGGGTTGACCTGGAGGGTGTCTGCGAGATTCTTAAGAGGCGTGGCCGGGCATTCTTAGCCCTTGCCGCAAGTCCTCGAGATTTGGCGACGGGGTCACATGTTTCGTGAGTCTCTGCTTGTTACAGCGCGTTCCTAATACACTAAGATTTGGATATTTGATCCGAGGGGGCTCTGGCCTGATAGCACTAACCATCACATGGGCATTGTATGTGCGTTCTGCATCATATGCATCAGCCGAAGCTTAATAGACGTCAGCGACTAAGCACCTGCCTTATTGAAGGAGGTAGCTAGGTCTGCTCACCGGCCACCCTCGCAACATGCAGGAGTTCCCGGGGAGATGGCCCATGACCCCTGGGGGTATAGGCTTAGTCCGGCTTGCTGACCTCTCTATTAAGCCTAGGTCGGGTTGCGGTGTATTGTTTGGCCGAGGCCGGGCATGACCCAGGAAAGTGTGCCCAGTCGGAGTTAATCGAGCATGGTGGGTAAGTTGGTGCACCCCTGCAGGGAAGATAACATCTATAGATAGCCTGTCCTACGGGAACGGACACTTGGAGTTGTATCCCGGTCGATACAACTAGAACGGGATACTTGAGGTGATAAATGGATAGTATGGCTCTGGGATTGCTTTCTTGCAGGGAGTCGAGAAAGGATCTCTGGCCGAGGTTGATAACACTACTACTACTTTACATTATGTTGATCTGTACTCTTCTATATGCTGCAAGATGCTTGAATATGCTTGAAGATGCTAGTCTTCAATAGGCTAGGCTTTCCCCTTCTCTTCTAGCATTCTGCAGTTTAGTCCACAGATACAACCCATTCGTTTGATACAGATGCATACTTAGTTTAGATCTGATGTAAGTCTTGCGAGTACTTTGGATGAGTACTCACGGTTGCTTTGCTACCTCTTTTCCCCCCATACCCGATTGTTGCAACCAGATGACGGATCCCAGGAGCCAGACGACACCACTGATGACTACTACTACCCCGAGGGTGCCTACTACTACGTGATGGTCGCTGACAACCTGGAGTAGTTAGGAGGCTCCCAGTCAGGAGGCCTTGCCTTTTCGATCAATGTTGCTTTTGTTCTAGCCTTCTTAAGGCAAGACTTGTCTAACTTATGTCTGTACTCAGATATTGCTGCTTCCGCTGACTCGTTTGTTTTTGAGCTTATTTATTCGACCCCTCGAGGCCCCTGGCTTGTAATATAAAGCTTGTATTATTTTAATTTGTGTCTAGAGTTGTGTTGTGATATCTTCCCGTGAGTCCCTGATCTTGATCGTACACATTTGCGTGTATGATTAGTGCATGATTGAATCGGGGGCGTCACAAGTTGGTATCAGAGCCGACTGTCTGTAGGTAGCCCTCTTTCCAACTCCTTGGCCGAAGTTGAGTCTAGTCACTGAAAAACTTTTACTAACATTGATTGTGTGTCTTACGGGCCCACGTCGCCATTGGATGGTATTAGGATCTTTTATTCCTCGTCTATACTCTGGGATGCTGATCTCTCTTCCATTCAGGTTAAACGAATTTACTAACTCTAACATTAGGATCCCGTGACCACATTCACCCCAAAGTTGGATAAGCCATAGTTATTCCTTAGAATAGTATTCTGAATAGTACACACTCTGTCGTGTTGACTACTATGTGGTATCCAACGTACCTCTTTCATTATGCATGTTTCATCATGAATGATCCTTGTATTTGCAAATGCTTAATGCTGAACTACCCCCTGTTACATGTTAGCAGGATGGTTAGACCCGCTGGTCGTGGCCGTGGTGCCAACGATCCACCACCGCCCAAATTCTTTGCTGGAATGATGCAACAATTTGAGCTGAACCACCAGTTCATGGAAGGAATGATGGCTCAGTTTCCTTGTCCGAACATGCATCAACAGGCAATCCCAGAACTCTGCAGGACTTCATGCGTCTCAACCCAACTATTTACCGCAGCTCAACTCAACCCCTTGATGCTGATGACTGGCTCCGCGACATCACGTATGAAATGGAGTCTGCTAGTGTGGCCCCTGCTAGCTATGTCACCTTTGCATCTTTCTTTCTGAAGGGTCTCGCTACTCAATGGTGGGACATCCACAGGCGTACCCTGCCTACTGGAACGGTCATCACTTGGCCAGATTTCCAAGCTGCTTTCCGCGCCCGCTTCATTCCTCAAGGAATCATGGACAAGAAGAAGCACGAGTTCTGCAACCTCACCCAAGGCAACAAGTCTGTAGATGCTTATCAGCGGGAATTTCTGGACTTGTCACGTTATGCTCAAGAAGACATTGCTACTGATGCTCGTAAGCAAGAGAAGTTCCATGATGGACTTCACCCTGATATCAAGCTAGCACTCCTGGTGCATGACTTTGCTGATTTCGTCACCATAGTGAACAAGGCTATTCAGGTTGAGACTGATCTTCAGGAACACCAGGGATCCCTTAGGCGCAGCCATGACGTTGGCTCATCTTCAGGCCCGTCAATGCAGAAGCATCGGATATGGATCCCCCACAACATGTACTGCCCAACTGCACCGACACCAAGACATTCCTATATTGCACCTCGTCCGCCTCCTCCACCGCAGAGGCAGCCTCTTTGAGCTGTACCACCCCAAGCTCCTGATCCCAACCCCAATGATGGTCTATGCTTCAAGTGTGGCCTTCCAGGTCACCGCTCCAGGAACTGCCCTCAGAATCAGAATCAGCTGGCTATGCCTTCTAATGCTCGTGGTAACAATCAACCCCGCAACAACAATGCCCGACCTTATGGTCGTGGGCAGGCTAACAACATTGATCTGAATGAAGCTCAAGACCAGCCTGCTACTGTGATGGGTACTCTTCTAGTTAATTTCGTACCAACATCTGTTTTGTTTGACTCAGGAGCATCTCATTCTTTCATATCAGAAGATTTTGCATTCAGGCATGGCATTAAATATGAAGAGATGCACATTACATTAGTGGTAAACACCCCCGCAGGCCAATGTCGAACCACCATGGTTAGCCACAACGTCGTCATTGAGATTGAAGGTTTAGAGTTCCATGCCTCTCCTATTATTCTGAAGTCTTCCAATATTGACCTCTTTCTGGGAATGGATTGGTTGAAAGCACATACGGCTTCTATCGTTTGCGCCACTAAAACCTTCCACCTTCTGCACCCTTCAGATGAGATAGTAAGCTACAATGCTCGTCTGGTTCAAAACGTTGAAGCGCGACTTTTTGTCTTGAATGCGTTGAACGCAACACCTCTTGAGGGAATCGAAAAGATTCCAGTTGTTCATGAATTCCTAGATGTCTTTCCAGAAGAACTTCCAGGAATACCTCCTGCCCGGGCTGTCGAGTTCGTCATTGACTTGAAACCAGGCACCGTTCCTATCGCCAAATGACCCTACAAGATGCCGCCTCACGTACTCCTCGAACTTAAGGAGGAAATCGACAAATCTCTTCGCAGTGGTTTCATTCGTCCGAGTTCCTCTGCTTAGGGAGCACCTTCTCTCTTTGTGACGAAGAAGGATGGAACAAACCATTTGGTCCAATACTATCGTCCTATCAACCAAGCTACAATTCAGAACAAATATCCCCTTCCTCGGATCAATGATCTTAATGATCAACTGGCTGGTTCATCAATATTCTCTAAACTCGACTTGAGGTTGGGTTACCACCAGATCCGTGTTCGTGAAGAGGATATTCCAAAGACCGCATTCGTCACTCGTTATGGTTCTTACGAGTACACTGTCATGTCTTTTGGCTTGACCAATGCTCCAGCCACATTCTCTCGTCTGATGAACTACATATTCATGGATTACCTCGACAAGTTCGTCGTAGTCTATCTGGATGATATCCTGGTATATTCGAAGAACAAATAAGAACATGCCGAACATCTTCGACTTGTTCTACAGAAGCTTCGAGAACATCAACTTTATGCCAAGTATTCCAAGTGCGAATTCTGGTTACCCGAAGTCACCTACATTGGTCATGTCATCTCCAAGGATGGTATTGCCGTCAACCCAGAGCGCGTTCAGGCTATTCTTGACTGGACCCCTTCGAAGACTGTCAAGCAAGTCAGAAGCTTTCTCGGTCTAGCCCGCTATTCTCGCCGCTTTGTCGAGAACTTCTCCAAGATCGCCAAGCCACTGACCAATCTGCTTCACAAAGGCGTTAAGTTCGATTGGACAGACAAATGTCAGGAAAGTTTCCAGGCACTCAAAGACAAGCTGACATCTGCCCCAGTGCTTGCTCCCCCTGATTCTCGCAAGGACTTCATCATCTATTGCGACGCTTCACGTCAAGGATTAGGCTGTGTCCTAATGCAAGAGCGCAGAGTGATTGCTTATGCCTCTCGTCGAGTGCGTCCTCATGAAGAGAACTACCCAGTTCATGACCTCGAGCTTGCTACGGTTATCTATGCACTGAAGCTATGGCGACAATACCTTCTCGGTAATCATTGCGAGATCTTCACCGATCATCAGAGTCTGAAGTACCCGTTTACTCAGCCAGATCTGAACCTCCGTCAGCAGTGATGGATGGAAGCTATTGCTGACTACAACTGCGGTATATCCTATACCCCTGGTAAGGCTAATGTAATGGCTGATGCCCTGAGCCGCAAGTCTTATTGCAACAATCACATGGTCTTCAAAGCTCAACCCCGCCTTTATGAAGAACTTTGCAAGATGAACCTTCAACTAGTCCCACAGGGTTCTCTAAATAACCTTGTCCTGGAACCAACTCTTCTGAAAGCAATTAAGTCTGCTCAAGCCAAGGATGCTCACGTTGATCTGATGAAAAATGATCTTGCCTTAGAGAAATCAAGAGATTTCTCACTTGGTGAAGACGGAACCTTGTACTTCAGAGATCACATTGTAGTACCCTGGTTCGAGCTTATGATAGAGAAGGTGATGAAAGAAGTGACACCCATCTCTCTATTCATCAGAAGTATTGGTGGTCTAAGATGAAGCAAGACATTGCTCGATATATTGAAGAATGTGACATTTGTCGTCGCGTCAAAGCAGAAGATCACAAACCGGCTAGACTTCTACAACCGCTTCCGATACCTGAATGGAAGTGGGATAAGATTCAGATGGACTTTGTCGGGGATATACCCCGCGGTATGATCCGGCCAGAGTTATAACCCAGCTGGGACTTAGTAAACCGACAGGTGTTAAAGCAGGTGGTAAACCAGCAGGTGTTAAGGCAAGTGGTAAACCGATTGGTGTTAAGTCAGACGGTAAACAGGCAGGTTGTTAAACCGACTGATAGTTAAGACATGAGTTAAGTTAGATGATGACTCAGCAGACATTCTTAAACCGGCACCAGTTAACTCCCGGCAGACCATCTTAAACCGGCACCAGTTAACTCCTGGGCAGGCAGTGGTAACTGGGTTGCCAGGAGTTATGAAGCCCGAGATGTTATGAAGCCCGAGACGTTATGAAGCCCAAGATGTTAAGAAGCCCAAGAAGAGAAGTTATAATAGTTAAGCCTTAAGTCCGAGTTGGACTCTACATGTAACCCGCCCCTTAAACATATATAAGGAGGGGCAGGGCTCCCCAAAGAGGGAGAGGGAGGAAGAAACAATCTTAAAGGGTTAGGGTTAACTGGGAGAGCCGGTTTACGGTGATTTCCTCATGATCATAGTGAGAGATAGCCTCAAACAGCACGTAGGGTTGTTACCGGATGATGTTTCCCGGGGCCCAAAGCTGTCTAAACCCTTGTCTTGCGTTGTGTCTCTCGATTCCACTCAACCCCTCTCAAGCTACCACATAGATGCGTTGGCCTCACGACTAAGTCCTCACACTAGGACATCTGCCGTGAGAATTCCACAACAGTTGGCGCCCGCCGTGGGGCTCGTGCACGGTGGTGTTGAGTTCTTGGAGGGATCTTTTCCAGGGTTCGAGAAGATCGTAATTGGTCCGATGACAAAGAACAGATGCGGAAGAATTCACATCAACTATGAGTTTCATCAGTCAAAGATTAAAGAAGGTTTCCATAGCAGTATATACAAGATTAAGATCGAGAAAGATTTAGGGTTGCATCTATGCATCGTCACGTCCTACGGCCGGTGGAAAGCTGGCAGGAGATGTTTTTGGTGGTGCATCATCCGCACTGCCGATCCGCTAAAGACCGGCAAAGGATCAGTTTCGCCAAGATAAACCGCCACTTTATGGTAATCTGCAAGTCGCTGTGGCTACTTCAAGTACAAACCGAATTCGAGTTGACTGGAGATAGCAATCACGTGTCACGCACAGCGGCAGTTTACGGCCTCGCGAGGTCTCCCGAATCGATCAACCTAGCAAACGTGTATGATGAATCAAGTGTCCTTAGTGCTGGTCGAGGTCACACGCGTACAAATTAAATATCCATAGTGCCTGATGGATGCCCACCCACGTGAAGATCCCATGTGCAACCGCAATACTTGCGTGGATTCCAGGAAGAGATTTATAAAAACAAAAAAAGGAGAAGCCATGATCTGGAGGGTATGGGCATGGACTCGGAGTCAAACTGCCCCAGTTCGTCTCCGCCACGGGCACCCGGCCTCAAGCCGTTTTCGCCAAGTCGATGGCGAGTCACCCGCAGGCTCGATTCAGACACCTCTATCGCGGCCTCGCACTGAGCCGCCGCCTCTGTCAGCACGAACTCGTGCCTTGACCCGCCCCGGGCTGTTCATGCCATCATCCGGCCGTCATGGCCACGGCCTTACTCCGGCGAGAGTCGCCGCCGGGTGCTACAACCTGCCCTCGAGTCGTTCCGAATCGGGCCTGCCTTGCCTCGGGGCCGGTTTGCTCCTACACCGGGGTTCGCCTCCGCCTGTGCCCCTCGCGTATGTCCTGAGTCACCGGGGGCCTCCTCACCCGCAGCTGCACTGAACCGGCGCAGCTGAACCACTCGCCTCCATGTTCACCTCCGCTGTCGTGGACCGCAGCCATCCGCGCTAAACCGTCTCGCCTGATGTTACCACGTCAATCCGTCAGGTCTTCATCTTGCTGGGGGTGCGTCCGTGAACGTGCCCCCTTCACCGCCATGGTTGTGGCTTCGCCTATCGGCCTGGCCTTTTCGTTTTGAGCCGCCCTTGTCAAGTCGCTTGGGGTGTTCCGTCTCCATGGAGCCACCGCGCCGTCCCAAGATGACCACCTGCCTGAGTCGCCGTCGCCTCCGAGTTGAACCGGCGGAGCCGCTGCTGATTCCGTTCTATTACAAGTCGCCGACCTACCACCGTGAGCTGCCATTTCACTTCGATGCGCCCTGCTCGCTTGGGATTAAACCGGCCTCTGCTACTGTCGCTGAACCACCCCCGGAGTGCTTCTGCCGTCGTTTCCAAAAACCGGCCTCAGTTGCTGCCGTCAAAACTGTCTGGCCTCACCACGGCCTCTACAGCACTGCGCTAAGTCGCCGGCCTTTGCCGTTCAAACCGGATTCGTTCCTTTCTTCCGGGTCGCACTCCACTCCGAGCCGCCGAGTTGCCATGACCCACCGCGACCCTCTCCTCCGCTGCAAGTGGCCTTTGACTGAGCCAACCCACCGCCGGATCGCCTCCTCGCCTACACCATCTCCATCGGCGGGACTCAGTGCCACCTCCATCGCGTGGCTGCAGCCTCGTCAAGTCACCACGGTCGCCTCGCCTTGCCTCTGAGGCGTCCTCTGCGGCTATGCCTTGAGCCGACCTGAGCCATGAATCGCCTCCGCGTACGACCATGTATACTCGACGTCCGTGCGCTATTGCCGAGTCACCGTGCGTCCGCGTACGGCCTCAAACCTGCGTGGCGGTCTCCCTTGCCGCTTGAGTTGCCATCTGTATGGCATCGCTCCGGGCCGGTTCTGCTGCATCGCCGTGTAACCTCTCCGGCTCTTCCCCGTAGCCCCAAACTGTTTCCTCGGTCGCCGACTCGCTGGCATCGTCACGACCTCGCCATCATCGCCTGGCCGGTCTGACATGTCGCAACCATCCGGGCCGTCTCTGGTCACCACTGCAATTGGTGTGGCGGCTTGCAGGCTCGTGCCACCAACGCCGTGCGACCCGGCCGTCTACTGGTTCCGGACGCCGTTTTACTGCACTGGACTTGCTAAACGCCAGTATTTACAAGCTGCCTCGTCAGTCCGCTTCATCAACTTGCCTTCAAGTGTGCCATGGCTGTGACCCGGCTGAGGGAGTCCTGGATTAGGGGGTGTTTGGATAGTCGGACTATACCTTCAGCCGGACTCCTGGACTATGAAGATACAAGATTGAAGACAACATCCCGTGTTTGGAAGGGACTTTCCTTGGCGTGGAAGGCAAGCTTGGCGATACGGATATGAAGATCTCCTACCATTGTAACCGACTCCATGTAACCCTAACCCTATCTGGTGTCTATATAAACCGGAGGGTTTTAGTCCGTAGGACAACATACACATCAACAATCATACCATAGGCTAGCTTCTAGGGTTTATCCTCCTCGATCTCGTGGTAGATCTACTCTTGTACTACCCATATCATCAATATTAATCAAGGAGGACGTAGGGTTTTACCTCCATCGAGAGGGCCCAAACCTGGGTAAAACTTCGTGTCCCTTGTCTCCTGTTACCATCTGGCCTAGACGCACAGTTCGGGACCCCCTACCCGAGATCCGCCGGTTTTGACACCGACATTGGTGCTCTCGTTGAGAGTTCCTCTGTGTCATCGCCGCCAGGCTCGATGGCTCCTACGATCATCGATAGCGATGCAGTCCAGGGTGAGACCTTCCTCCCCGGACAGATCTTCGTCTTCGGCGGCTTCGCACTGCGGGCCAATTCGCTTGGCCGTCTGGAGCAGATCGAAAGCTACGCCCCTGGCCATCAGGTCAGATTTGGAAGTTTAAACTACACGGCTAACATCCGCGGGGACTTGATCTTTGACGGATTCGAGCCACTGCCGAGCGCGCCGCACTGTCACGACGAGCATGATCTAGCTCTGCCGCCGAACAGTGCCCTGGAGGCCGCACCCGCATCGACTCTGACCCTTAATTCGGAGCCAACTGCACCGATCAAGGATGGGCGATTGGACGTCACCTCGGGGGCTGCGACCTCAACGGCGATTGAGCCAAGCACCAGCCCCGCACTCTGCGAGACTCATGACTCCAAAGAACAGGACTCCTCTCCGGACTCCGAACCCTCCGCGCCCCTACCGATCGAATCCGATTGTGCGCCGATGATGGAGTTCACTGCCGTGGACATCTTTCAGCACTCGCCTTTCGGCGATATCCCGAAGTCACTGAAGTCTCTCTCTTTATCAGGAGAGCCCTGGCCGGACTACGGTCAGCAAGGTTGGGGTACGGACGATGAAGAAATCCAAAGCGCACCCACCACCCACTTTGTAGCCACTATCGACGACTTAACCGACATGCTCGACTTCGACTCTGAAGACATCGACGGTATGGACGCCGATGAAGGAGATGATGAAGAACCAGCGCCTACTAGGCCCTGGAAAGCCACCTCATCGTATGGCATATACATGGTGGACACCCCAAAAGTGGGAGATGGCGATGGAACAGCGGAGGATCACCCCTCCAAGAAACAGCCTAAGCGCCGGCGTCAGCGGCGCCGCTCAAAATCCTGCCAAAACAAACACGGTGATTTCAGCACGGGAGATAATAATACTCCGGAAAGCGCCGAAGAAAGCCCCCTCCAGCAAGATTTAGCACAGGAGGATGGAGAAACCAGCCCTCATGAGAGAGCAGCAGACAGAGAGGTCGAGGACAATAATTATATGCCTCCCTCCGAAGACGAGGCAAGCCTCGACGACGACGAATTCGTCGTGCCAGAGGATCCCGTCGAGCAAAAGTGTTTTCAACGCAGGCTTATGGCCACGGCAAGAAGCCTCAAGAAAAAATAGCAACAGCTTAGAGCTGATCAAGATTTGCTAGTCGACAGATGGACTGAAGTCCTTGCGGCCGAAGAGCATAAACTCGAACGCCCCTCCAAGAGCTATCCAAAGCGCAGGTTGCTACCCCGATTAGAGGAGGAAGCACTTGATGCGGCCGACCGGCCACGTCGTGGTCGCGACAGAGAGGCCTGTCGGCCCTGCACTCAAGCCGCACCCCGTACCAAGGCACGGGAATATGCGCCGGACCTACAAGACATGTTGGAGAACAAGGCAAGGCAAACAAGATCGATCTATGGATCGCGTGGGCGCCCCACGGCTCGAGATGGTAACCGTCACGCCGGCCACAAATTCGGCGGGGCCGAACACAATAGACAAGGTTCATTGGAGCTACGTCATGATATAGCCCAGTACAGAGGTGCCGCACACGCACTCTGCTTTACAGACAAAATAATGGATCATCAAATCCCCGAGGGTTTCAAACCCGTAAACGTCGAATCATATGATGGCACAATAGATCCTGCGGTATGGATCGAGGATTATCTCCTTCATATCCACATGGCCCGCGGCGATGATTTCCACGCCATCAAATACCTCCCACTCAAGCTTAAAGGACCAGCTCGGCATTGGCTTAACAGCTTGCCAACAGGATCAATCAGTTGTTGGGAGGACCTGGAAGCCGCATTCCTCGACAATTTCCAGGGCACTTACGTGCGACCCCAAGACGCCGATGACCAAAGTCACGTAATTCAGCAGCCAGAGGAATCGGCCAGGCAATTTTGGACACGGTTCCTAACAAAGAAAAATCAAATAGTCGACTGTCCGGACACTGAGGCCCTAGCAGCCTTCAAACACAATATCCGTGACGAGTGGTTGGCCCGGCACCTTGGACAGGTAAAGCCGAAATCTATGGCAGCACTCACGACACTCATGACCCGCTTTTGCGCGGGAGAAGACAACTGGCTTGCTCATAGCAACAATATGACCAAGAACCTTGGTAATTCGGACACCAGGGACAGTAGTGGCAGGTCGCGTCGCAACAAGCAGAAGCGCCGCATTAACGGTGACAATGCTGAGGATACGACAGTTAATGTCGGATTCAGAGGCTCTAAATCCGGTCAGTGGAAAAGCCATTCAAAAGGAATCCTAGGGGCCCGTCCAGTTTGGACTGAATACTCGACCGCTCATGCCAGATACATGGCACCCTCGAAAAGCCAGCCAACCACACCAACAAGGACTGTTGGGTGTTCAAGCAGGCAGGCAAGTTAAACGCTAAAAATGAAGACAAGGGGCTGCATAGCGATGACGACGAGGAGCCCCGGCCGCCGAACAACAGCGGACAGAAGGGTTTTCCCCCACAAGTGCCGAAGGTGAACATGATATACGCAACCCATGTCCCCAAGAGGGAGCGGAAGCGTGCGTTAAGGGGCGTATACGCGGTAGAGCCAGTCGCCCCAATGTTCAACCCATGGTCCTCCTGCCCTATCACCTTTGATCAAAGGGACCATCCCACTAGCATCCGTCATGGCGGATTCACCGCATTGGTTCTAGACCCAATTATTGACAGATTTCATCTCACTAGAGTCCTTATGGACGGCGGCAGTAGCCTGAACCTGCTTTACCAGGATACAGTG
The DNA here is from genome assembly GCF_018294505.1 of Triticum aestivum. Lineage (NCBI taxonomy): Eukaryota > Viridiplantae > Streptophyta > Magnoliopsida > Poales > Poaceae > Triticum > Triticum aestivum. Next base: position 443,847,668 of record NC_057803.1, on the reverse strand, counting down.
CGGAAAATGGGCATAGATCCCTTGAGGATTAAGCCCACCAAAACGACCTTTAAAGGCATAATACCAGGTGTAGAGGCCAACTGTACAGGCTCAGTCTCACTTGAAGTGGTCTTCGGTTCTCCGGATAATTTCCGAAGTGAGGAGTTAATCTTTGACATAGTCCCGTTTCGCAATGGCTATCACGCACTGCTCGGGCGAACCGCATTCGTTAAGTTCAATGCGGTACCGCATTACGCATACCTTAAGCTCAAGATGCCAGGCCCTCGAGGAGTAATGACGGTCAATGGAAACACCGAACGCTCCCTCCGAACGGAGGAGCACACGGCGGCCCTTGCAGCGGAAGTTCAAAGAAGCCTCTCCAGGCAGTTCTCCAGTCCGGCCACTAAACGACCGGACACCGTCAAGCGCGCCCGGAGTAATCTACAACAAGACCGCCTAGCACGATCCGAGCAGGCGTAGCAATGCGGCCCCAACCCCAACCCTCGCAAAAAGGCGATGCCAGTACTTCGCGTACATAACTACGCTCTAGAGCTACCATGGGCACAGGGGGAGGGGCACCATCACGGCACGCCCAAAACACGGCTTAAACCGTACCAGGGGCTGCCGATTTTTTAATTTTCTCTTACTTTCAGGACTTCATCCTTCGCAAGGCCTGTTCGGCAGTTCCATTGCCGCACAAACAATGCAAGAACCAGGGAAGCAGACAAGCCACGCCGCACTACGAAACTCCCAGGTGGTCTCTATCACGAGCAGTATACCCGTTCCGCATACTATTCCGCAGCTTGCCCCTGGAACGGACATGTTAACTAGTCCAACCTTCCACTTATCGCATTATTTGTATCGTTCTGCTTTGATCGCAGCCCTTTTTAATAAACAATGCATAGCTTTCGTCTATTTTTGCATTACCTTTTTTCTTTATATATGTTCCTTAACGACATGTTGCACCCGTACACGTTGGTAGGGCCAAAATACGCCAGGGGCTTTAGTACCCTCAATATGGTGTGAGAAGTCCGAACACTTTAACAAGTGCGGCACCCCGAACTTATAGCATTATATGCATCGGCTCCGAATCATGTCTTGGGCCAATAGTTGGGTTTGCCCGGCTCCTATGTTTTGGTGCCTTACGTTCCGCTATATCGGCTAAGGTAGCACTAGGAGAACCACTGCGATTGTGCCCCGGTTGACCTGGGTCGAGCACCTCAGTGGAGAAAGCTAAAACTGACTGTCATGATGAAGCGAGAGCTGGTCGCTGTTCGAGAGGTTATTTTGAGTCCCTAAAGACTTATGCCGCTTAGGGCGAGGAGCCGGCTCTGTCCGGCCAAGGTGTGGATAGCGCCCCGAACTCGGTCTTCCGAATACCAGGGGCTTCGCCGAAATTTAAAATTATAGAATTCTATGGCTAAGTGAGAGTGTTCACGCATTATAGTCTGATTGCCTTGTTCATTGGGCTGAGCGCCTCCCTCGAAGGACCCAAACATGGGAAAAAGAGCGCTCAGGTTTATCCCCGAACACCCCAGCACTAGCGGCACGGGGGTAGAAGCCGACGACTCGCCATCTCTTAGAATTGATAAACAGCCACACAGAAGGTAATATTTTAAATTCCAACAGCATTGCTTAGCTCATATAAACAAGTTTTCAGGGTACAGGACAAAACGAGCAAGTTTCACTCAAAAATTACTTCCCTAGAGCATTCATCCGCCACAAGGCAGGCACCCTTCAGAACATCCTTATAGTAATTCTCGGGCTTGCGATGCTCTTTCCCCGACGGTGGCCCGTCCTTCACAAGCTTCTCAGCATCCAGCTTGCCCCAGTGCACCTTAGCACGGGCAAGGGCCCTACGGGCACCCTCAATGCAGACGGAGCGCTTGATGACTTCGAGCCTTGGACAGGCCTCCACCAGCCGCCGCACCAGCCCGAAATAGCTCCCAGGCAGTGCCCCTCCAGGCCACAGCCGAACAATGAGGCCCTTCATGGCCTGTTCGGCCGCCTTGTGGAGCTCGACCAGTTGCTTCAGCTGGTCGCTCAGGGGCACGGGGTGTCCGGCCTCAGCGTATTGAGACTAGAACACCTTCTCCCCCGAGCTTCCCTCCTCGGCTCGATAGAATGCGGCGGCATCGGACACACTCCGGGGAAGATCTGCGAACGCTCCTGGAGAGCTCCGGATTCGGGTAAGTAACAAGTAACTCACGTTTATGTGTTTGCTTTGCATAAAGAATGCCTTACCCGCCGCTATCTTCTTCACCTCATCCAACTCATGGAGGGTCTTCTGGGATTCGGCCTTGGCAGATTTGGCATTTTCAATAGCCACCGCAAGCTCGGACGCTTGCGTCTTCGAGTCAAGCTCCAAACTCTCATGTTTTTTCCATGAGAGCCTGGAGCTCTTGCCGCACCTTGCCAACCTCGGCCTCATACTTCTCCCGCTCGGTGCGCTCCGAGGCCGCCCTCTTCTCGGCCTCGTCCAGCGCTTCCTTAAGGGTCGCCACCTCAGACGTGGCCCCTACAATAGCCATGATAATCCTGTCATTTTTTGCAATTGCACCTTTTTTATATATATTTAAACAAGGTATTTCTTACCTTCATTGTCCTCGAGCTGCTTCTTGGCACGACCGAGCTCTTGCTCGGACCGCTCGAGGTTCTGCTTTAGCGTGTCCACTTCCGCAGTCAGTGCGGTGGACGCAAGCAGAGAAGCCTGCATACGCATATTGACCCCTTTTGTTAGACTCCTGCGAATTTTATTTGATCCTCTATTCGGCTTTTCTTCCCGAACGCCAAACAGAGCATCAGGGGCTACTGTCTATACGGTAATATTATTTACACATTCTTTACTTACCTCAAAGCCTGTCAAAAGTCTAGTACAAGTTTCAGTCAGTCCGCTCTTGGCGGACTGAACCTTCTGGACCACCGCACTCATAATGGCACGGTGCTCCTCGTCGATGGAGGCGCCTTGGAGCACCTCCAACATATTGTCCGGTGCCTCCGGTTGGACGGGGGCCACCGACACAGTGGGCTGGCTCCTCTTGGAAGGAGGTCGCCCGCCAGACTCTGGAACCTTTGAAGGTTCCAGAGCGGTGTCCGGCCTAGAGCCGGACTTGGAGCCCCGGGGGTTTCATCCCCTTTACGCCTGGAGTCCGGGAGGTCACCTTGCGGCGCCTCTAGGACCACCTCCTCCCGGCTTGGAAGCTGTTGGGACAACACTTCAGTGTCGTTCGTAGGGTGGGGGGAGGAAGCCGTCGGAAGAGAGTTCACATCTGACGAGTCCAGTGAGCCGCTCGACGACGCATCGAGCCGGTCTTTGGGTAGGCTGCATAAACATATTCGACATGAGGGAAAGCTGTGCAATAAACGAATACTATGAATTACTCTGGTATCCGAATACTTACGATTTGGCCAGGGGCTTGGCCCTAGGCGCCCACTCCTCTTCGCCGCCGTCGGTGTCAGTGGAGCAGTCCGGAGGAAGGGTTTTCCCCTTCTTGGACCCTTCCGCCTCCCCAGTTGGGGCAGCCTTCCTTTTCTTCCCTTCCCCCGCTGGAGGGGGAGGGGTCTCTTCTTCCTCCTCCTGGTCTTCGCGGGAGAAGTGCGTCTTGGATTCGTTGGATGATGAATCCGACACCTCCAGGCGTCGGGCACTCTTTCGAGTCCCCGTGCCCTTCTTCTTGACCTTCTTCTCTGGCACCACATAGGGTGCCGGAACCAGCAGCCTCGCCAAGCGAGCGTCCGCTGGGCCTTCAGGCAAAGGGGCCGGACAGTTGATCTGTCCGGGCGTCACCTGCCAATCCTGTCAAAGGAAAGGGAGCTTAGATCCCACATAGAGTCAAACTATGAAAAACTGATACCCTGTAAAAGGAAAAAACAGCTTATCGCAAGAGTGTGACGCTGCACACTGAATCCGCGATCCTCAGTAGCGGATGCGGGAGCCTCGGCGCCCTTGAAAAGCACCTTCCAGGCATCTTCGTACGCCATGTCGAAGAGCCTGCTCAGAGTTTGGTGCCACGCCGGGTCGAACTCCCACAGGTTGAAAGCCCGTTGTTGGCACGGAAGGATCAAGCGGATGAGCATAACCTGGACTACGTTGACAAGCTTGAGCTTCCTGTCCACCAGGGTTTTGACGCATGTTTGGAGTCTGGTCAGCTCTCCTTTTTTACCCCACAATAGGCCCGTCTCTTTCCAGGACGTGAGCCGCGTTGGGGATCCGGACCGGAACTCGGGGGGTGCGACCCATTCGGTGTCGCACGGCTTGGTGATGTAAAACCACCCCGATTGCCACCCCTTCAGGGTCTCCACAAAGGAGCCCTCGAGCCATAGGACGTAGGCCATCTTGCCCACCATGGCGCCTCCGCACTCCGCTTGGCCGCCGCGCACCACCTTCGGCTTGACGTTGAAAGTCTTGAGCCATAGGCCGAAATGGGGGTGGATGCGGAGGAAGGCCTCGCACACGATGATAAACACCGAGATATTGAGGACGAAGTTCGGGGCCAGATCGTGGAAATCCAGGCCGTAGTAGAACATGAGCCCCCGGACAAATGGGTGGAGAGGGAAGCCCAGTCCGCGGAGGAAATGGGGGAGAAACACCACCCTCTCATGGGCGTAGGGGTGGGGATGAGCTGCCCCTTCTCGGGGAGCCGGTACGCGATGTCGTTAGACAGGTATCCGGCCTTCCTCAGCTTTTTGATATGTCCCTCTGTGACGGAGGAGACCATCCACTTGCCTCCCGCTCCGGACATGGCTGGAGAAGGTTGAGGTGGGGAGTGCGGGCTTGGGCGCTGGAGCTCGAGTGCGCAAGAATGGATAGGCGAAGGAGGAAGAAGGCGTAGGTGAAAAGGTGGATCTTTATCCCCTTATATGAGTGGACGCAACTACATGTCCCCACAAGCCTGGTAAAACTCGCTTATCTCCAAGCGCCGTAATCGATGGCGCGGTTGGGTTACCCACGCCCGTATTGATGAGAATCCCGGGATAAGGGGACACCATCTCTGCTTTAACAAGAGCTGCCAAGGAAACTGCCTCGCATGACGCGCTGAGGTGGGATAATGAAACAACTCAAATAAAGGCTTGGCCGTGGTGTGACACGCTATGGAATACGTCAGTAGATTAGATTGGTGTAAATATTATTCTCTCTATGGCAATATGTGAAAACTTATTTTGCAAAGCCAGACACTATCTTTGTGTTCACAATCTTCTATGAAGTACTTGGAGGAGGAACCCGCCTTGCAATGCCGAAGACAATATGCGCGCCGGACTCGTCGTCATTGAAGCCTGGTTCAGGGGCTACTGAGGGAGTCCTGGATTAGGGGTTGTTTGGATAGCCGGACTATACCTTCAGCCGGACTCCTGGTCTATGAAGATCCAAGATTGAAGACTCTGTCCCGTGTCCGGAAGGGACTTTCCTTGGCGTGGAAGGCAAGCTTGGCGATACGGATATGTAGATCTCCTACCATTGCAACCGACTCTATGTAACCCTAACCCCATCCGGTGTCTATATAAACCGGAGGGTTTTAGTCCGTAGGACAACATAGACAACAATAATCATACCATAGGCTAGCTTCTAGGGTTTAGCCTCCTCGATATCGTGGTATATCTACTCTTGTACTACCCATATCATCAATATTAATCAAGCTGGACGTAGGGTTTTACCTCAATCGAGAGGGCCCGAACCTGGGTAAAACTTCATGTCCCTCGCCACCAACGCCGTGCGACCCGGCCGTCTACTAGTTCCAGCCTCCGGTTTACTGCACTGGACTTGCTAAACGCCGGTATTTACAAGCTGCCTCGTCAGTCCGCTTCATCAACTTGCCTTCAAGTGTGCCAGGGTTGTGACCCGACTGAGGGAGTCTTAGATTAGGGGGTGTTCAAATAGCCGGACTATACCTTCAGCCGGACTCCTGGACGATGAAGATACAAGATTGAAGACTCCGTCCCATGTCCGGAAGGGAATTTCCTTGGCGTGGAAGGCAAGCTTGGCGATACGGATATGAAGATCTCCTACCATTGTAACCGACTCCATGTAACCCTAACCCTATCCGGTGTCTATATAAACCGGAGGGTTTTAGTCCGTAGGACAACATACACATCAACAATCATACCATAGGCTAGCTTCTAGGGTTTAGCCTCCTCGATCTCGTGGTAGATATACTCTTGTACTACCCATATCATCAATATTAATCAAGCATGACGTAGGGTTTTACCTCCATCGAGAGGGCCCAAACCTGGGTAAAACTTCGTTTCCCTTGTCTCCTGTTACCATCCGGCCTAGACGCACAGTTCGGGACCCCCTACCCGAGATCCGCCAGTTTTGACACCGACACCGGCCCTTCTTGCAAGCTGGCACCGACTCACTTTTGCTTTATCACTGGTCTCCGCCATGACCTCAAGTCACCGGCCTCCGCTGCTGAGCCGCCGTGCACGAGTCGTCATTTTTGCCTACGATCCGTCGGCCAGCCCAGAGCCGCCGGATGCTCTCCACCTCAGCCGTGGCTGGGCTGCCGCTGCATCTCCGCTTCTGGTGCGACCTCGCTACCCCCGTGAGCCGCCCTGAGCCGCCCTTGAGACAAATCGACCGGTCGGCCTCATGCCGTTTTCTGCAGTAGCCCTGCAACAGTCACACTGCCCGTTTCAACCGCCACTGTAAGCCGCCGTCTTTGGCTCGCCTCCATCGAGCACGACTGCCTTGACTCCAAGCCGCTACCCCGAGTCCACGACCTCGCTCTGAACCGGCCTCACCGCACGAGTTTGCGGCGTATCGGGTCGTTGTACCTGGTTACAAAACGCCACCCCCACCGTCAGTGTCAAACCGCCCATTTCCTCCGTCATAACCTCAAGCCGCCGCGGCCTCGTTCCAAGTCACTCATCACCACTTCAAGCCGTATGTTTTTCTGGAGCTCGCGAGTCGCTCGGACTTTTGAAGCTTGAGTCTCCGCCCGTGCAAACCTACTTAAGTAATGCAGGGGCCTTTTTTGTTATCAGCTGGAGAGACCGGTTTACATGGATGTCTTAATGATGACGAAAATTAACAAATATCTGCTATACATGCATGTGAGGACAAAAGAAATAGTGGGGAGGAAGCAAGGTCCATGAGTCAATTCTGCCACTATTCACGCAAAAGGTTCGATGGTCAGGTGCTACTTGCAGGCCGAAAGCAACTATATACTCTTAGGCACTTAAAAACAAGGGAACCAGTATTATTACTCCTCTCAACATAGCACAATTTCCAAGGGAACAAAAGGAGACGTGTTGGAAGATCAATTCTTCTGTCAAAAGCCAAAACATCACTATTGCATGGAAAAGTCAGAGGAGACATATTTATCTACTTTCAGCAGCATCCGGTTCATCCGACAAAATATAATAAGGTGCTATTGTTTCTATCTACTTTTAGTATATATTGTTTTTATCAAAGAACAATTATGTTGGTCTGTATATTTTTATGTGCAGGACAAGGATTCATTATAAAAGTGGTGCCATGCTATATCTATGAAGTGTGCGTTGGCATCATCATGCACCGGTGTCCGTGTCCACTTGTTGTTGAACGAGTGTGTGCAAGCCGCCGCCCGTATAGCTCAATCTACATCAACTCGGCAGGACCACGCCCGTGATTGACTCGCCGTTCGCATGGCTTACCGTGCTGGTGATTGACTCGCCCGTCTGCACTCGCTAAAAATGCCGCGGCCGGCTCATTTTTCCACTCCTGCGGTCGACTCACCCATGATTGATTTTAGCTTCACCATGGTGATCATCAACCTCGCGGTGTGTATTAACTGGCCTAACATATCAGGTGAAATCCAATATATTTTTATATTACATATTGCATCCTTTACAAGAGCGATTACTCCGGGTTGCAAAAGTTACTTAATGTAGGACCCAAAACCGCCATGTTGGTGCAAATTTAAAGGCCGTCAGACAATTTCCGGCTTAAAAAAATATTCCGGTTTAAAATCCAGTTCAAGGGAAAGCTATCTCCCACAAAGCTTTGAAGCTCTCAATATCCGGTTTAAAAAAATCTCTCGCAAGTTCGAGTCCTCAGAAAATATTAAAGGAACCAAAGAGAGTCTGCTGCACAGCACAGCTCAACACATAGGTACCCCTTGAGCACAGCTCACAGTATCATTTGGGGGCTTGGTCGTATTCGAACCATAGCTACACTTCTTGATCCGGCTATCAAGCCAATATTATCATAAGGTGCCAAAGAGAGTCTGCTGCACAGCACACAGCTCAAACATGGGTATCCCTTGAGCATAGCTCACAATATCACTTGGGGGCTATGTTCAAACCATAGTCACACCTCTTGATAGGCTTAAGGCCACCAGGGAAATCACTTGGGGGCTCTGGTCGTATCCAAACCATAGCTTATACCCTCTTGATAAGCATAAGGGCACCAGGGAAATCACTTGGGGGCTTGGTCGTATCCGAACCATAGCTACACCTCTTGATAGGCATAAGGCCACCAGGGAAATCACTTGGGGGCTATGGGTTCGAACCATAGTTGCACCTCTTGATAGGCATAAGGGCACTAGGGAAATCACTTGGGGGCTTGGTCGTATTCGAACCATAGCTACACCTTTTGATTGGCACAATGCCACAATTATGACTACTTGGGGGCTCTGGTCGTATTCGAACCATAGCTTAAACCCTCTTGATCATACACATACATCATCATATATTAAATCATACATTGCATTATCATTACACCATCATAGCATGTATCATATGGGCATGGTTATACCGGTTTATATGGCAGGAATCGATTTTCAAACCAGATTATATTATTCAAATCTTTAATAGCCAACACGGCTGGATTTTTATTATGGTTATCAATAACCAATATTATGATTGAGGTTTTCAAAGTTGCTTCAGCGCAATGGATATAATTTATTATACAATGGAAGGATTAGTCCCGAGTCGCTACAGGCTTACGACCCGGCACTTGGGGGCTACATTATTCAAGTTGGGATTACATCAAATACACAAGTCTCGTGTCGCTGCAAGCATGCACCATGACACTTGGGGGCTAATGCAAAGTCATTATTTGCTCACTTATTGAAGACCCGACTCATCACATCATTATGAGCCGGCCCTTGGGGGCTACCAATTGCTCCTATCAACAATTCAAGGTACACAAATTTTCATCTATTATTGAAGGATCCACTGCTCAGTTGGTAAAGCACAATGCTCTCAACCTTGTGGACGTGGGTTCAAGCCCCATGATGGGGGTTACATCGTATAATGTTATTCTCAATGAAGTATATATAAAGTCCCAGCTCAATATTATCTTACTGAGCCGGCCCTAGGGGGCTACACGTTGCTGCTCAAGTTTACATGATCATATCTATAAAGTCCCTGCTCCTTATTGCATAATGACCCGGACCTTGGGGGCTACACTGGTTGAAGTTTTTATAAGCATAAGGCAATTTCAAGTCCCAGGTTGCTGCAAGCATGACAACCCGGCACTTGGGGGCTATATATGTGGAATACTCAGTTCTGACTGGTGATTGAGATGAACAAGCCTGGATTTCTTCAAGCTTGTGATATTCATATTGAAGCAAGTCTTAAGTTGTAGCTATGCTATCTTCTCAAGACTTGGGGGCTACAAGTGATAGGCATATAAGAGGTATATTTTCAAAACTAATGTTAACAAATAGTTCTGATCCGGTGCCATCAATATTCTTAAACCGGCAATTTTGGCAATGGTAAACCGGCAAAGTTTTACATTCTTAAACTGGCAAGTTCTATATTCTTAAACCGACAGAAGATCAAATGAGTATTTCAAAGGCCAATATTTTTGTTAAGCATGGAGCTGAAGTCAAAGGAGTTATTCTTCACAATATTTCTCTGTGACAAACCAATGTCAGCAAATTGATTATGAAGCTGGTCTATTGACTTGGATTTTATAGAAGAAGGAAGTGACAAGGACTTAAGGATGATTAGGATCAGTTTAACATGGATAAATCCAAATTAAACTGGGGGCTAATGTCGGGGATATACCCCGCGGTATGATCCGGCCGGAGTTATAACCCGGCTGGGACTTAGTAAACCGGCAGGTGTTAAAGAAGGTGGTAAATCGGAAGGTGTTAAGGTAGGTGGTAAACCGATTGGTGTTAAGTCAGACGACAAACCGGCAGGTTGTTAAACCGACTGATAGTTAAGACAGGAGTTAAGTCATATGATAACTCAACAGACATTCTTAAACCAGCACCAGTTAACTCCCGGCAGACCATCTTAAACCGGCACCAGTTAACTCCCGGGCAGGCAGTGGTAACTGGGTTGCCAGGAGTTATGAAGCCCGAGATGTTATGAAGCCCGAGACGTTATGAAGCCCAAGATGTTAAGAAGCCCAAGAAGAGAAGTTATAATAGTTATGTCTTAAGTCTGAGTTGCACTCTACATGTAACCCGCCCCTTCAACATATATAAGGAGGGGCAGGGCTCCCCAAAGAGGGAGAGGGAGGAAGAAACAATCTTGAAGGGTTAGGGTTAACTGGGAGAGCCAGTTTATGGCGATTTCCTCATGATCATAGTGAGAGATAGCCTCAAACAGCACGTAGGGTTGTTACCGGATGATGTTTCCCAGGGCCCGAAGCTGTCTAAACCCTTGTCTTGCGTTGTGTCTCTCGATTCCACTCAACCCCTCTCAAGCTACCACATATATGTGTTGGCCTCACGACTAAGTCCTCACACTAGGACATCTGCCGTGACAATTCCACGACAGACTTCGTCACTGGCCTTCCCAAGTCTCGGAAAGGTAACGATGCTATCTTTTTCGTCATCGACCAATTCTCGAAGGTTGCTCACTTTCTGCCAGTCAAGGAGACTATCACTGCTAGTCAATTAGCAAACTTGTATATCTCCCGAATTGTGTCACTCCACAGCATTCCGAAGGAGATCAGTTCAGACCGTGGTAGTATATTCACTTCAAAGTTCTGGGATAGTTTCCAAGAGGCAATGGGAACTCATATTACCTGGAGCACTGCTTATCATCCCCAATCCCAAGGCCAAGTCGAGCGAGTCAATCAAATTCTTGAAGACATGCTTTGGGCTTGTGTTATTTCTTTTGGCAAAAAGTTGGAAGAATCTCTCCCTTATGCGGTCTCTTATAACAACAGCTATCAAGCCAGCTTGAAGATGGCACCCTTCGAAGTGCTTTAGGGATGTAAGTGTTGAACCCCTCTGAATTGGTCAGAAACTGGGGAACGGACGCTCATTGGTCCAGACATTATTCAACAAGCTGAAGAGCAGGTTCGCACTGTCTGGGATAATCTCAAGGCGGCCCAGTCCCGCCAGAAGAGCAACTATGACCGGAAACACTAGGGTTCAACTTATCAACCTGGTGAACAAGCTTATCTTCGTGTCACTCCTTTGAGAGGCACTCATCGGTTTGGAGTCAAGGGTAAGCTAGCTCCGCGCTACATTGGTCCCTTTCGTATCCTCGCCCATCATGGACTGGTGGCTTATCAATTGGAGTTGCCACCTTAGTTCTCTTACGTCCATGACGTCTTCCATGTGTCATAGCTTCCTCGATGTTTCAAGGATCCGGAACGTGAAGTGGATCCAGAATTGATTGAAGTTCAAGATGATCTCACATACAAAGAGCATCCGATCCGCATTCTTGAAGAAGCTGAACTCGAACCCGCCAGAAGGTTACCAAGTTCCTCAAGGTGCAATGGTCGAATCATACTAAAGAGGAAGCCACTTGGGAACACGAAGATAACCTCCGTGCGGAATACCCCGACATGTTCCCTTCTACCTTTTAATTCTCGGGACAAGAATTTCTTTTAGAGGTGGACAGTTGTAACACCCCTATGTAATGGAGCTACAGTAATCCATCATGATGATGCTAAGCTACTAAGATTTGCAATAATAATCATGTTGGGTTAATATCTCATTTCAAATTCCTTCTTTGAATTCCATCCAAATTCAAAGGGAAAAATGAAGTTGCTCAAAACTTGTTGTAAAAATGTTCACCTTTTAGCAAATAATCCAAAACTATTTGCTCTTAAGGAACACAACATCATCTTCAACTCTAAATCGGCCTAATGCTTTTAACAGAGCCAAAATAGCCTTTTAAAATGCCCTTTTCTTTTTGAATAAATCCAAAGGGATTCAAAGCTTTCCCAACATTTTGTGGCAGTACACAATAATTCTATGGAATTGTTTTAGCCAGTGCCATATTTTTGCAAAGTCATTTGTGGCAAAAATAAAATGCAATAGCTTTTGGAAAAAGAGAAACAAAAAGAAAAAGGAAAAGCAGAGGGGATGGAAAGCCCTGCCCCACTTGGGCTTCGGCCCACCCGAGCTAGCTGACCCAGCTAGGCCGGCCCACGCCCCCTCCCCGGTCGCTCTCTCCTCTCTCCTGTTCCCCCGGTGCGCGCCGCTACAGGGGCTCGTCGTCGTCCGGCCACCTCGCCGGTGACGACGAGGGAATAAGGCCCTGCGCCTCCCCGCCTCCTCTCACCCCCACTCCCCCTGGCATCCCCGTTCATTCACCCCTCTCCTCTCGCTCGCTCTCCTTCAACACCGAACGCCGTCGTTGCCGTGCTTCATCGCCACCGCGGACACCGCCACTGCCTTGCCTCGCCGATATGTAGTAGCCCTCCACCATGGACCACTACGCCGTTCGGTGCCCTTCTATGGAGCTGGGAGGCACCGCAGCTCCGAACCCCTTCATCCCCATCTCCGACAGCCACAACAACTCCTGTGACTCTATGGCGTGGACTTCTGCTCCTAAGCCGTCAAGGGCTTTCCGTAGCTGCACGGTGTGCCACCAACTTCCTTGTCCCTTTCTCCGTCTGCCCTTGCGTGGTCCCTAGCCATCTCTCCCACCATGGCCGAACGCGACGCCACGCGTGCTCATCGCCGGCGTCCTTCCGATGACCTTTTGGTCACGGGGTTGTGCCCGTTGGATTCTCCGCTCTGTGCAGGTCCTCCCCATCCTTTCCTTTTGCTCTGTAGCACGCCATAGCACCTTTCCGCCACCGACCATAGTGAAAGTGCATTATATCGACTAGAGGGGGGGTGAATAGGCGATTTTTATGAAATCTTCACTAAGGAATTTTAGGGTGAGGAAATTCCTGAGTGAAGAACTACTTGCAGCGGAATAAGTACCCAGAAGTAAACATACCAGAACATGAGCATGGTCTTCATGACGAAATGAAATACAAGCACAGAGTACAGAAAGCATAAACACAGGATAACACAGGATGAAGACAAACAAACTGAAGAAATTGATCTGAGGAAATTGAGAAAGTCTTCAGTCAAAATCTTCAAACAGATATGAACAAGCTCACAACACAGAAATGAGGAAATGAAAGGGTTGAGGAAATGGAACCATGTAGCCTGGTGAAGATAATGATTTGGTAGACCTGTTCCAACTGCTATGACAGTTGTACATCTGGTTAGGGTGGCTAGGTATTTAAACCTGAGGACACACAGTCCCGGACACCTAGTTCTAAACACGCAGTCCAGAAAACTCAGTCCTCACCGTATTCCCCTTGAGCTAAGGTCACACAGACCTCGCCCAATTACTCATGGTAAGTCTTCTGCTGACTTCCAAACCTTCACAGACTTGGTCACTTGGCGATCCACAATTTCCTCTTGGATGCTCTAGACCATGATGCCTAACCATTTGGAAGATGCACAGTCTTCAAAGGTTATAAGCGTCGGATCCACGCAGGATCAATCTCTTCAGTGATGCTCAATCACTTGGGGTTTGTAGGTGTTTGGGTTTGGGTTTTCCTCTCTTGATGATTTTCACTCAAAGTCCTTGGAGGATGGGATGCTCTCAAATGACAAGTGTCAGTTTCTCTTGGAGCAGCCAACCAGCTAGTGGTTGTAGGGGGCGGCTATTTATAGCGTAGGGAGCAACCCGACATGATAAGACAAAAATGCCCTTCAATGATATGACCGTTAGGTGGGTAGATATTTTGGGACAGCTAGCACATAGCACAACAACGGTCAGAATTTTGAGTATCAAATTTCTCAGGGCTATCATGTTCCTCACTATGTAGGCAATCTGCACTAGCGAATTCCTAAATGATCAGTCAGAACAAATTCCTCAGAGACCAGAAGAACTTCGTCTCTGTCACTGAAGAAATTGACTGAGCTGTATGAGATTTCCAATGGCTTCACTCGAAGGGATTGGTATGTGTAGGATTTGAGTTGAGCATCACATGGAAATTTTTCCTTAGTATTTCCTTGACCCCCTTTAACAGTACAGTGTTTCTTATGACTCATGAAGGAGAAAATGAAACTACGAAAACAAAAGTCTTCACGCTTCATGTTCCTTGAACGAATACCAAGTCTTCAGAATTACACCAATTTCTTCACTTTCAAAGTCTTCAGAAAGTCTTTAAAAATACAAAGTCTTCAGTCGGAGAACTTCATTTTTAGGGGTCGACTTTCTCTGTAAAAATCAAACTCCTCATAGACTTATAGACCTGTGTACACTCACAAACGCATTGGTCCCTTAACCTATAAGTCTTAAATGCGCCAAAATCACTAAGGGGCACTAGATGCACATACAATCTCTCCCTTTTTGGTGATTGATGACAATATAGGTTAAGTTTTCAACAGGGATAAACATATGAAGTGTAAATACTGAAATTGAGGATTTTGATTGCAAGATATAGAAGAACTCCCCCTGAAGATGTGCATAGTGAGGAATTTGCTTTTGAAGCAATGCACACTTGAAGAGTAGAATCATGGAGATCTCCCCCTATATCTTGTAATTCATACACGCATTTAACATATAATATGAAGAGTTTGAAATGCATGATGAAATATGGTGACAGATGTAATTCAACATGCGTGCATTAACATTAATGAGGAATAAGCATGCAGAAAAACTTAGCAAAAGTATCAAACCACCATAGAGTTTAAGTTTACAACTCGATCGAATAAAGTCTCAGAAGAACGAGAGTTGTAACTTAGAAAAAACGCCCATATAAGTAGACCCGCTTGAAGACTAACTCAAATTTCTCCCCCTTTGTCTTCGAATGACCAAAAGGATCGAAAATGAGGACTAACGCCCCTGAAGAATATCAAGTTGATGGAGGAGCACCAGCGTTGTTGGGGTCGTTTGTCGTTGCAGGGCCTACCGCAGTGTCGTCCAAGTCTTCATACTCGTCGGTGTAGCGGGATGAAGAATAGGAGCTGGCCACCAAGGTAGGAACTTTGACCTTCTTGAATTTCTTTGGAGGAGGTGCAGACCAGTCAAAGTTCTCCTTGAGACCCATTTGCTTCAGATCTTCCTCGCCATACAGATGTGATAAGACAGCCCAGGTGCGACCGGAAACTTCATGGAGGTAGTAGTGGTTTTTCTTCACTGCATTATGTGTAGCTGTCATGTTGTGAAGAATTGAACCAAACTGACGCTTAACCCATTTATGGTTGCGATCCACCTTCTGGTGAAGACTAAGAAGCAGCTCACGATCAGTCATCACTCTTGGAGATCTGGCTTGAGGAGTAGACTTGGGTGCATTTGCAGCAGAGTCATCATTGGTGGAATAAGATGCAGCTTTGCGAAACTGACCATCCAACGGATGAATGCCTTCATCAATGACAACAGGTGCCTTGACCTTTTCATCAGTTGAAGTAAAAGTCTGCTTGAGGACTTCAATCGGGGGCAGGTAGCTGAGGTGATTTTGAAAATCAGCCTTGTAGTTGAGTGAAGACCTTGTTCTGAGGAATCTCATAATCCAAGGAGCGTAAGGCTTCAACTCAAACGGAGAGAGAGCAACATTGGCCAGAGTCCTCATGAAGAAATCATAGTAATTGACAAGAATGCTATGAATGATGCTAAATAGCAGATTCTTCATGATGCCAACAATCTCCGCATTAGATGAGTTGCGGCCTTTGATAGGACTCATTGTCCTCGTCAGAATGCGATAGACTGTTTGGGGCACATAGAGTAAGTCCTTCACGAGGAATTTGGTCAGTGGGGATTGACCAAGCTTCAGAGGCTTCATTAGAACTTCCATTTAATGATCAGTGAGTTCAGGTTCTTAGTATAGGCAGCGAGCTCCTTCACTGGGTGGACTGATAGGCAGGGCGTGAAGTAATTCAGAGGCCGGTGCCTTATAGTGAGTGTTATCGGTCATCCAGTCCAAGAGCCAGGTGTTGATATCTTCAGGATCACCTGTGATATGCAGTGTAGCGTAGAACTGAAGAATAAGCTCTTCATTCCAATCAACAATGTTAGAGCAAAAGTTGAGGAGGCCTGCATCATGAAGCACATCGAGGACATGAGAGAAACAAGGCAACGATTCCATGTCGATGTGAGGAATATGCTCATGGTAGAAGATTTTGTCCTTGTGGAAAAGCAGTGAAGAATAGAAGTTGTCCTGACTTGCAGTCCAGAAACGCTTCCTCCTTAGACGAGCAGAGTCATAAGGGCTGTAGTCAGTGAAGAATACATGCTCGCCAAAGAAGTCATCAACCTTGAATTTTTGTTTCTTCGAGAAGGGATCCTTTGGCTTGGGGTGACGAGTGTCAGTCAATTGCATCACTACCTCAGGGATCTCGATCTCAGGTTCCACTGGCTGAGGATTTTCAGGTCCTTCTTCAGTGGCAGCCTAGGGTTTGAATTCTTCATTTACATTTTCTTCAGCACTAGTGGCTGGAATTTCTTCAAGAACAGATGGGGTTGCATGTGGTTCATCAGATCCCATTTGTACTTCTGTAGCTATAGGGGACTGAGGAATTTGTTGAAGCAGTGTGAACAGAGGAGAATTGGGGTGCTAACTTTCCCAAAAGTCATCGTTCATCACTGGTGTAGTGCTTCCAATGTCCACATCTTCTTCTTCATCCATTTATTCAACGCCGGCCTCTTCAGCAGTGAACCGAGGCATGTGCGATGCGATAAGTGGGGTTGAAGGAATTTCATCCACTTAAATTTCTTCATCCAACTGCTCTGACGAAGCAGCAGAAGGAATATCATCATCTGATCCTCTTGGGATCATGTATTCTTCATCAAAAGGAACAAGGTACTTTGATGGCATGGACGAGACAGGAACAACATCAATTGGATTGTCATAGGAGCTTGTCAGTGGCTTCATTTTCTTCTGAGCTGAAGAATCTGATGCAGTTGATGCCTTCCTTTTCTTCACAGCTACACGCTCTGCAGCCTTGATCTTCTTCACTTCTGATGCAGATGGAGGAATAGGAGTTGGTGTAGTCGCAGGAGGAGCAGAGGAATTTGGTTCAAGATCTTCAGGCACAACTGATGCAGTTGCCCTGACTTCATCATTTTCTTCAGGCGCAACACTAGAGATTCCCCTAGCAATTTCTTCAGCAGCTGGAATGCAGTCGTCAGCCCTGGAATTAGTATTTTCTTCAGCAGCCCGAGTGTCATCAGCGGTGCTGGCATTTTCTTCAGTAGGCTGAGCAGATGCAGCAGCCTGAGGAATTTCTTGTTGCGATTGGGCAGCAACAGTGGAGGTGAAGTTGTCAGCGAGTCTCACAAAATGAACCTTGGCTCCCAGCCAATCAGCATGGTACGCGTCAAATTCATCACTGAGTTTCTTGATCTCAGACTGCATATTGATGAGTTCTTCAGTTGTCATAGAGAAAATGTTTTTCTTCAGGAAGCGCTCCTTTTTGTACTGCGATTTCTTGATTTGCCTGGCCTTTTCAAATTTCCATTTCTCTTCTTGAATGAAGTGAGTCAACATATGACTTTGGCCAGGAGTCAACTTGAAATTAGGCATGGCAGTGTTGGGGTCCTTGTGCCAGGGATCAATGTAATCAAGGATCGACTTTGGATCCAAAAGCAGAGGCACACTTGTGCCTTTTGCTCTAGCGGCCCTGACTTGTCTGTCCCTGATGATTTCAGCAAGTTCTTCATCATCAGCTTCATCTTCATCAGACGATACTTGAAAAGCGACCTGCTTCTTTTAAGGACTTGGTCGAGAGCCTCGTCGAGCAGTTGCCTTGGTCTTCAATAGAGTGAGACCAGTTGAAGAATGTAGTGGTGCTGAGGAACTAGCAGATGCTCCTGAGGCAATAGAGACGCCTGCTGTCCTTTGGCACGTGGCAAGATGCACAGATGCTGAGGATTTGGTCAGAGCAGCTGAGGACTTTGGAGGAGTAGGTGAGGGTTGAGGAATTTGCCGTGAGGGCTTTGAAGAAACTAGCTGTGAGGGCATAGCTGAGGAACTTGGCCAAGAGGGCATTTGAGTAGAAGCACTTGGCTTATGAGCCGGCTTCTTTGGCATAGCCTTCTTGGGCTTACTTGCAGAGGCCTCAGTAGTGGCAGCAACAGTAGCAGAGTCATTATTGAATTTCCTCACTGCTTCCTTAGCAACTCTGGCAAGCTTGGCCTGGCGCTTGGCCCATTCATCAGGATAATCCTCACCACGCTTGAGGCTAGTGGGATCAAATTCTTCTCCAGGTGCCAACGGAGGTCTTGGGCATGGAGGATGAAGAGCGAATTTCTTCATATACTTGGGAGTGACATATCTATATTCCCTTCATTCCCGTGCCCATCTCCTCTCTATTCTTTGGATGCGCACTTTGCGCTCATTCTTGGTTTCCTTTCCATGAGTGGACTCATCAAGAGTGCAATAATCCTTGTATATGTCCTCAGGGATTTCAAACGCAGTGTTAACTTCCAGCCTCTTTCCTCCCTTCTGAGGTTTCTTGCCATCTGCCATTTTCTTCAGCTGAGGGTTTTTAACAATTGAGTTCTCTAAAGAGGCATGCAACTTTTCTTCGAGGAACGCTGCAAATGAGTTAAGTTAATGAGAACCTAATGATTCAGCAGCGGACATGAGTACCTATGAACAGAGTATAGGTGCGAAGAATTTGGAGAGGTTATACGCATTCTCAGAAGTTTTTGCAAAAAGAACAAGTTTGAGGAAATTGACCAGATGAGTCTTGAAGAATTTCACTAAGCATTCCTTGACTTAGGTTCCAAAGTTGTACAGATTTGAAAATCCACACAATTGAGGAATCTTGAAGAAAAATGTTGCTTAGAGAAACAGGTCAAGAACAGATGACATGTGAGGTGTTTAGTGTGTGAAGAGTTGATGAATAAACACCATTTGAAGATTTGAAGAAAACATAAGAATCAACAAGGGCAATAAAAGTAACTTTTAATTACCCTTGACGAAGAACATGACGAACTAGGAAGCGTAGATTTGAAGCTCGTCGGTTCAGATCTTCCACGCCCTAACTTGACTGAGGAAGATAGCTACGGCGGCGGCAGAGTGAAGAAATCCACCTCCGGCGTGAGTACGGCAGCGACGAGGTCGAGGCAGTGAAGCTCTTCCTCACCGGTGACGATGGAGGTAGCGGCGGCGCTAGGGTTTGGGAAGCTCGAGCGAGGGAGTGAGATCGAGCAGAGTAAAAGTGAAGTGAGGAAGGGAGAGGGGTATTTATAGCCGAAGTGAAAAAACCGCTCGCCCGAGGAAATAGGACGAATGTTCCCCTGACCTTTCTCATTCGCTTGACATGTGTCACCCACATATAGAGAGGTAACGATCATGTGTGATCGTGGGTGAATAGATAAACATCACATAGAATGCGGAATGGTTTGAGCGGCAAAGCTGGAAATTTAGATAAGATAGGTTTCAAAGTTTCGTTCGCAATTTCTTCAGCTGACAAGAACACAGTGAAGATTTTGAACGAGATTCAAATAGAACGCACATGAAGAATTTGTGAATAGACTGGGTTAACTTTAGCATAGAAGGGGAAGGGTCCGATCACATTCACTTAGCAGAACAAGCAACTTGTAGAAATAGCAATAAGTGAATGTTGTAGAGGACATAAACTCATATATATACATACATACATACATATATATATATATATAGCCAATGAAGAAAAATGATGGAAATGGTCAAGACAATGCAAGTTGAAAAACAACTGGGAGTTTCAAAGAATTGAGGAAAAACTCAATTGAAGATTTTCAACATTTTGTGGTGGCGTGGCCCACCGTATAAGAATGATGATTTCAGACACTGCGTACACTTGTTGTAGGGTTCTGAGAATCAAATTCTTCGTTAATTTATTCACACTTAGAGTGTTATTCTTCATTGATTGAAGAAAAACATTTCTTCATGTGTTGCACATCTAAGCCTTCAATTTTGCATAAGTGTTAGGATGAGTGTCCTTTTCAAAGAACATTTGAAGATTCTAGGATATTTAGCTCACACCGCAACTTGCTAAATCTCTTCTCATCCAAGGGCTTAGTGAAGATATCAGCTAGCTGTTCTTCAGTCTTCACATGCTCAATAGAGATGTCGCCCTTCATCACATGATCGTGAAGAAAATGATGACAAATCTGAATGTGCTTTGTCTTCGAGTGCTGAGCTGGGTTATGAGCAATCTTGATGGCACTATCATTGTCACAGTAGAGTGGCACATTCTTCATGTTGACACCGTAGTCCTTGAGTGTTTGCTTCATCCATAGTAGTTGAGCATAGCAAGACCCAGCAGCAATGTACTCAGCTTCAGCAGTAGATAGTGATATACAGTTCTGTTTCTTCAAGGACCAATAGACCAAAGATCGTCCGAAGAAATGGCATGTGCCAGATGTTGACTTGCGGTCCACACAATCACCAGCATAGTCAGAGTCTGAAAATCCAATGAGATCAAAAGCCGAGCCCTTGGGGTACCACAATCCAAGTGTTGGTGTGTGAGTTAGATATCAAAGAATATGCTTCACAGCCTTATGGTGTGATTCCTCCTGTGTAGCTTGAAATCGGGCACACATGCAAACACTAAGCATAATATCTAGCCTAGATGCACATAACACTAGTGCAGAACCGGGCAATAGCACCGGTTCGTAAGGCCCTTTAGTGCCGGTTTGGTAACCGGTGCTAAAGTGTAGGCACTAAAGGCCCCCCTTTAGTACCGGTTCAGCATGAACCGGTGCTAAAGGGTAACCACGTGGCACGAGCCAGCTTCGGGGGCAGGGAGCCCTTTAGTACCGGTTAGTGTCACCAACCGGTATTAAAAGGTTGGGGGGGTTTTGGGTTTATGATTTCTTTTTCATTCAATTTTGTGTTTTCCATTTAATCATTTTTCGTTTGCTGGTATTTTATGATACTACATATTGTACACGTTATGCATATATATAAATAGAATTTCTAGTAGAACCAATCATAATATATATATATATATATATATATATATATATATCATGGAATGTCTCACAACCACCATTAATTAATTCACACATATATACACACATGTATATATATATATACAATTTCTCCTAATTGGTGCCTTCGGAGCCAGTGGCATTAGTCTAGCTAATTGGTGCCTTCGGAGCACAATAACAATTGGAAGTGGTTCATGGGGGCGGTAGCGGGTAAAAGTATTCTCCTTTGGGATCTATGACCTGGTCAAGCAAAAATCCCGCTATTTCCTCTTGAATTGCTTCTATGCGGTCCTGTGCTAGGAGCTTGCCCCGCACCTCTTTGAACTGTTAAGAAGGAGATCAATATGCATGTGTATTAGTTGTGTGACTAGATATCGATAATGGTGTAAAAATTGTGAATAGTGTTCTGACAGTCGATATCGTACCCACTCCTGTCTTTGAGATTTGCTCCTTTCGGACGCCATCATGCGAATGTTCTCGCAAACGTAGTATGCACATAGATCATTCCCCGGCGCCTGCTTCAGGGCCTTTACGAGAATGGAATTTTATCAGATAATAATTAATCAAGCATGATAATTAAAGAGATGGCAGCTAGCTAGTACTACTTAATTACTTACCTTGGGTCGATACCATTTCAGATTTTGTTTCCATGGGCCTGGAGTGGCCCTGATGAACTTTGCCCAAGCCCTGCCCGCCGACAAAGAAAATGAATAAATGGGTTATTAAATAGTTGTTATCAGGAAATGACAAACTAATTAAATAGGCCGAGATATAGTTAATAATGATTGAAATTACCTGTTGACTATCCCCTTCACGATGGTGTAGTCACCTGCTCTCTTAAGTAGTGAGTCTAGTACTTCAACTGTTCCTTCATCAACTTTAATGATTAACAAGATCCAGTGAAATCTGCATGCACACATGTTTGCATGTCTTAATTAAGCGGGCATATGTAAGCAAAAACATGTAGCTAGCTAGTAGGGAAAAACAGAATTTGTAGTACAAGACAGTGTGACTCACTGGAAGCTGTAAGGAAGTAGTATATCTTCATTGTATTCGAGTTCCTTGAAGAACAGTAGCATGCTTTCCTCTACACTTTTTTCGTGATATGGATCTATTTTCCATGTGTATTCATTAATGGTATTTGGGTCAACGAACCCAATGCCATAGCGTCCACATTTTTTCATTTCATAAATCTTCATCCTGCACAATACCATAAAAAGAATATAGTGAGGATAATTACAGGTAATGATTGATCAAAATGATCACAACAGCTAGCTTGAGACTTAAATTACAGAAAGAAATCACTTACAGACAATAGCAACTGACGATAGATTTGTCGAGTGCGTCTTGATTGTATAGCTGAAATAGTTCTGAATACTCAACGGTCACAACTTTCTCATGGTAGTAATGATCCTTGTTGACATTCACCATGAGGGACCCTCGATTGGAAATCTTGGTAATGTCCATGTACCATTGATGCAATTCATACATTCTCGTTGGGAGCTTATTGACCTCCTCTGGCTCGACCAAAGGTTGGCCCCGGGCATATTTCCGTTTTATTTCCTCCTCTCTAGTCAGAGACATGGGCTCGATATCAAGGAGTTGTCCAATAGTGATTCCGATCGATTCAGCCTGCACAATATGCTCCTCGATTATTACCACATCGCCCACCCCGGGAACGGTAACGGTTTGCCCACAATAATATTGGGTGTGCCTACTCTCATGTGTTGTTGGCACAACAAGCGGGGGGATTGATTGCGCCACCTGTTGTCCCAGCTAGGGAACGGTTTTACCGCTCCTTTTGCCAGCTGATTTGCTCGAGCTCGAGCTCGCCTCTTTCTGTAGACGTGCTCGATTTAACTTCTTGATGTGGCGCTCATAGTCTGTGTCAACAGGCTTGGGAGCTGGTGCTCTAGCCATATGAATGAAGTGGTCAATCTTTTCCACACGCACTTTCTCCCATGGCGGCGGTGGCGGTTTCGGTGCAAAATGGGCGTCCACCTCGGCCTTCGATATGGCTACGTTTTCCTCCTCAGACTTGTCGTAAGGCCTCTGCGGAAGAGGCGCGAGGCTTGGACCATATTGAAATCGCTTGCCTCCGCCTGTACCTCCAGTACTACCTCAACTTGTACCGCTACGCACCATAGCTGAGGCGGCTCTCTTCCGTGATTGCTGAGGCGGCGAAGACGGCTGACGTGGCAGAGTTGGAGGAGGAGGAGTGGCCTGAAGCTGTGCCGGACTTGGAGGAGGAGTGGCCTGAAGTTGTGCCGGACTTGGAGGAGGAGTGGCCTGATGCTTTGCCGGACTTGGAGGAGGAGTGGCCTGAAGTTGTGCCGGACATGGAGGAGGAGTGGCCTGACGCGTTGGTGGACTTGGAGGAGCAGGAGTCTGCTGACTCGGTGGCGGACTGCGACGAGGAGTCGGATGACGCGGTGTCAGTGGCCTTCGAAAGATGATACGATGGTTGGCCTCTCCTAGTGTGTGCTCATCGTCACCTCCAGGAATGTCAAGCTCTAGCCCCGAATATTGGTCCACCACCTCATCAACCAAGACACGAGCATAGCCCGCTGGAATCGGGTTGCAATGGAAGGTTGCCTCGGGGGGCTTTGTAAAAGGAAGGGCGTCCGCCACCTTCCTGGATATGTTCTTCATTTTGAAGTGTAGCTCACAATTAGTGTTCTCCATGATGTCATCCACTGGGTAGCTATCCAGCAATGCGTCACCCGGGGCGGAACCCACGCTGCTTCTCGGCATGGATGGGACGGTGCTATCCAATGGTGGATCAGCCGCTAGCTGCTGAGACCCCCTTTGCTGGCTATGTGAGTCGATCTGCTCCTGCTACCGCTGGAATTTGACCGCCAAGTCCGCGTGCGCTAATTCTAGGCCTTGAAGGCATTCATAGTCTAGCTTCCTCTGCTCCTCCTCCATCTTCCTCTTCTTCTCCTCCGCAATCTTCTTTCTCGCACGGGTTCTGTAGTCGGCGTTCCAGTCCGAAAACCCCTCATACCACGGAATAGCGCCCATGCCTTGTGTTCTTCCCGGGTGTTCAGGATTTCCCAGGGCACGCATAAGCTCGTCGTTCTCGTTGGGCTCGAACAACCCTGATCGAGCCTCTTCTATTGCAACAAGTAGCTTATCTTCGGCTCCGTCCAGACATGCCTTCTTCGAAACTTTGCCTGTCTTCGGGTCCAACTCCCCCCCATGCGCATAGAACCAAGTCCTGCACCTGGGGGGCCAACTCAATGTTTCTGGAGTGACACCTGCATCCAGCATCTCTTTCTCAGACTTATCCCACTTAGGCATTCCCACCGCATAGCCACCTGGCCCCAGCTTATGGAACTTATCCCTTTTTGCGGCATTGGCCTTGTTTATTCTCGACCGTTCCTTAGATAATTCCGAATCCTTGAATTTCACGAAATCATCCCAATGAGCACTTTGCTTCTATAGTGTTCCCTCGAATACTGGAGTCTTCCTTCCTCTGTTGACATACTTGGCCCATTCATGAATCTTGTGGTTCTTGAATGCAACCGCCATCTTCCTAAGAGCAGCGTCCTTGACTTTCTCCACATCTGCATCTGTGAAATGATCTGGTAGGGTGAAATGTTCCATGAGCGTTTCCCAAAGCAGAAGTTTTTGTCTGTCGTCGACAAAAGTAACTCCTGGACGTGGCTTTGCTAACTCTCTCCATTCTTGAAGGGAGATCGGGAGTTGGTCCTTCACAAGAACTCCGCACTGACGAATGAACTTGTCCGCAATCTTCTTAGGCGCTAATGGTTCGCCATTAGGTCTGATGGCCTCGATATTATACTTTACGCCCTCCTTCAACTTTTTGTTCGGGCCATGTTTCCTTTTGCCTGAAGATTTGCTCGATCCGGATGGCTGAAAGAAGAAAGATCGATTCATTAATATATCTTCAAGTCATTTAAAACATGTGATGATCACCAGATGCCTGCTTATATAAATATATATACCTTGCCGGTCTTTGTTGTTTCAAGATCAACATTTTCTTCGTCATGTTCATAGTTCATGACTTCATCAATTCGGTTGTCGCGATCGAATATCATATCACCCTCCCCGGCGTTGTTTAGATATTCGGAGCCGTCATAATATTCTTCATTTTGATCATCATCTGGCCCGCGAGGATTGCGTATCATATTGAACAGGGCCTCTTCTCCCTCTCTGCCGGTATTGTCCGCCATAGGTTTTGTTTCACTAATCCAAAAGAAATATATTCAAATTACAATGTATGGATGCAATCAATTAATAAGGAAAAACTGAATCAATCATAGTACATAATAAGCATCATCGAATATAATCTCGAATACGTCGTCTCGAATAATAGATATAATCTCGAATACATCATCTTGAATAATAGATATAATCTCAAATACATCGTCTCGAATAATAGATATAATATTGAATACATCAGTAGCTAGCTAGCTAGCAAGCTAATAAAGATCGGATACTATAGAGTAATCTAGGCCACTCGCGGTTCCTGAGTTGCGGGCGGTGGACACCCAAAGAGAAGGAACCATCACTGGATCATAGCTCGGGTGATCTCCCAAAAGAACCTGCCAGGTATTGGAGAACCTGACGTCCATAGCAGCCATGTAGTGATGTACCACCTCCGGCGGGGCCGGCTCCCCCCGCACCGAAAGTGGCCCACGCGAACGCCACCAAAGGAGATGAGGGTCGACGATGGGACCCAGGGCCGGGTTCCTCACCAAGCGTCGCGCCCCTAAAGGTAGCACCTCCCAGTGCCAGCCCGACGGAGCCCAGTCCCGGACATGGGTCCTCTGAAGCAGGACGTCATCGCGAACGGGTCGATGGTGAGGATGCGGGCCGGGCATGTCGACAACAAATACTATATGCCGCAAAAGTAAAGTAACATTTTTTAAATGATGGATTGTGATTTCATATATGCAAATTCTAAATTTTATAACTAAAACTAACATTTCTAATATTTCTATAACTAAAACTAACATTTCTAATATTTCTATAACTAAAAACATTTCTATATAACTAACATTTCTAACATTTCTATATAACTAACATTTCTATATAACTAACATTTCTATAACTAAAACTAACATTTCTAATAATTCTATAACTAAAAACAGAAAGATTGCTAACATTCTATAACAATGTGTGTGTGTGTGTGGTTGGCGGCCGGGGCACAGCTCACCCGCGAGGCGCGACGATGGTGGGCGGCGATGGGGACGGGGACAGAGACGGAGACGGGGCAGCGACGACGGGGACGGGGACGGGCTGGGAGGGGACGACGTACGGGAGGACGGGGCCGGGCGGGGATGAAAGGAGGACGGGGCAGGGCGCGGCGGTGGGGCGCGGCGTGATGACGGGGACGACGGGGACGGGGACGGTGACGGACGGCGACGGGGACGGCGACGGGGGCGGCGGCGACGGGGCAGAGGAGAAAGAAGCAGGGAGATGAGAAACTGACAATTTTTTTGAAGTGTTTTCTTATATAGAACAACCTTTAGTACCGGTTGGAGCCACCAACCGGTACTAAAGGTCTGTTTTGGCCAGGCCAAGCGGCGGGAACGGCACCCCTTTAGTACCGGGTGGTGGCTCCAACCGGTACTAAAGACCCCCCCTTTAGTATCGGTTGGAGCCACGACCCGGCACTAAAGGGTGTGCGCTGCCAGGCGAGGGGTGCAAAAGTTTAGTCCCACCTCGCTAGCCGAGGGGCACTCGCACCTGCTTATAAGCCCCGCCTTCGCTGCTGTCTCGAGCTCCTCTCTTAAGCAGGCCTTCTGGGCCTACCTCTTCTGCGATGCCCTATTGGGCCTACTGGGCTAGCGGGCCTGCATCCTGGCCCAACTAGAATTTGGGTTTCTAGTCGTATGCAGGCCGCTGTGGCCCAGTAGGTGGGCTTTTTTTTCTTATTTTTTTTGCTTTATTTATTTTTGTTTTATTTATTTTAGAGTTGTTTTTTGCTGTATTTAGAGTTTGTTTGTGAATATTTTTGCTTTACGTACAAAAAATTACAAACTTTCTGTTAGTACCGGTAGTTTACAAATTTGAATAGTTTAAATTTTGAATTATTTGAAATTTGTGTGAATCACTAGTTTGTGAATAACTTAACTTTGAAAATAGATTTTTCAGTGATTCTTTTTTCTTATGTTTAATATTAGTGTGTTTTATCATTATATTCAATTTGGTAATGCTTACGTTATTTAAAAAACGAAATGCCTTTGTAACGGATGAGTTTTCGTCCAAAACCCTGACACTTCGAAAGAGATTGTCCATTTTGTACACGAAGTGCATCCAGTTTTTGCGGTAACCCTCTCTACTTTTTTGCACATGCTATGTGGGTGAAATTATGATACCATGACAACTTTCAACCTTTTCTGAGTTTATTTGAAATGCTTTTCAATTTCAGGGTCATTTAGCTAAAAAAATCAGTAAATGCATGAAAGAATTTGCTTGCACATAAAATTTCTTCGCGTTTCAAATGCCAAAACACATAACTAGCTACCCTAACTATTACAGAGATTCCCTCCTGGGTGTGAAACACAGAAGAAAGTGATGATAGTGAAGCCGATCACATCCCAGATCTTTGGGTGTGAAACTTTTTCTTCACGTGTGTCCCTTTGCACCGTATCCATGGAAAATCTTCATCATTTAACTGGATGATCGAGTCAATATTCACTGTGAATGGAGCAATTTCATCAAACTTTTCATAATCTCCTGACATGTCTGTCTTGTCATCCACTCCCACGAAGTTTCTCTTCCCAGAAAGAACTATGTGCCGCTTTGGCTCATCGTACGATGCATTCGCTTCCTTATCTTTTCTTTTTCTCGGCTTGGTAGACATGTCCTTCACATAGAAAACATGTGCCACATCATTGGCTAGGAAGAATGGTTCGTCTGCATACGCAAGATTGTTGAGATCCACTATTGTCATTCCGTATTGCGGGTCTTCCGTTACCCCGCCTTGTGTCATATTGACCCATTTGCACCGAAACAAAGGGAACTTCAAACCACGTCGATAGTCAAGTTCCCATATGTCCTGTATATAACCATAATATGTTTCCTTTCCCGTCTTGGTTTCTGCATCAAAGCGGACACCACTGTTTTGGTTGGTGCTCTTCTTATCTTGGGCGATCGTGTAAAATGTATTACCATTTATCTTGTACCCTTTGAATGTCATTATATTCGAAGATGGTAACTGGGACAGCAAGTACATGTCATCTTCAATAGAGGCGTCATGCATGGTACGTGTCTGCAACCAGCTGGTGAAACTCCTAGTTTGTTCACGTGTAATCCAGTCATCAGACCGCTCCGGGTGTTTGGAGCGTAGCAAATTATTGTGTTCATCCATATACGGAGCTGCCAAGGCGGAATTCTGTAGAACTGTGTAGTGTGCTTCAGTGAGAGAATGTCCGTCCATACATATTATTTGTTCCCCTCGTAGCGTGCCTTTTCCATCCAGTCTGCCCTTATGCCGTGATTCAGGAACACCAATCGGCTTAAGGTCAGGAATAAAGTCAATACAAAACTCAATGACCTCCTCATTTTCATGGCCCTTGGAGATGCTTCCTTCTGGCCTAGCATGGTTATGAACATATTTCTTTAAGACTCCCATGAACCTCTCAAAGGGTAACATATTGTGTAGAAATACAGGACCCAAAACGTTAATCTCTTCACATAGGTGAACTAGGACGTGCGTCATGATGTTGAAGAAGGATGGTGGGAACACCAACTCGAAACTGACAAGACATCGCACCAAATCATTCTCTAACCTTGTTATGATTTCTGGATCGATTACCTTCTGAGAGATTGCATCGAGGAATGCACATAGCTTCACAATGGCTAATCGAACGTTTTCCGGTAGAAGCCCCCTTAATGCAACCGGAAGCAGTTGCGTCATAATCACGTGGCAGGCGGTACCTTAATACTGAGCAGGCATTCAAAGAAGATTTCCTTCTCTTCTTTGGTAATAGCGTAGCTTGCATGACCCTGATGTATGCCGTCTTTTCCGTGCATACGTTGTTGGTCCTCCCGTGCCTCAGGTGTATCTTTTGTCTTCCCATACACGCCCAAGAAGCCAAGCAGGGTCACACAAAGATTCTTCGTCACGTGCATCACGTCGATTGTGGAGCGGACCTCTAGGTCTTTCCAATAGGGCAGGTCCCAAAATATAGATTTCTTCTTCCACATGGGTGCGCGTCCGTCAGCGTCATTCGGAACAGGTTGTCCACCAGGACCCTTTCCAAAGACCACCTTCAAATCCTTGACCATATCATGTACATCAGCACCGGTACGGTGGCGAGGCTTCGTCCGATGATCCGCCTCACCTTTGAAATGCTTGCCTTTCTTTCTTACGGGATGCCTGCTCGGAAGAAATCGACGATGTCCCAGGTACACATTCTTCTTACAATTAGCCAAATATATACTGTCGGTATCATCCAAACAGTGTGTGCATGCGCGGTATCCCTTGTTTGTCTGTCCTGAAAGGTTACTGAGAGCAGGCCAATCATTGATGGTCACGAACAGCAACACCTTTAGGTCAAATTCTTCCCCCATGTGCTCATCCCACGCACGTACACCTGTTCCATTCCATAGTTGTAAGAGTTCTTCAACTAATGGCCTTAGGTACACATCAATGTCGTTGCCAGGTTGCTTAGGGCCTTGGATGAGCACTGGCATCATAATGAACTTCCGCTTCATGCACAACCAAGGAGGAAGGTTATAAAAACATAGAGTCACATGCCAGGTGCTATGGTTGCTGCTCTGCTCCCCAAAAGGATTAATGCCATCTGTGCTTAGACCAAACCATACGTTCCTCACATCATCTACAAACTCCTTCCCATACTTTCTTTCTATTTTTCTCCACTGCGACCCGTCAGCGGGTACTCTCAACTTTCCGTCTTTCTTACGGTCTTCTCTGTGCCATCGCATCGCCTTGGCATGCTCTTTGTTTTGGAACAAACGCTTCAACCGTGGTATTATAGGAGCATACCACATCACCTTGGCAGGAATCTTCTTCCTGGGGCGCTTGCCCTCGACATCACCAAGGTCATCGCGGCTTATCTTATAGCGCAATGCACCGCATACAGGGCAAGCATTCAAATCCTCGTACTCACCGCAGTAGAGGATGCAATCATTAGGGCATGCATGTATCTTCTGCACCTCTAACCCTAGAGGGCAGACAGCCTTCTTTGCTTCGTACGTACTCTCGAGCAATTCGTTGTCCTTTGGAAGCATATTCTTTATCATTACCAGCAACTTTCAAAATCCCTTGTCAGATACACCATTCTCTGCCTTCTATTGTAGCAATTCCAGTGTGGTGCCCAGCTTTTTCTTGTCACCTACGCAATTTGGGTACAACAATTTTTTGTGATCCTCTAACATGCGCTGCAACTTCTTATTCTCCAAATCACTTGCGCAATTTCTCTTTGCATCGGCAATGGTTCGACCTAGATCATCAACGGGCTCATCCGGTGCCTCTTCTTTAGCTTCTTCCCGCATTGTCGGCTCAGCTTCTTCCCGCATTACCGGCTCAGCTTCTTCTCTCATTGTTGTATCATCGTATTCAGGGAACCCATGGCCAGGATAGCTGTCGTCGTCCTCTTATTCTTCTTTGTCTTCCATCATAACCCCTCTTTCTCCATGCTTGGTCCAAACATTATAGTGGGGCATGAAACCGGACTCAAACAGGTGGACGTGAATGGTTCTTGACGTAGAGTAATTGTGACCATTCTTACAGTCAGCACATGGACAAGGCATAAAACCATCCGCCCGCTTGTTTGCCTCAGCCGCAAGCAGAAAAGTACGTATGCCATTAATGAACTCGGGACAGCATCGGTCATCGTACATCCATTGCCGGCTCATCTTCAATACACAGCACCGAAAACACCAAATTAATACAATACATAAAGTTAATACATAAAGATCATACAACACTTAAATGCAACAAACAAATAACTCTCTAGCTAAAGAATTTAAATGCAACAACAAATGCGATCAAGATCGCAACTAAGGTAACAATTGATCCAATAGCATAATGATACCAAGCCTCACTATGAATGGCATATTTTCTAATCTTTCTAATCTTCAAGCGCATTTTCTCCATCTTAATCTTGTGATCATCGACGACATCGGCAACATGCAACTCCAATTCCATCTTCTCCCCCTCAATTCTTTTCAATTTTTCCTTCAAATCCTCGTTTTCTCTTTCAACTAAATTTAACCTCTCGACAATAGGGTCGGTTGGAATTTCTGGTTCAACTACCTCCTACATACAAATATCTATGTCAACTTGATGGGCATAATTTGTCATAAACACGAAACGTAATGAATAGTTTTAAAAGAAAATATACCACATCTGAATCATAACCCAGACGAGGGCCGACGGGGACGGATATCAAAACCATGGCACTATGTATAACAAACAACGTATGGGTAAGATAATTATACGAGTAACTATATATCCAAATCACACAAACATCAATTTTTTATATAAAACTTCATGAACAAGAGGCTCACCACAAGGTGGTGCCGGCGACGGGACATTGCGAGCGATTGACGGTGGTTATGACGGAGATTTAGAAGGTACTAAGTAAAGCACACCTACATATGCAAACTAAGTGTTATTTTTGACCTCAAATTGCATATAAATCAAATACTAGCACATATATATAATTCCTCCCAAATTAATAAACTCAAAAATCAATCACTATATAAAGAATTGCACGAGCTAATCTAGCAATGAGAGATGAAAGGACAAAGTTGCTAACCTTTGTGATCATTTGAATGGATGGGGGCCTTCAAATCTTGACAAATTTAGGGCAAAATGTGTGATGAGCTTGAGAGGAAGAGGGAAAAGAACAGAGAGGAGAGGGGAAAAGGGAAGAACAAAGCGAGCTCGGGTGGACGAAGGGTCTATGTAGGACGACCTTTAGTACCGTTTCGTGATACGACCCGGTACTAAAGGTGCTGGAGGGGCCCTGGACTAACAACATCCTGCCACCACTCACTTTAGTACCGGTTCGTGGCACGAACCGGTGCTAAAGGTTCGCCGCGAACCGGTACTAATGAGAGCGGCCGGCTAGCCATTGGAACCGGCACTAATACACACATTAGTGCCGGCTCAAATTCAAACCGGCACTAATGTGCTTCACGTTTGACCCTTTTTCTACTAGTGTAAGTACAATAAAGAACCAATCATGGAGCGGTATACCTTTTGATCGAAGTCAATACCATTTTCATCAGTGCATAGATGACCATTTGTGGGCATAGGGATTTTGACTCCTTTGCAATCTTGCATGCCGAATTTCCTCAATACGTCCTTGAGGTATTTCTCCTGAGATATGAATATGCCATTACGCTGTTGACGAATCTGAAGACCTAAGAAGAATTTCAATTCTCCCATCATAGACATTTGATATTCTTCACTCATCATATAGGCAAATTCATCGCTGTAACATTGGTCAATACAGCCGAAAATGATATCATCAACATATATTTGGCACACATACAATTCACCATCATAAGATTTAGTGAAAAGAGTTGGGTCAAGTGAACCAGGTTTGAAGCCTTTCTTCATGAGGAATTCCTTCAAGGTATCATACCACGCCCGTGGGGCCTGCTTGAGGCCATAGAGGGCCTTATTTAGTCTGAAGACTTTGTCAGGATGCGTTGGATCTTCAAAACCTGGGGTTTGAGCAACATATACTTCTTCCTCAAGCTTACCATTGAGGAATGCACTTTTCACATCCATTTGATATAATATGATATCATGATGGTTTGCATAAGCAAGTAATATGCGAATAGCCTCAAATCTAGCAACAGGTGCAAAAATTTCATCGAAATCAATTCCTTCCACCTGTGTGTAGCCTTGAGCTACAAGTCGTGCCTTATTCCTCACCACAAGGCCATTTTCATCTTGCTTGTTGTAGTAGATCCACTTTGTGCTGATGATATTGTGCTTGCGAGGATCTGGACGTTTGACCAGTTCCCAGACGTTGTTGAGCTTGAATTGATGTAATTCCTCTTGCATAGCTTGAATCCACTTAGGCTCCTGAAATACTTCATCTACCTTAGTGGGCTCTGTGATAGAGGTGAAAGCAAAGTGCCCACAAAAGTTAGTTAAATGTGAAGCTCTTGATTGTGTGAGAGGACCGGGAATGTTGATGTCGCTGATGATTTTCTCAATTCACACTTCATTTACAACACGAGGATGAGCGGGTTGACATTGAGGAATGTGATCAGCATTTTCTTCAGCACCATTTTCCTCAGGTGCGTCAGCATGACATTCTTCATGTTCTGGAATGACTTCTTCAGTAGGAATGACATCCTCAGTAGCCTTGAACTTGATAGATTCCTCAGGAGGTATTTCATCTGTCATAGGAGGTAGGTGCTCTCTTTGTGAGCCATTAGTTTCATCGAACCGCACATCTACAGTTTCAACAACCTTGTGGTGACAGGTGTTGAAGACTCTGTAGGTGTGCGAGTCCTTACCATAACCGAGCATAAAACCTTCATGTGCTTTCGGTGCAAATTTAGAACTGTGATGAGGATCTCTAATCCAACATTTAGCACCGAAGACTTTGAAATAACTCACATTGGGTTTCTTGTCAGTGAGGAGTTCATATGCAGTCTTCTTGAATAATTTGTGAAGATATACCTTGTTGATGATGTGGCACGCAGTATCGATTGCCTCAGGACAAAAGTGAGGAGGCGTCTTGTACTCATCAAGCATAGTGCGGGCCATCTCAACAAGAGTCCTGTTCTTGCGCTCCATGACGCTATTTTGCTGAGGAGTATAAGGAGAAGATAACTCATGAGTAATACTGAGTTCATCAAGATAGTCATCAAGACCAGTGTTCTTGAACTCTATTCCATTATCACTTCTGATGTTCTTGATCTTCACACCAAAGTTGGTTGAAGCCCTCGATGAAAATCATTTGAAAACTTCCTGCATTTCAGTTTTGTAAGTGATGATATGGACCCATGTAAATCGAGAATAATCATCAACAATAACAAAGCCATATAAGGATGCAGCATTAGTAAATGTGGCATAGTGAGTAGGGCCAAAGAGATCCATGTGAAGTAATTCAAATGGTCGAGAAGTAGTCATGATAGTCTTCGCTGGATGCTTGGCCTTGGTCATCTTTACAGCTTCACAAGCTCCACACAAGTGATCCTTGAGGAATTTGACATTTTCAATGCCAATGATATGCTTCTTCTTCACGAGCGTGTGCAAATTCCTCATGCCAGCATGACCAGGTCGAGATGCCATAGCCAGCCTTTTGAAGCTTTTGCAAGTAGACATGTAGCAGGTTGTGGTCCTGTAGAGAAATCAAAAATATACAAATCTCCTCTGCTAAAGCCTTCGAAGACTTTGTAACTGTCAGCTTCCATGATCACAACACAACGATACTTGCCAAAGACAACAACCATATCAAGATCATAGAGCATTGGGACAGACATGAGGTTGAACCCTAAGGACTCGACAAGCATGACTTTGTCCATGTGTCGATCCTTTGAGATTGCAACCTTACCTAGACCAATACCTTGCTTTTGACTTCGTCGGCGTAGGTGATATGCTTCAGATGTGATGGAGATAAAGCAGAGTCTATCAATAAGCTCCTGTCACCAGTCATGTGATTTGTACATCCACTATCGAGGACCCACTCAGTGGCTTTGGGTTGATCATCCTGCAGATGAATTAGTGCAACTTACGAACTCATATACTTCAGCAGTGATGAATATTGTATCAATTTCATTAGATCAATTTCATCAAGCAATAGAACAGATAAAGCAGTACGAGGACGTGAGAAATGAAAATTCATTTCTTCATGATTAGCTTGCATCCTTCCAAGCACATTCAGGTCTCCAGCAAATTCTTCAGATGATTAAGTTCGTCTGGAGACCTGATCCTGCATAAGAGATTAGTTCTTTTTCTTCACCACCCACATCTGAAGGGGTGGCAAAGAGTTCATCATTCCGCAGGCTCCATAAGAGAAAGGTGGCATAGATGCCAATCCACTTCGTTTCACATAAGAGGGGTTAGGGTAAGCATAAGAGTAAGCAGAGAAATTCTTCGAGGACTTATGAACATAATGATTTGAAGAATAATGCACATATCCATAATCCTTAGATCTTCCCTACGAAATAGACGGGTTAGCACAATGATGTTCATATAAGGACTTCAATCTTTTGATGAATTTGATCCATGTGAGAAGTTTGGTCCGTATGAGGACTTGGATCCATATGAAGAATTTGGTCCATATGAAGAATTTGATCTGGGGTTCCTATTCTTCATAGGTGGTGCCATGATGACATTCACCTGAAGATTTTCAAGGCACCTTTTGGGAACCCAGATTTTCTTCATAGGAGGACCGTTCCTGCAGTTAGTGCCAACATATCTAGCAAATACTTCACCATTCTGTGTTTTAAATAGTTTATAATTGGAGTCAAATGACTCATCAAAAGAATATGAAGATTCACATGTAAATCCAAATAGAGTAGATGGATCCACTGAAGGTCCCTTTGCAGCAACCCATGAGGTTTTGGGATACTGCTCAGGTTTCCAGTAGGTCCCATCAGCATTGAGTTTCCTCTCAAAGGCAATAACCTCTTTCCTAGGGTTCTTGTTGAGGATCTGCTTTTTAAGCATGTCACAAAGAGCCTGATGCCCTTTGAGGCTTTTGTACATGCCTGTCATATACAATTCCTTCAACGCTACATCATCAGTGATACTAGCAATGTCCTCAGATGAGGAATTACTGATAGCAGAGGTAGTTGAAGAATTTGCAGCAATCGAAGTATTTGAGCATTCAGGTGAAGAATTAGTAGTTTCACGTTCAATGCACTTCAAACATGGAGGAACAAATTCATCCTGAGTAGCGTTGATCTGTTGAGCAAGTAATGAATCACGCTCCTTCTGAGGATCTTCATAACTCACTCTTAGCTTCTCAAGATCTTGCTTTCTTTGAAGAAATTCGTAAGAAAGCTTCTCATGATCAGATAAGAGAGTTTTATGGTGACTTTGAAGGGTGTCAAACTTAGACTGAAGTCTCTGAAGACTATCAACCAAAGCTTTCGACTGATCCATTTCTTCACCTAGCATATAATCGCTTTTATCCAGCATGTATTGAACATTTTCCAAAGCTCTTTGTTGTTTAGTGGCAAGGGAAGCAAGTTTGACATAACTGGGTCCAAATTCATCACCAAATTCATCATCACTGGACTCAGATAAGTAGCATTCAGTTACCTTGGCACCTTTTGCCATAATACATGGTGCAGAGGATGATGATTCTGGATCGAAGGTCATAGCCTTGCGTGATTCCATGAATTCTTCGAACCAGGGTTCATGGAGAGATCGATGACCTTCATAGACCTCAGAGAGTTGGTCCTAGATGAGTTTCACATGGCTGAGATGCATAACGTTCCTGAACTGATTTTGTGACAAGCTGGAGCAGATGATGTCCTTCGCCGTGAGGTTGAGAAGTGTGTATTTGCGAATATCATCAGCCTCCGTCATCTTGCATAGGTCACTAAGACCAATCTCGGTGACGGTCCAGAGTTTGCTGTTCATCGCCATGAGGCGCTTCTTCATCATGGCCTTCCACTTGGGATAATCATGACCGTCAAAGATGGGGCAAGTCACAGTCTTCATTCTGTGGTCGACATAACTAAAACTCCAGGCGGTTAAACTAAAATCACACAGAACAAGGGACTACCTTGCTCTAATACCAATTGAAAGTGCGTTATATCGACTAGAGGGGGGGTGAATAGGCAATTTTCATGAAATCTTCATTGAGGAATTTCAGGGTGAGGAAATTCCTGAGTGAAGAACTACTTGCAGCGGAATAAGTACTGAGAAGTAAACATAACAGAACATGAGCATGGTCTTCATGATGAAATGAAATACAAGCACAGAGTACAAAAAGCGTAAACACGGGATAACACATGAAGAAGACAAACTGACTGAAGAAATTGATCTGAGGAAATTGAGAAAGTCTTCAGTCAAAATCTTCAAACAGATATGAACAAGATCACAACACAGAAATGAGGAAATGAAAGGGTTGAGGAAATGAAACTAGGTAGCTTGGTGAAGACAATGATTTGGTAGACCAGTTCCAACTGCTGTGACAATTGTACGTTTGGTTAGGGCGGCTAGGTATTTAAACCTGAGGACACACAGTCCCGGACACCTAGTTCTGAACACGCAGTCGAGAACACTCAGTCCTCACCGTATTCTCCTTGAGCTAAGGTCACACAGACCTCGCCCAATTACTCGTGGTAAGTCTTCAGGTGACTTCCAAACCTTCACAGACTTGGTCACTCGGTGATCCACAATTTCCTCTTGGATGCTCTAGACCATGACGCCTAACCGTCTGGAAGATGCACAGTCTTCAAAGGTAACAAGCGTCGGATCCATGCAGGATCAATCTCTTCAGTGATGCTCAATCACTTGGGGTTTGTAGGTGTTTGGGTTTGGGTTTTCCTCTCTTGATGATTTTCACTCAAAGTCCTTGGAGGATGGGATGCTCTCAAATGAGAAGTGTCAGTTTCTCTTGGAGCAGCCAACCAGCTAGTGGTTGTAGGGGGTGGCTATTTATATCCTAGGGAGCAGCCCGACATGATAAGACATAAATGTCCTTCAATGATATGACTGTTAGGTGGGTAGATATTTTGGGACAGCTCGCACATAGCGCAACAACGGGCGGAATT
The DNA here is from genome assembly GCF_018294505.1 of Triticum aestivum. Lineage (NCBI taxonomy): Eukaryota > Viridiplantae > Streptophyta > Magnoliopsida > Poales > Poaceae > Triticum > Triticum aestivum. The sequence goes on along the minus strand of NC_057803.1, from coordinate 443,809,874 downwards.
TTGAGTATCAAATTCCTCAGGGCTACCATGTTCCTCACTATGTAGGCAATCCGCACTGGCGAATTCCTAACTCCTCAGTCAGAACAAATTCCTCAGAGACCAGAAAAACTTCGTCTCTGTCACTGAAGAAATTGACTGAGCTGTATGAGATTTCCACTGGCTTCACTCAAAGGGATTGGTAGGTGTAGGATTTGAGTTGAGCATCACTTGGAAATTTTTTCTTAGTATTTCCTCAACCCCCTTTAACAGTATGGTGTTTCCTATGACTCAATAAGGAGAAAATGAAACTACGAAAACAAAAGTCTTCACACTTCATGTTCCTTGAACGAATACCAAGTATTCAGAATTACACCAATTTCTTCACTTTCAATGTCTTTAGAAAGTCTTCAGAAATACAAAGTCTTCGGTCGAAGAACTTCATGTTTAGGGGTCGACTTTCTCTGTAAAAATAAACTCCTCATAGACTTATAGACCTATGTACACTCACAAATGCATTAGTCCCTTAACCTATAAGTCTTCAATGCACCAAAATCACTAAGGGGCACTAGATGCACTTACACGTAGTGTAGCGACCAGACCTCAAACAGTCTGATATCTGTGCTCCGGTGTCATCCCTGGATCAGTAATGCTGACACCACACAGTACTCGAAGGATTTATAGCAGAGTAGCAATCACACACTTATTACATCAAGTGTCTCAAAAGAGAACTTATTACAATAAGTATGGCTTAAGGCCATCTAATAACGATAACATCGGAAGGCTTGGAAAATAAGTGAGTCCATCAGCTCCAACGGCATCACTGAGTATAGGACCACGACCTAAAACTCCTTAATCGTCATCTGAAAAGTCTGCAACATTAACGTTGCAACTCGAAACGGGTCAGCACATGGAATATGCTGGCAATGTAACACATAGAGAGTAATGGAATGAAACGGCTATACTATATGTATATTTGGCTGGTGGAAAGCTCTATGGTTACAGTTTTGCGTAAAGCCAATTTTTCCCTATTTCAAAGGAATAAAATTTAATTACTATCATGGTGGTTGTTAAACATTGAGAATGGTTGACAACATCTCAATCCCAATTAAAAATCATCATTAAACATAACCCATCAAAATTAATTTAGAGTAACATGTTGAGATTCACATGATAATCCAAGTACTAGATACTCAAGATGTCCATAACCGGGGACACGACTAACCATGATTAGTTTATTACACTCTGCAGAGGTTTGCGCACTTTTCCCCACAAGACTTGATCGCCTCCGTTTTGTTTCTCGCACTACATGGTGTTTGAGAAGACGGATGACCGAGACATAGTCTTTCAGAAGCGCTAGAACCTTACGATGGGTAGACCGTACCACCTACATCCCCTACATATGCTAGTCTACCACTATAAGAGTTCGCACGACTTAGTCAACTATGTTAGAGCCCATAATAGCTTGTGGCTGCACATGGAAGTTTCTAGTATGAATAGTCTCATGATCCCTTTGAGCCTGGGTGGCGGTCCAGAAGAAAACAGGCAAGTCCTGGAATACCCTGGTGCCTCAATCCACCCAGATGTGTGTTTAAGTTGCCACCTTAGATAAACCATTAATAACAATCTCACATCTGTCATGGGTTTCACTCACCCAATCCACGTCTACTAGCATAGCATGGCATAATAAGCAAACGTGGAAGTAACTCCCAAAGGTTTGATAATAAACAGGTAATAGGTACTACCTCATCTACTTCACATCCCAAAATTTCATTAGATCCTAATCATGCAATGTGTGAGGATTGATCTAATGCAATAAAATTGGTTAGTAGAAAAGGTATGATCAAAGTGTTACTTGCCTTGCTGATGATCCGCGAAACCTAACGATTCGAAGTAACAGGAGGCGCACTCTGGGTATTCTATCGCAGACAAACAAACAAGCATACAATAATTACTCATCTAATGCACATTTAAAACTCAAATAAGAGATCTAACCAGAAGGTTCAAATTAAGAACTCTGGTTGGCAAAAAGAATCAGATCGAACGAAGCAACGAAAGACAAACGGCGAAAGAAAACAACTTCGTTCTACTAATCTGGATCTAGGGAAAATTTTACAGTAACAAAAACTTGTTTAAGTTGGTTAAACGGATAGAGGGTTTCGAGACGAAACTCTATGCGCTTGAATCGCCTGATTCCGATAAACGAGCGAAAAGTTATACTAAAACGAAAATCGGATGATGAATCGCGATCAAAAAAATCGCGGATTTAATCCGAGAAAAAGAAAAATGTCAAACGCCGAAATTTTCTTTCTCTTTTTTTTCTCTCTTTTTTTCGGCACGAAAATCGAGGCGCGACGAACCTCGGGCGGCGGGATCGTCGGCGGCTCCGGCAGCGCGCACGGATCGAGGCGGGGCTGATGGGCTGGGGCGACTCGGGGCGGCGCTATTTAAAGGCTGCCCCCGGGCGGTGTCCCGCTCGGGTACGGCCCGAAGTCGGTTCGTTTTTTTAATTATTCCGCTCGGAAGAAAAAATAAAAAGAAATACTAAACGGACTCCAAAAATTCCGAAATAAATTTTCACGGGCTTCTAAAATCAAGCCGCACAAGGTGAACATTTATTTGGGCCCTAAATGCAATTTTGAAAAACGCACATTTTTCCTAAATTCAAATAAAACACCGAAAAACTCCGAAATAAAATCTTATTTGATTTTATTATTAAATCCTCAATATTTATTTATTTTGGGAAAGTCATTTTATTCCCTCTCTCATATTTTTCTAATAGAAATAATTGATGATAAAATAAATAAAATCAGATGATCCTATTCTCAAAATTTGAGAAAACTCAAATATGAAAATAACGAAATCCCCAACTCTCTCCGTGGGTCATTGAGTTGCGTAGAATTACTAGGATCAACCAAAATGCAAAATAAAATATGATATGCATGATGATCTAATGTATATCATTCCAAATTGAAAATTTGGGATGTTATAAACCTACCCCCTTAAGATGGATCTCGCCCTCGAGATTCGGGTTGGCTAGAAAATAGGTGGGGGTGGTCTTTGAGCAAATCTTCCTCTCACTCCCAGGTGGCTTCATCCTCCGTGTGGTGGCTCCACTGAACTTTGCAAAACTTGATAACCTTGTTGCGAGTAACTCGGCTGGCAAACTCGAGAATCTTAACTGGTTTCTCCTCGTAGGTCAAATCGTTATCCAACTGAATAGTTTCCAATGGCACTGTGTCTCTAAACGGTATGTCAGCCATCTCCGCGTGACATCTCTTCAACTGGGAAACGTGGAATACATCATGAACTCCTGACAATCCTTCGGGCAATTCCAACTTGTAGGCCAGTTCTCCCATACGCTCCAAAACTCGATATGGTCCTACAAATCGTGGTGCTAACTTCCCTTTAACTCCAAAACGCTTTGTTCCCCGAAGTGGAGATACTCAAAGATAAGCCCTGTCTCCGACTTTGTAAACTGTCTCCTTGCGTTTAGAATCTGCATAACTTTTCTGTCTGGACTGGGCTACCTTGAGCCTATCGCGAATCAGCTTCACCTTCTGTTCAGACTCTTTAATCAAGTCAGGACCAAACAACTGGCGGTCTCCAACTTCGTCCCATGACAACGGTGTCCTGCACCTCCTTCCGTACAAGGCTTCGAAAGGGGCCATCCTTAAACTGGTTTGGTAACTGTTGTTGTAAGAGAACTCTGCGTATGGCAAATTATCGTCCCAACTAGATCCATAATCTAGCGCACAAGCTCTCAGCATATCCTCCAAAATATGATTGACTCTCTCGGTCTGTCCATCTGTCTGTGGATGAAAAGTTGTACTGAATTCTAGCATGGTTCCCAAAGTTTCGTGCAACTGCTTCCAGAACTTTGAGGTAAACTGGGTTTCTCTATCCGATACGATACTCCTTGGAACTCCATGCAAACATACGATCATGTTCATGTATATCTTTGCCAACTTAGCACTGGTGTAAGTGGTCTTTACTGGGATGAAATGAGCTACTTTCGTCAATCGATCAACTACAACCCAAATCGAGTCATAGCCTGAACGAGTCTTGGGTAATCCCGTGATAAAATCCATGCCTAGCTTATCCCACTTCCATTCGGGTATCGGCAATGGTTGTAACAATCCTGCTGGCTTCTGATGCTCTGCCTTTACTCTCTGACATACATCACAAACTGCTAGATACTCCGCAATATCCTTCTTCATTCCGGTCCACCAGAAAATATCCTTCAAATCCAAATACATCTTGGTATTTCCTGGGTGAATTGAATACGGTGAGTCGTGTGCCTCTTGCAAAATCAACTTCCTGATCTCCGCGTCATTGGGCACATAAACGCGGTCTTCAAACCATAAGGTGTCGTGCTCATCCTCACGAAATCCTTTAGCTTTTCCTTTGCTCAGTTTCTCCTTTATAGCGGCCATCTCTTTGCAAGCTTTCTGAGCTTCCCTGATTTTATCCATCAAGGTTGACTGAATCTCCATTGCTGCTACATAACCTCTCAGAACTATTTCCAAACATAGTTCATGAAGATTTTCGCCTAACTCCCTTGGTATTCCTCCCGTCATTAACGTATTGACATGGCTCTTGCGGCTTAATGCGTCAGCTACTACATTAGCCTTTCCGGGGTAATAATGCAATTTCATATCATAATCCTTGATAAGTTCCAACCATCTCCTTTGTCTGAGATTTAACTCCTTCTGTGTGAAAATGTACTTCAAACTCTTATGATCCGTGTACACCTCACAATGGTTTCCAATGAGAAAATGTCTCCATGTTTTCAATGCATGCACTACGGCTGCTAACTCCAAATCATGCGTAGCATAATTCAACTCATGAGGCTTCAGTTGTCTTGAGGCATATGAAACAACTCTCCCTTCCTGCATAAGCACTGCTCCAAGTCCTCGACATGAAGCGTCACAATACACCTCATAATCTTTGGTCTGGTCTGGCAAAATCAACACTGGTGAGGTAACCAAACGTTTCTTCAACTCCTGGAAACTAGCCTCACATTCCTCTGTCCATATGAACTTGGTATCTTTCTTCAACAACTCCGTCATAGGCTTCACAATCTTTGAGAAATTCTCAATAAATCTCCGGTAGTATCCTACGAGTCCAAGAAAACTTCGGATCTCTCCAACTATTGTTGGGGCTTCCCACTTGGTCACGGTTTCAACTTTAGCGGGATCTACTGCTATACCTTCTCCAGATATAACATGTCCGAGGAATCCTACTTCCTTCAACCAAAACTCACATTTGCTAAACTTGGCATATAATTGATGTTCTCTGAGCTTTCCAAGTACCAAACACAAATGCTACTTATGTTCCTCATTATTCGAATAAACCAGGATATCATCAATGAACACTCCGACGAACTTATCCAAAAACTCCATAAACACTTTGTTCATCATGTTCATAAAATAGGCAGGTGCGTTAGTCAGACCAAATGACATAACGGTATACTCATACAACCCATACCTGGTGGTAAAAGCTGTCTTCGGAATATCCTGTTCTCGAATCTTCAACTGGTGGTATCCTGATCGCAGATCGATCTTGGAAAATACCTTAGCTCCTTGCAATCAATCAAACAGATCGTTGATCATTGGTAGTGGGTACTTGTTCTTGATCGTTACTTCATTCAATCCTCGATAATCAACAACCATCCTTAACGATCCATCATTTTTCTCCACTAGAAGTACTGGCGATCCCCAAGGCGAAGAACTTGGGTGAATATATCCCTTATCCAGTAACTCTTTAATCTGCTTCTTAATTTCCACCAAATCCTTTCCTGGCATCCTATATGGTCTCTTTGATATTGGACCTGTGCCTGGCAATAGCTCAATCAAAAACTCAATATCTCTATCCGGTGGCATGCCTGGCAACTCTTCTAGAAATACTTCAGGGAAATCCCTTACCACTGGTACTTCCTCCTGCACAACTCCTGTTAGGCAATTTACTTGAGTCCACTTTGGCACATGCCGGGATACATACTTGATCCTTCTCCCTTCTGGGGTGGTAAGCAAAATTGACTTACTAGCACACTCAATATTCCCTTCATACTTTGATAACCAATCCATGCCTAATATCACATCCAATCCTTGAGATTCCAATACTATTAGGTCTGAGGGGAAAACATAGTTACCAATCCTTTATGGTAACTGATCACACCATAGACTAGCCACATACTCTGCTCCGGGCGAGGTTACTAACATGGGTGACCTAAGGGCTTGGGTTGGTAGGTTATACTTATCCACAAATCCCCTTGAGATGTATGAATGCGATGCACCAGTATCAAAAAGAACGAGTGCAGTAAATGACTTAACCAAAAACTTACCTATTACTGCATCGGGCTGAGCTTCAACCTCCTCCACGCTAACGTGGTTCACCTGTCCCCTGTTGAAAAGGTTCGGCTTCTTCCCAGAACTTCCATTGCTATTTCCATTTTGTAATTCAGGACATTCATTGGCATAATGTCCTGTCTTCGAACACTTAAAGCAAGTGACTTGGCTTAGGTCCTTCTTGGCTGGGGTTGAGGGGTTGGTGCGGTTCTGGCTGTTGCTTCCTCCATTGCCATTACCATTCTTGGTGCCATTGTGATTGTGCGAGCTACCTCCTCCATGAGTATGCTGAAAATGTCCTCCCGGTCTAGGGGTAAAACGTGGCTTCTGCTGAGCTCCTGAATTGTAGTTTCCCTGTCCATACTTCCTCTTGCGATTCTCAATCTGCTGTTGCTTCCCTTCAATCATAAGAGCACGATCTACCAACTCCTGGTAGTTGTTGAAGGTGGCTACCATCAACTGCATGCTCAACTCATCATTCAGTCCTTCTAGAAACTTCTCATGCTTAGCTGCATCCGTAGCGACGTCATCTAGGGCATAACGTGCTAGCTTACTAAATTCCTCCACATACTGGCCAACTGTCCTTCCTCCTTGGTGCAAGTTGTGAAACTCACGCTTCTTCATGGCCATAGCTCCTACTGAAACGTGTGCAGTACGAAAAGCCTGGTGAAACTGGTCCCATGTGACAGTGTCAACTAGGAAAGTGGCTGTGAAATTCTCCCACCATGATGCTGCTGGTCCTTCTAGCTGATGTGCGGCAAACTTCACCTTCTCCGCATCTGTGCATCCTGCTGTGGTCAACTCCCTAGCAGTCTTGTGGAGCCAATCATCTGCTACTATCGGCTCGGTGCTACTGGAAAACACCGGAGGATTCAGCCTAAGAAAACGGGCTAAGTGGTCAATAGGTGGTGGTGGTGGTGGGTTGTTGTTGTTCCCCTGATTCTGATTTTGGACTAGTAACTGCATCAATGTGTTCTGCTGCTGGATCAACTGGGTGAGCTCCGGTGGAAAGGCAAATCCGGGGTAACGTCTCGGAGGCATCTGAGGGTTTAGAAAAGATGAGATATAAGAATAGAGGGGGTCTAAAGAGATAACACTACCCATACGCACATGAGGCAAAACAAACAATTCACTTCATTCAATCAAACAAAGGCATACAATTGATCTAACTATCGCAAAAGTGCTCGGACTACTATATTTACATGGTGGACTACTACTACTGATGAGGTGGTCTACTAGAAATATTCTACGGTCGTTGACTCCATGATATCTGCTCCAGCTTCATCAACATAGTCATCATCGCTACTGTAACGCCCTCGATGCGGCTATATCTCCCACGTGTCGGAGCACGACTTAGAGGCATAACCGCATTGAAAGCAATGTCGTAAGTGAGGTAATCTTCACACAACCCATGTAATATAATAAGGGAAAGAGATACATAGTTGGCGTACAATCGCCACTTCACACAATTACATGAATAAAACATTACATCATCCAAATACAATCAAGGTTCGATTACGGAACCAAAATAAAAGAAGAACCCCAAATGCGACATAGGTCCCCGATCGACCCCAACTGGGCTCCACTACTGATCAACTAGAACGAATCAACATAAAGGACAAGATCTTCATCGAGCTCCTCTTGAGTTTGGTTGCGTCATCTGCACGGTCTCATCGGCACCTGCAAGCTGGTTTTGGAAGTATCTGTGAGCCACGGGGACTCAGCAATTTCACACCCTCGCGATCAAGACTATTTAAGCTTATGGGTAAGGTAAAAGGTATGAGGTGGAGCTGCAGCAAGCGACTAGCATATATGGTGGCTAACATACGCAAATGAGAGCGAGAAGAGAAGGCAAAGCACGGTCGATAAAAGTATGATCAAGAGGTGATCCTAAAACAACCTACGTCAAGCATAACTCCAACACCGTGTTCACTTCCCGGACTCCGCCGGAAAGAGACCATCACGGTAACACACGCTATTGATTCATTTTAATTAAGGTCAACTTCAGGTTTTCTACAACCGGACGTTAACAAATTCCCATCTACCCATAACCGCGGGCACGGCTTTCGAAAGTTCAAATCCCTGCAGGGGTGTCCCAACTTAGCCCATCACAAGCTATCACGGTCAACGAAGGAATAGACCCCCTCCCGGGACATTCTGATCAGACTCGGTATCCCAGTTCTACAAGACATTTCGACAGGGTAAAACTAAACCAGCAACACCGCCCAAATGTGCCGACAAATCCTGATAGGAGCTGCACATATCTCTTTCTCAGGGCACACTCAGATGAGCCAGACGTCGGGTAGGCCAGCCCAGAGTTTCCCCTGGTAGCCCCGGACATCGCTCAGTTGGACCAACACTCAGAGGAGCACTGGCCCGGGGGGTAAAATAATGATGACCCTCAGGAGCGCGACTCCCAAGGGAAAAGAAAAGGCTAGGTGGCAAATGGTAAAACCAATGTTGGGCATTGCTGGAAGAGCTTTACTGAAGGCGAACTGTCAAGGGGTTCCCATTATTACCCAACCGCGTAAGGAACGCAAAATCCGGGAACATAACACCGATATGACGGAAACTAGGGCGGCAAGAGTGGAACAAAACACCAGGCATAAGGCCGAGCCTTCCACCCTTTACCAAGTATATAGATGCATTAATTAAATAAGATATATTGTGTTATCCCAACAAGTAAACATGTTCCAACAAGGAACGATCTCCATGTTCCAACAAGGAACAAAACTTCAATCTTCACCTACAACTAACAACGCTATAAGAGGGGCTGAGTAAAGCGGTAACATAGCCAAACAACGGTTTGCTGGGACAAGGTGGGTTAGAGGCTTGGTTCAACAATATGGGTGGCATGATAAGCAAGTGGTAGGTATCGCAGCATAGGCATAGCAAAAGTGCGAGCAACTAAGCAAGCAAAGATAGAAGTGATTTCGAGGGTATGATCATCTTGCCTGAAACCCCGCAAGGAAGAAGAACGAGTCCATGAAGAAGACAAACGGACGTAGACGAACGGTTCCTCACAAGCACGACGTTACCGGAACCAACCCGAAGAAGCAAACACCGGAAAAGAAGCACACGACATAGTAAACAACCAACACATGAACATGGTATGATATGCGGGATGCGGTATGCGATGCATATGCATGATTTGCAAAGGAAATGATTGGACCTGGCCTCAACTTGGAAAATCAAGTGTGCCACTGGAAGGTTGAGATGAAATCGCTTGAGAATGATATAAAGAATGCTGGAATCGGAGTTACGGTTTGGAAATGGCAAGCAATTCAAATATGGCACCAGTGTGTGATATACAACAAGTAGCCATCTAAATGCAATGAGATGAACATGCTACAACATTCAAACATGGCATACAAATACATGGCAGGGATGCATTCAAGATGCTTAACAAAAGTCTAGCACTGAGCTACGGCCTATTCATACATTAACAGGTTCAAACAAGCATGGCAAAAATGCATATGGTAAACAGATCTCAGACTTAGTGAAATTAACACTTGTCTAGAATTTCAGATCAGATAGCACTCTTCGGAGCAACAAAACTATATGCTACAGGACCTGAACATGGCAAAGTAAAGCATGGCATCGAGCTACTCAAAGAGCTTAACAAAAGTCCCTTAGTGACCTTGAGGCAAAAGGGATCAGAAAATACAATTGCAAGCATGTGAACATGGCAAAACATAATCAGTTCTCAGACTTAGTGAAAACTGGAGTATGCTTAAACAGATATCAAGTAGGCATGTTAACGAGCTCGATGCACTCACTACGGAGCAAGTCATGACAAGCTAAGCATACACCCACCAAGAATACACAAAATGCAAGCTAGACATGGCAAGAACAATAGCATAGCATGCACGGATCAACTGCAACATCCTCGGCAAAATCGCTAACAAGTAGACAATCTGCCCAGATTCACGAAGTAGCAAAAGTAGAGCTCGATTGACTCAAGCTAGGGTGCTCCATAATTGCAAACAAAGACATGGATGGATAGAGCCCTACAAGATTAACAAATCATCCTTACTGATCATCCTCAAAAGAGGCACGGATTACTAGGAAACAACATGAACATATGGCATAATGAGATAAACAGGTCAAGGACTTAGTGGAAATGCTAAGTCCCTGAAATCAGCATTAACAAGTGCCTCACTTTGCAAGCTTGTGCTAGTCACCACACACATCACAAAAAATACATGGGTTGCACCTCTGGAAAGATGGCAAAACCCATAACAAAACATATGTAGGGCTCATGGGCATATCATGCACACAATAATCATGGCAAAAATGACAAATATCTAAATGGAGCAGCAGATATGACAATTATCTCAAGTAGCACTCTTCCAACAGTGTTTCGGGCATCAAGATGAGCTCAAATGAAAATGATGCAATGAGATGAAATGATGTACCCTCTGAGACGAACATTTTGATATGCTATATGCTCAAAACGGATATATGGATGCAAAGTTACGATGCTATGAACATGGCCATATGAAACTGGGAATCTCGAGGACTTAGGAAAAATATAACCTCTGAAAACAGATCTAGGGTTCGTGCACGCAGATCGAGGCGAGGCCGGATCCTCGCCGGAGCAGTGGTTGCCGGCGCTTGCATTCGCCGGAGAAGAGGGCTCGCCGGCTGGAGCTCACGCCGGAGCTCGCCGGCGAGGTGGCCGGAGTAGAGGCACCGCGGAGGAGGAGGCACGCGGCGACGGGGTCACGCCGGCGAAGGGCGGCGCCGGCGGGAAGAAGGCGAGGCGTGGCCGGGGACGAACTCCGGTGGCGGCGCGGGACTGAGCATGGAGGTGGCAGCAAGGCATACGGCGACGAAGGCGAGGCGCGATCGAGAGGCGGGCGACGCGTGGGGGCTCGGGCCTCGTGGGCCGGCGGCAGGCGCGGTGGAGAGAGAGGGAGGCGTCCGGCTAAGGTGGCGGCATCTGATTGGTGCAGGAGGTGGTGGCGGGTGACGTGTCGCGACGGGATTCGCCAGAGCGAGGTGGCGGTGGCGGCTGGACATGTCCGGCCGGTGGGAGAAGTGTCCGGCGGCGCGAAGGGAGTGGATCTAGGGTTTCATCCGCGAAATGATCCGAAATTTCGGGGAGGGGTGCTCTTTTATAGGTAGAGGGAGCTAGGAGAGTCCAAATGAGGTGCGGTTTTCGACCACGTGATCGTGATTGAACGACCGAGATGATGAGGAGGTTTAGGTGGGTTTTTGGGCCAAATTGGAGGGGTGTTGGGCTGCAACACACACGAGGCCTTTTCGGTCCCTCGGTTAACCGTTGGAGCATCAAACGAAGTCCAAATGGTACGAAACTTGACAGGCGGTCTACCAGTAGTAAACCAAGGCCGCTTGTCAAGTCTCGGTCCAATCCGGAAATGTTTAATCCCCACACACAAGAAGAAGGTAGAAATGACCACCGGAGGAGAACGGAGCGCCGGATTGCAAAACGGACAACGGGGAAAATGCTCGGATGCATGAGACGAACACGTATGCAAATGAAATGCGCATGATGACATGATATGCAATGCAAGACACGCAAGCAATGACAATGCAACAACAGTGATTAACTGGACGACACCTGGCACATCGGTCTCGGGGCGTTACAGCTACTATCTGCTTTCGAGTCGGTGCCGTCGATGATGATGTAGTCTTCCGGGCTAATTTCCTGGGGTTCTTCGTCTTCATCTACTGGCGTAGGGTCTCCCATAAATATTCCAATCTTCTCCACCAATACGTCAATTTCCTCTTCATAATCTTCACGTGTAGCCTTGAGTTCTTCCTCCAGTTCCTTGATTCTAGTCTTTTCCTTCTTCAGGTCTATCATGTTGGTGCACATCTGGTTCTCCTATCGTCAAATGTGTTGGTTTAGCTCCTGGATAAAAGCTGCGATTGATCTATCCTTCCTGGTGCTGATCATCTCCCAGTGTTCATCTCGGCGCCCACAAATCTGGTAGATAGTATCCTTGAGATCCTTGCGGTAGACTTCTCCAATGCGTCCCATGGCGATGGGAGCTGCCATGCTCTTTCCTAGACTCCAAGTTGGTGCATCAAAAGAAAATTCTATGGGCTCCGTGACTGGCATGAACGTCCTTCCTGGTACTTGAACTTGAATCATCCAACGCTCTTCTTCAGGTAAAGTGGCGTTGTAGGTTCCCGTGAAGCTTGGTACTCCTATATTCAGGTATCTAGTGACTTCCTTCAAGTGGCGTCCAAAGGGTGTATCTTCATCCGGTTGTGTGAACTTGTTCCTTGCATCCGCCATCCTAAAGAGTAGAAAAGATGAGAGGTCAGAAGAGAAGAGAGTGAATAGTGATCTAGGTCTTTAGCTTAGTGGTCGTGTCCTACAGTCAGCATGTGCTCTGATTCCATCTCTGTAGTGACCAGACCTCAAACAGTCTGATCTCTGTGCTCCGGTGTCATCCCTGGATCAGTAATGCTGACACCACACAGTACTCGGAGGATTTATAGCAGAGTAGCAATCACACACTTATTACATCGAGTGTCTCAAAAGAGAACTTATTACAATAAGTATGGCTTAAGGCCATATAATAACGATAACAACGGAAGGCTTGGAAGATAAGCGAGTCCATCAACTCCAACGGCATCACTGAGTATAGGACCACGACCTAAAACTCCTTAATCGTCGTCTGAAAAGTCTGCAACATTAATGTTGTAGCCCGAAATGGGTCAGCACATGGAATATGCTGGCAATGTAACACATAGAGAGTAATGAATGAAACGGCTATACTATATGCATATTTGGCTGGTGGAAAGCTCTATGGTTACAGTTTTGCGTAAAGCCAATTTTTCCCTATTTCAAAGGAATAAAATTTAATTACTATCATGGTGGTTGTTAAACATTGAGAATGGTTGACAGCATTCTCAATCCCAATTAAAAATCATCATTGAACATAACCCATCAAATTTAATTTAGAGTAACATGTTGAGATTCACATGATAATCCAAGTACTAGATACTCAAGATGTCCATAACCGGGGACACGGCTAACCATGATTAGTTTATTACACTCTGTAGAGGTTTGCGCACTTTTCCCCACAAGACTCGATCGCCTCCGTTTGGTTTCTCGCACTACATGGTGTTTGAGAAGACGGATGACCGAGACATAGTCTTTCAGAAGCGCTAACACCTTACGATGGGTAGACTGTACCACCTACATCCCCTACATCTGCTAGTCTACCACTGTAAGAGTTCGCACGACTTAGTCAACTATGCTAGAGCCCATAATAGCTTGTGGCTGCACACGGAAGTTTCTAGTATGAATAGTCTCATGATTCCTTTGAGCCTGGGTGGCGGTCCAAAAGAAAACAGGCAAGTCCTAGAATACCCAGGTGCCTCAATCCACCCAGATGTGTGTTTAAGTTGCCACCTTAGATAAACCATTAATTAACAATCTCACATCTGTCATGGATTTGACTCACCCAATCCACGTCTACTAGCATAGCATGGCATAATAAGCAAACGTGGAAGTAACTCCCAAAGGTTTGATAATAAACAGGTAATAGGTACTAGCTCATCTACTTCCCATCCCACAATTTAATTAGATCCTAATCATGCAATGTGTGAGGATTGATCTAATGCAATAAAACTGGGTAGTAGAAAAGGTATGATCAAAGTGTTACTTGACTTGCTGATGATCCGCGAAACCTAACGATTCGAAGTAACAGGCGGCGCACTCCGGGTATTCTATCGCAGACAAACAAACAAGCATATAATCAGTACTCATCTAATGCACAGGTAAAACTCAAATAAGAGATCTAACCAGAAGGTTCAACTTAAGAACTCCGGTTGGCAAAAAGAATCAAATCGAACGAAGCAACGAAAGACAAACGGCGAAAGAAAACAACTTCGTTCTACTAATCTGGATCTAGGGCAAATTTTAAAGTAACAAAAACTTGTTTTAGTTTGTTAAACGGATGGAGGGTTTCGAGACGAAACTCTAGGCGCTTGAATCGCCTGATTCCGATAAATAAGCGAAAAGTTATACTAAAACGAAAATCGGATCAGGAATCGCGATCAGAAAAATCGCGGATTTAATCCGAGAAAAAGAAAGACGACGAACGCTGAATTTATTTTTTTTCTCTCTTTTTTTCGGCACGAAAATCGAGGCGCGACAAACCTCGAGCGGCGGGATCGTCGGCGGCGCCGGCGGCGTGCACGGATCGAGGCGGGGCTGATGGGCTGGGGCGACTCGGGGCAGCGCTATTTAAAGGCTGCCCCCGGGCGGTGTCCCGCTCGGGTACGGCCCAAAGTCGGTTCGTTTTTTTAATTATTCGGCTTGGAAGAAAAAATAAAAGGAAATATTAAACGGACTCCAAAAATTCCGAAATAAATTTTCACGGGCTTCTAAAATCAAGCCGCACATGGTGAACATTTATTTGGACCGTAAATGCAATTTTGAAAAACGCACATTTTTCCTAAATTCAAATAAAACACCGAAAAACTCCGAAATAAAATCTTATTTGATTTTATTATTAAATCCTCAATATTTCTTTATTTTGGGAAAGTCATTTTATTCCCTCTCTCATATTTTTCTAATAGAAATAATTGATGATAAAATAAATAAAATCAAATGATCCTATTCTCAAAATTTGAGAAAACTCAAATAAGAAAATAACGAAATCCCCAACTCTCTCCGTGGGTCATTGAGTTGCGTAGAATTTCTAGGATCAACCAAAATGCAAAATAAAATATGATATGCATGATGATCTAATGTATAACATTCCAAATTGAAAAGTTGGGATGTTACACATAGCCGCTCCGCCGCGGACATCGTCGCCCGCGACGTTTCCGGCCAGGTCCGGCAATGCCACCACCATCACTCGACACGCAGCCGAGTGGCCGTTCGAACGCGCCTTGCCGCACCCCACCCCATGACCCGTAGTGCGATCCTGACGAGGTCCCGAACACCACCGCCCCCACTCGTCGCCGGTGCCTCGACCGACCACCCCCGACCCCTGCAACCGCCGCTTTGGACACGCGACGTCACCGACTTACGATCGCCGCCTCACACGCAACGAACGGACCACCGTGGCGCTGTTCCGGCTAACTCTGGAGAGGAGCCGTCGTGAAAAGGCTCGCCGGAGCCCTCTCCGGTGTTCGGCCACCGTGAATGGCCTCGCCGGCGCAACCCTGGCGCCAGTGCTGACCTGGCTGAACCGGGGGGCCACCCCGAGTGTCGTTGACTAGTGGGCCCTGTGGGCCCCGCTGACCTGGTTGACCTAGTCAACATGCTGGCTGGGCAACGCAGAGCCACTAACATGCGGGCCCAATCCTTTAACCAACATTTTAATAACTAAAAATTATTTAGTTAATCTAATTAGCCACTGACAGGTGGGGCCTACTAGCTAATTAACTTAGTTTAGTTAAATTAAACACTGCTAATTAGTCCAGTCACTGACCAGTGGGACCCACTGGTCAACTTTGACTAATCAGCGAGTCTGTTGACTTGTTGACATCATCCCCATGTCATGCTGATGTCATATTCCTATTCTGATAATTCTGTTAATTTAAATATAGACAGAAAACTTTTAAAAACTTTGAGAATTCCTAGAAATTAAACCATAACTCCGATGAAAATGTTTTGTATACGAAAGTTGCTCAGAAAAATCCAACGGATCCGAATGCGCGGTCCATTCACCTGTCAAATGCCCCTAGCATGCTGAACATGGAATCGTCCCCCTCTCTTCCATCTGTCTGGAATTCGTCTAACGCCGGGAATTATCCTTGGATGTTTATCCCCTCCGTCTGCAACGTGTAGTACTATGTTAGGACAAGCCTAGCTCTGTCTATCATCATGTAATGCTTAGTGATGCATCTGTTTGCTCTATATTGACTGTTTCTTCCCCCTCTTCTCTCCGGTAGACCCCGAGACCGATGCCGCCCCTGTGATCGACTACGTCGACGACACTTCTTCTTTTTCAGCAGAGCTTCCAGGCAAGCAAACCCCCTTGAGCATTCCGATATCGCCCATTTCTTTCCCTCTCATGCTTGCATTAGAATTGTACCGCTTTCTGTATGATCCTACTCTGATGCATAGCCTATTTTTGTTACCTACTTATTGTTACCTTACCTGCTTATCCTAAACTGCTTAGTATAGGTTGGTTAGTGATCCATCAGTGACCCCCACCTTGTCCCAGTTGCCTTGCTTTATGTTCGATGACTCGATCAATGTGATCGACGTCTAGGCCCCAA
The DNA here is from genome assembly GCF_018294505.1 of Triticum aestivum. Taxonomy (NCBI): domain Eukaryota; kingdom Viridiplantae; phylum Streptophyta; class Magnoliopsida; order Poales; family Poaceae; genus Triticum; species Triticum aestivum. The sequence continues at coordinate 443,793,327 of NC_057803.1, read as the reverse complement.
CACCGCACATCACCCCCCTAGTTGTACGACTCTGCAGAGTTACCATCGAGTGCCGAGGGTGGAACCCCTTAGATCACTCCTGATGAGATCTCTGTAGTGTAGTTATACAGTTGTGGTCGTCGAGGGTGATTTCCTCCTTAACCACTTCCGATACGGCTCTGTCGTGCAAACTCCTCAAGTGTGAACCTCGAGGGTGGATCCTCTTATGTTCACCTTGATGGTTACATCGAGTGGAATTCACCGGGGGTGATTCCTCGGGTTTTCCCCTTGGTGTTAGACACACGATTACTATAGTTACTATGACTTTACACTGAACCATGTTACTAAAGATGGTTCGGCCTTGAGGGGAACCCGCACGAGATTATTTGCGAGTGATGTGGAGTCAGGTTGACCTGGAAGGTGCCCGTGAGATTCTTACGAGGCGTGGCTGGGCATTCTTAGCCGTTGCCGCAAGTCCTCGAGACAGGGCGACGGGGTCACATCTTTCGTGAGTCTCTGCTTGTTACTGCGCATTCCTAATTGACTACCATTTGGATATTCAATCCGAGGGGCCTGTGGCCTGATAGCACTAACCATCACGTGGGCATTGTATGGGCGTTTTGCGTCGTATGCATCAGCCGAAGCTTAATAGACGTCAGCTACTGAGCGGCACGCGTCGAGTTGGACTGTGTAAGCACCTGCCTTGTTGAAGGAGGTAGCTAGGTCTGCTCACCGGCCACCCTCGCAACATGCAGGAGTTCCCGGGGAGATGGCCCATGACCCCTGGGGGCATAGGCTTAGTCCGGCCTGCTGACCTCTCTATTAAGCCTAGGTCGGGTTGCGGCGTATTGTTTGGCCGAGGCCGGGCATGACCCAGGAAAGTGTGCCCGGCCGGAGTTAATCAAGCGTGGTGGGTAAGTGCACCCCTGCAGGGAAGAAAACATCTATCGATAGCCTGTCCTATGGCAACGGACACTTGGAGTTGTATCCCGATTGATACAACTAGAACTGGATACTTGAGGTGATAAATGGATAGTATGGCTCTGGGATTGCTTTCTCGCATTGAGTCGAGAAAGGATCTCTGGCCGAGGTTGATAACCCTACTACTACTTTACATTATGTTGATCTGTACTCTTCTATATGCTGCAAGATGCTTGAAGATGCTTGAAGATGCTAGTCTTCCATAGGCTAGGCTTTCCCCTTCTCTTCTGGCATTCTGCAGTTTAGTCCATAGATACAACCCATTCGTTTGATACAGATGCATACTTAGTTTAGATGTGATGTAAGTCTTGCGAGTACTTTGGATGAGTACTCACGGTTGCTTTGCTACCTCTTTTTCCCCCATACCCGATTGTTGTGACCAAATGACGGATCCCAGGAGCCAGACGACACCACTGATGACTACTACTACCCCGAGGGTGCCTACTACTACGTGATGGCCGCTGACGACCTGGAGTAGTTAGGAGGCTCCCAGGCAGGAGGCCTTGCCTTTTCGATCAATGTTGCTTTTGTGCTAGCCTTCTTAAGGCAAGACTTGTCTAACTTATGTCTGTACTCAGATATTGCTGCTTCCGCTGACTCGTTTGTTCTCGAGCTTATGTATTCGAGCCCTCGAGGCCCCTGGCTTGTAATATAAAGCTTGTATTATTTTAATTTGTGTCTAGAGTTGTGTTGTGATATCTTCCCGTGAGTCCCTGATCTTGACCGTACACATTTGCGTGTATGATTAGTGTACGGTTGAATCGGGGGCGTCACAGGGTTCGAGAACTATGTAGACATGACCGAGACACATCTCCGGTCAATAACCAATAGCAGAACCTGGATTCTCATATTGGCTCCTACATATTCTACGAAGATCTTTATCGGTCAAGACGCATAACAACATACGTTGTTCCCTTTGTCATCGGTATATTAGTTGCCCGAGTTTCGATCGTCGGTATCACCATACCTATTTCAATCTCGTTACCAGAAAGTCTCTTTACTCGTTCCGTAATGCATCATCCCGCAACTAACTCATTAGTCACATTGCTTGCAAGGCTTATAGTGATGTGCATTATCAAGAGCGCGCAGAGATACCTCTCCGACAATCGGAGTGACAAATCCTAATCTCGATCTATGCCACTACTGCAGGATGCTGCTAACATGACACTACGATCAGAGAACCTTTGACGAAACTGTGTGAGATGCAATAATCGCAAACAGTGGTGTCAAAAAATTGTCAAAAAAGGTTCAAAACGTTTACGATGGAGGATGCATCAAACACAGTTCAGATTTTGGTTGCATGTGCGATGCAGGGTATACAGTTCAGTTCAATTAACTATTTGCGATGATGAGGAACAAAATAAATGGGCAGCCAGATGAAGGTGTGTGCGATATACAACATACGGTTCACTCGGATGAACTGTTTGTGATTAGGCAACACAAAAGAAACAGTCAGCCAGATCAAGGTGTGTGCAATATACGTCACGTGGTTCAATTGGATAAACTGTTTTCTCTGAGCCAAAAGAACAGAAATGGTTCAATATAACAAGATGTGTGTTATATGTGGCAAAGAGGTCTGTAATCAGAAATGTGTGCGAAGACTGATAATAACACAGACGATTGCTGCTAATAGGTCATGTGTGTTGTGGGCAAATGCTTGGTGGTATACAATTGTCAGCGATTGATGAAGTCATCATCGACGGGTTCCCCGGTATGCTCCGTGTGCAATGCCATTGCACACAGAACAACAACATATGTACTTATAACTTATGAGGACTTGATTCCATAAACAGATTGAACATCCAATTACATATGTGGCTAGTACACACATGACCTTTGCACACACCAAAGTACGTTCCAAAATGCCTAGGAAACTCAAATAGTGTATTAGAAGGCAAAACAAACTGTGAATAATTTCATATTTTTAGGACGACGCTACTATAGTTGCATGTTGCCTTTGTAAAATAAATCAAGGTCGGAAGAGACAGCGTATGTCGTTTCACACACATAGGTGACAAGGTCCCTCCCGGAACCATGAGCCTTTTTGAGAGAAGCTCCGGTTTGTAAGAAGTTTGTACCAAAACTTGTCCCAAATTGGACTAACTTTTTACCAAAGCATGATGGTGCTATGTCATAACACCATGCCAAGTTTCATAATTTTGAGGCAAGCTTTGGATTTACAGTAATTTTGAAACCAGGTTTCTCAATGTTTACTGTTGAGTCGGCACCGCCCTGGATAGGCTTTTTCCTCGTGGGTCCCAAATGATAAATCCAATTTTTTCACTACCATGCAGCTTTTCTTATTAAGAATTACAACCCATTTGGTGTGCTAGCTGAAAATAAGTTCGTGGGTGCTGGTGGGTGCTAAGAACTTGCGGTTCTATAATGAACAAAGATCTCAAGGATCCCGTGAGAGTGAGGCTCTTTCCCTATGTTGTGAATGCTTATAATAGTTATGTATTAATTAAAGAAATGGCAAGCCATTGGCCCAGTATGAAAGAAAATGTGGGTCAAACCCTAGTTGAAAAGGGTAACAATTTCTAACTCCAGCTTACAAAAGGTACAAAGGCACAAGGATTAATTCTTCATCAGGTTTACACATAACCCAGATTGAATAGGACAATGATAGCTAACTCAACCAAAGTTTTAGACAGTTATAATCAAACAGATCAGTCTGATCCATAAAATCAAGATCCCAATACAATAATTCTATTGCTCCATGATGACCACAAGCTGTTGTAAATAGAAGTCGAACATGTTCAGAAGCCCTTAGGTCCACCTGAAACCTTTTTTTATGCTTTTCAACACTTGCAACCGTGAGTAATTTCTTGTTGAAAAACTTAATCCTCACGGACAATAGTGCCCTCGCATTCAACATAAAGAATCTAACAAAGCTAGTGTTTGCACTGTTGGATGAATATCGTTCCATGTTACTGTCTTCAAACGAATGTCATGAGATCTGAGAAAATCCCCGTGCTTCATCAACCATCGATTGGTTATACCTTTTTCTCCATGTGTTGTTGCCTAAATAGAGATGAAGACTGAAAACAATTAATGTCCAAAAAAGATTATGTTGAAAGAGTGATAGTTGAATGATTAATTATAGTACATTATATATGGGCTTTCAATGTGCGTGAAATCATCACCTTTATATACAAATTCTCCAGACATGGAAAGCATTGCAGCAAGGAAATAATGATGTTGTGATCAAAACACCACATACTGATACATAAGGTCTTGACAGAATCCACCACCACTGATAGGATGGACAAGCACTTGATTGAGCATATAACATAATATTAACACGAAAAGTGTAATCCAAGATGATACTTAACTTATGCGCACAAATGAAAAATGAAAATTACAAAAGTGTACGTGAATAATATACAGTACCTCAGTAGGTGTGGAGGCAAACACCATCTCGAACCATTTAAACGGATCACGAATTGCACACAAGGTCTCCAGTTTAGGCGCGGAGACCACATTTATTTGCTTAGGTTTATAACAACAGTCAAGGACCAACCTTTGAAGTGAAGGGGCATCTTCGATGATGAGCTCATGTCCTTCAATACTAATTCCAATGCTTACAAGGTGAGGCGACTTTATTTTGAGACAAGGGATATCGATTCCTACTCCAAAAACAAGCACCAAACGCTCCAGTGCAGGGCAGCTGGAGTGGATGATGTTGTGTAGTGAGGCCTCTGACAGATGAACCAACACAAGTGCAGGTTTTTTTAGCAGTGGCAGTTGAAGCATTTGTACCATATTGTTTGCTAGATGGCACCGGGTCAAGCTGGCGGTGTAGAGAGAGGAGGAAAACCATGAGATGGGCATCGGTGGTGAGGGCACAGATGCGGCTATTGGTGGTAACCTATCGCTGTAGTAATGGTAGAACTCAAGCTACTCGAGTTTATTGAATTAACGGGATGTCATCTAGGCCGCCACCATGCAGGGTATGTCCAGCAGGTTACATGCCAGGATGCAGATGCGTTGAACATAGCCCTCGTGGGAGGAGATGATGGCTCTGGGGAGTTCAGAATCATCATCGACAGATAGCTGACGACAGTCGAGATTAAGAGGCGCGGTGCAACATAGAGTGTGCCACTGAGATGCGAGGACTTGTGTGAAGAAGCCATCCTTGGTGGGGAGAAGGGAGATGATCTCCCCAAGGATGACATCCGGGAGATTGCTGATGCGGTCCGCCAGAGATTCTACTGGTTCCTCAGGTCCAGGGGGCGGTTCTGGCCACATAGCTGAGTCCAAGATCTACATCTGGCGGCGGTGCTAGACAGAGCCTCATTTGTGTACATACCAATATGAAAGAAAAAATGGCATAACATGTAGGACATTCGAAATCAACTCTCAAGATTAGAAAGAAAAAAGGCACAAACATATATGTAGGTGACTGACCGGTTTTCCGTCGGAGTCGCAGTTGTTGCCAGAGTTGCTGTTGACCTCCAGCTCCGGCTAGGGGGGGGCACAACAGCACCGATGAACTCAAGGTCGTGCTGCTGCCCGCGGGAGACCTCATCGGTGGCGACAGAAACCTCTATGGCCAGCTTGACACGTTGTGCGGGTGCTTCACTAGCCTCGGCGTCACCACTCCCTCCGATGGTGCGCTTCGGCGGCATTGTCATACACTCCGAAGTCCAGACATCGGTGACCACTGTGGACCGGGGGTGCGGCCACCTATTATGGCCGGCAGCTCGGCTGCGCAATTAATACGGACCTGCGGGAGCGAGGTAGGCTACAGTCAAAAGTTGTCTCACCTCCCAGTGAGCCTGCGCGACGGACGTTTGCCATTCCTAGCATAATTTCACACGGCTACTCGCACGCCTCCCCGTCAATACACACACCTGCACGCACGCCTCCCAGTATGCCTGCGTGGCGGACTGCTTGCATGCGTCCCGTCAACTGACGCCTCCTCGCACGACACACGGGGCATGTGGCAGCACGTATATTTGTTGGTTTATTTTCTGCCACTTTACTATTTCACTGAACCGTTTGCGTTCAAGAGATGCACAAATCCTGCGGTGAACATCTCACACGCTTCTCGGTGAACCTACGCACCAGATGAGTTTTGGATTAACTAGAATTAAAAAATCAGGCATCTCAATGTTTTGCCGGCAATCAGCGGTGCCCTGATGTTTGAAATTCATTCCCATTTCTTGCATGGGACCTACGCATGCACCCAAGGACACATATTTGATTTTTCAACCAATTTATATGCACTGGAGCATGTGCATGTAGTTCAAATTTGAATTATGCACATGAAATGCATTGAAAACTCAGTTAATGCATAAAAATGTCCAAATGAACCCTGACAAATCACAAAAATCACAACACTCTTGTTGTTCTATGTTGACACGAGAAAAAAATGAAATCAATAAGAGGCAACGGATATCGTTTCGTCCCCAAAGGTGGGATGTTCCCTACCGAAAACCATCATGCTTGTTGTTAGAAGCTCTGGTTTGTGAGAAGCATATACCCAAACCTGCCCCAAATGGGAGAAAATTTGAACCACGACATGTTGATGCCGCTCCATGATAGCATGCCAAGTTTCATGAATTTCAGACGAGTTTTAGATTAACTAGAATTTAAAAACCAGGCATCTCAATGTTTTGCGGCAATCAACAGTGCACCGGTGTTTGAAAATCATGCCCATTTCTTGCATGGGACCTAAGCATGCACCCAAGGACACATATTTGTTTTTTCAACCAATTTATATGCACTGGAGCATGTGCATGCAGTTCAAATTTGAATTATGCACATAAATGCATTGAAAACTCAGTTAATGCATAAAAATGTCCAAACGAACCCCGAAAAATCACAAAAATTCACACAACAGTCCTGTTGTTCTATGCTGACACGAGAAAAAACCTTGAAAGCAAAAAGAGGCAATGTATATCGTTTCGTCCCCAAAGGTGGGACGTTCCCTATCGAAAACCATCATGCATGTTGTGAGAAGCTCCGGTTTTTGAGAAGCATATACCCAAACCTGCCCCAAATGGGACAAAATTTGTACCATGACATGTTGATGCCGCTCCATGATAGCATGCCAAGTTTAATGAATTTCAAACGAGTTTTGGATTTACTAGAATTTAAAAACTAGGCATTTCAATGTTTTGCTGGTAATTAACGGTGCCCTGGTGTTTGAAATTCATTCCCATTTCTTGCATGGGACCTAAGCATGAACCCAAGGACACAGATTTGATTTTTCCACCAATTTATATGAACTAGAGCATGTGCATTGAGTTCATATTTGAATTAGGCACATAAAATGCGTTGAAAACTCAACTAATGCATAAAAATGTCCAAACGAACCCCAAAAAATCACAAAATTCACACAACACTCCTGTTGTTCTATGTTGACATGAGAATTCTTTTTGAAAGCAATACAAGGCAATGGATACCATTTCGTCCCCAAAGGTGGGATGTTCCCAACCGAAAACCATCATGCTTTTTGTGAGAAGGTCCGGTTTGTGAGAAGAATATACCCAAACCTGCCCCAAATGGGATAAAATTTGTACCACGACATGTTGATGCCGCTCCATGATAGCATGCCAAGTTTCATGAATTTCAGACGAGTTTGGGATTTACTAGAATTTAAAAACGAGGCATCTCAATGTTTTGCCGACAATCGACGGTGCCCCAGTGTTTGAAATTCATTCCCATTTCTTTCATGGGACCTAAGCATGCACCCAAGGACACGGATTTGATTTTTCAACCAATTTATATGAACTGGAACATGCGCATGTAGTTCAAATTTGAAGTATGCACATAAATGCATAGAAAACTCAGTTAATGCATAAAATGTCCAAATGAACCCCGAAAAATCACAAGAATTCACACAACACTCCTGTTGTTTTATGTTGACATGAGAAAAAAACTTGAAAGCAATAAGAGGCAATGGATATCATTTCGTCCCCAAAGGTGGGACGTTCCCTACCGAAAACCATCATGCTTGTTGTGAGAAGCTCCGGTTTGTGAGAAGCATATACCCAAACCTGCGCCAAATGAGACAAAATTTGTACCACGACATGTTGATGCCGCTCCATGATAGTATGCCAAGTTTCATGAATTTCAGACGAGTTTTGGATTTAGTAGAATTTAAAAACCAGGCATCTCAATGTTTTGCCAGAAATCAACGGTGCCATGGTGTTTGAAATTCATTCCCATTTCTTGCATGGGACCTTAGCATGCACCCAAGGACGAAGATTTGATTTTTCAACGAATTTATATGCACTGGAGCATGCGCATATAGTTCAAATTTGAATTATGCACATAAATGCATTGAAAACTCACTTAATGTATAAAAATATCCAAACAAACCTTGAATAATTCCAATTCTTTTATGATCACTGCAGATAAAAGTTCTAGCAATTCAAACACCGTCCATGGCCGCTGTGACCCCATTATGTAATTCAAACCAATACCAAAAATCAAGTAGATCCCACATAGTTTATTATAACCAACCGTGTGAGATGCAACACAAAATATCTTCGGACCGTGTCTGAATAAGGGATCGTGTCTGATAACACTTTGCGCGCCAGTTTTTTTCCTGAAGCGATTCCAAATTTTCGGCTTCCGCAGAAATATCTACCTCCCCGCCCCCTCCCCCTTAACAAAAGCCACATTACCCCTCTTTCCGCCTTCCTTTCCAAGTTGAAACCTTCACTCCTTTCTTGCAGCACCGCCGCCTCCTTGTCGGCGACCCTCCTTCACGCTGCTCAGCCTCCTCTATCCAGGCAGGCAATCCACACCCGACCCCCATCCTCCTCCTCCTTCCACATCCCACATGCCCTGACCACTGGTGCGAGCGCGAAACCTTCCACCCAAAGCACCGACCCCTCCACCAAAAAAGCGCCAGCCTAAGCCATTGTACACACAGTATAGACAGGAGCTCAAGGAGCATTTGGCAGCGGAGAAGCAAATCGCGGCCGCACGCACGGATGAGGTCACGGTGGTTGTCGTTTGTGCCGACCCCCAGATCTTGGAGGAGCACCTCACCGTTGAGGCCACAGTTGACGCCTCGCACGCAGATGCCGCGATGCGGTTGGCTGCTTTAAACGGCAGTTCATGGCGTTTTCTCGAGGCCACCGTCGGTGCCTTCGATGAAGACTACGAGGTGTTTTCTCAGCATGCACGTGCTTACCTCATCTCGAGAGCCAGCAGGTTGGTGCCTGGAGCGGCTCAGGCAACTCACCACTACAACGAGGGCACCCACGATGCGGAGGCCTCGCCTTCTTCCATGTCCAAGGAGCCAATCGTCATCGATATCTCCGACAATGAGGAGTAGCTTGTCTTATTAGCTCACTATAAGGACCCATGTTCAGTTTGCTAGCTACTGCTTTTCCTTAACAAATTCTAGTGAATTGTGCTATCTAATTTTACCATGCAATCTTCTGCTATAGTGTATATGTTCTATATACCGTGCAATGTTGTGTTCAATTAACTGCTTGGTTCAATTCTGCAAATGTGATGTTTAATTCTTTAGGGTGCAATATTTCCAAGTTGTTAAGCATGCTTGGTTTGGTTAACTGTCTGATCTTCTATTAGGAGTATGTTATATTGTTCAATTGGTGTTTAGTTAATTGCTTGGTTCATTTGTTGTGGCTTGGTTCACTTGTTGTGGTGTTTAGTTAACTGCTTGGTTCAATTCTGCAACGCGATGTTCAATTGTTGTGGCTGCATTCTGTTATTGTATACCATGTGAGGAATAAATCGAATTTGGCTGTACTAAATACATGAGAAACAAATACAATTGCTATATTTCCAAGTTGTTAAGCATGCTTGGTTTGGTTAACTGTCTGATCTTCTATTAGGAGTATGTTATATTGTGCAATGTGGTGCTCAGTTAACGTTTGGTTCATTTGTTGTGGTTTTTAGTTAATTGCTTGGTTCAATTCCACAATGCGATGTTCAATTGTTGTGGTTGCATTCTGTTATTGTATAACATGTGAGGAATAAATCGAATTTGGCTGCACTTAATACATGAGAAACATATACAGGTGCTATATTTCCTAGTTCCCAATCATGCTTGGTTTGGATAAATGGGTTTTCCATGTGGCTTGAATTAATCTGATGAATCTGCAATGTGCTTATTTATCATCAACATATTTTACTGATAGCATGCAAACCCTTACTTAACGTGATGACTAACTACCTTATATGTGTTGCAGGGAAATAATGGGAAGCATCGAGGTTTACAAGATGGTACTAACTATTATAACTTGCCTTTTTGTATTCCTTTGCCCCATTTTCAATATAGAGAAGATATTTATGCACATCCTTGTTTTCAGGCTTCATTGATGATTACCACTCAACCCACCTCTGTGGTCAGGAGGTGAGGAAAGTTTTCATACAACACCCACGGTCAATATTGAAGTGTTCCTGAAGAGGTCGAAGGATGGACGGTCAATCATCCACAGGCACTGGCCTAAAGTTGCAAAGACCTTCAACATAAATGAAGGCTCAATATCCACCTTCCGCTTCAGCAGTTTTCCAGATGAGATGCATCTCTCTATGCACCGTCTATGATGCTAATTTCGAAAGGTTCTAGATGTTGCATCTGAAACATGTTGCTGGTGCAGTTGTGTAATGGGGTAGCTGAGTGCTGAAGCTATATCATGTTGTACTCTGATGTATTTCAATTATGAAATCCTGCTTCCTTAATATCGAAATGGAATATATTATGTGCTTAATATGAATGTCAATTAGATTAGTAAATGGATTATTAATAATAGGGCAATTAGTCCGCTAATTGGCCAATTAGCTTGCTAATTGGGTTTTCCTATTGCAAACGGTTAATGAGAAACCACCGTGGGCGATGACCTCAGGAAACACACACAGTCTCTAGGAATAAACCGTGTTGGATCAATGAACAATCACACACGACATTCTCTTCAAAACTGCTTGTGTTACGCCACCTTGCGCAAATGTCTTCCTTGTAGTGACTATGTGGGATGTATATACGAACGGAAACGTTTAGTGGTGACTGACTGTGTGGGATGTACTTACGACTGGAAATGATTTCGCTTGTATAATTGTATTTTTTAGCACTAATGTATGTATTTCTGTATTTGAGTGCTCGCCGGTCGCACACGACCTCATTTAGCCAAGCATTTGTACCAGGATGGCATATCCCCAACGGTTTCTCGGTCGTGTGGGAAGGACCCCCCTATTGCCCACACTCACTTGGCGACGGTTCCGAATGCCGTCACGGAAAGGGGTTAAAACCGTTTGTTTAGGACCGACGCGCACCAGTGTGCCAACTCAGCAAACACCATCGGAGACACCTGTAGAGCATCTTTGTAATCACCCAGTTATGTTGTGACATTTGATAGCACACAAGGTGTTCCTCCAGTATTCAGGAGTTGCATAATCTCATAGTCATAGTAACATGTATAAGTCATGAAGAAAGCAATATCAATAAACTGAACGATCATAGTGCTAAGCTAACGGATGGGTCAAGTCAATCACATCATTCTCTAATGATGTGATCCCGTTCATCAAATGACAACTCATGTCTATGGCTAGGAAACTTAACCATCTTTGATTAATGAGCTAGTCAAGTAGAGGCATGCTAGTGGCACTCCGTTTGTCTATGTATTCACACATGTATCAAGTTTCCGGTTAATACAATTCTAGCATGAATAATAAACATTTATCATGATATAAGGAAATATAAATAACAACTTTATTATTGCCTCTAGGGCATATTTCCGTCATCGTGTGGCTGGGGTTCCCGCTAATCATAATGCAACACACAATAGGCTCAGCTCACACTGTTTCCGGAAGCGACGGAGATGAACCGTGTGCGATAATGAACGAGCAAAATTGTAAGGGAAGCCAAATTTTTGTTGCCGTTTGTTGTTGAGCTCTTGAATACCACCACACTGTATGGCTGCCCGTCGCCTCCGTCCCAGAGCTCTCTCCAGGCTATCGTCCATGGCACCGCATCGCACAGTAAATGGTAAGGAAGCGATGGCATCCCGCCGCGCCGCGTTCCTCGCCGCCCGCGACCGCACACATGGTCAAGAAGCGATGGCATCTCGTCGCACCGAGTTCATCGCCGCTGGCAGCCAGACAGTTACATGGGTGGACTTTGAGGTTGCCATGGCCAAATGGGTGGTGGATCTAGAGGCAGCCAAAGCCGCATAGAAGGAGCAGAAAAGGCAGAAAGCAGTCAAGAAAAGAGAGTCCCGCTGCCACAAGAAAAAAGACGTCGCACGCCGTGGTGAGGAGAGCTTGGTGGAGATCGAAGCATGGTGGGCTACCGCCTACAAGGCCGGGAAGGAGAACGCCGGCTTCTAGCCAACATGCCCCGATGGCAGCATGTGAGAAGTAGTTTAAGTTTGTAGTATTAGAGCAAATTACTAGTGGTACTTTAAGTTTGTAGTATTAACGTACATTGTCGGTAAGAGCATCCTTTGAGGGCTTTGAGCGTTGATTAGCATGTGTGCCCGTGTGCGTTTTTTTGCATTAATCATTAGAAGATCACAAAACACATGGTTTCTATGTCGTAGGCGTCTGCGTTTTTTGCGTCAATGATCCATAAGTCAGTTACCTGTGCGATGTTTCCTAATAAACCAGGCGTACCATTGACCGAAAAAAATCAACTACACGTTAAGCGCTTCATCTATGTTGTGTGTTTCCCCCGCCCAAGTTTCAAGTTTCACAGCGAAATTTACATTAGGCATGCGATTTCAAAATTTATTCCTCCAACCACATACCCACGCTCAGCATCTCAAACCGCCGCCGCCGCAACCACAACTTCAACCACATATACATTCTGCTCGGATCCAGTCAGGTAACCCACCGATCTCTATCATGGCCTCGGCTTGATTGCTTAAATGGCACCTGCGAAACATCCCCATGCCTCAAAATACCCATCGCCAGGAGCTGATGGTGGTCCATGGTGCGATGGCCGCTGTGCGTGTTGACCCAGAGGAACACCTTGCCGCCGCCGCCGATGACATGGTGCAAGCTCTAGCCCAGATGAAGTGCCTCAGTGACTACCCCCAGGACTTAACAGGTAAGGTGTGACCAGCTGAATCTTACCAATACCACATGCAATATCTATAATTTGTATGGTTGATGTATTAAGCATGTTTGTGCCTTGTTTATTTCAGTACTGCACATTGTGTGATGTTCAAATATTACAGTGTCCAGCTCAATTTCACCAATACTAACAACAAACTTACAATACATGACTCACGATATCACTAGAGATGCTGCCCATTTGCTATTTTTAGTGGATGCTAACCCTATTGTACTTAACATGCCAGTCCATGTACTTACGCAGGGTCATATCAGCCGATGCTATTGTTTGCCATAGAGGTTAGCTGCATCCCATGTCTTACGGTATTTCACATCATTTGTGCAATTGTAGTTTAACTTCTACCATTTACTAGTTGCCTATAGGTACACATGTCTGTCGTCATTCTGGGAATGGGGATCCCCAGACTTGCCTGCCCGCGGCCCGTGGCGTGGCTCCACCAGTGGCCCTGTACGGCCCATCTTCACCAGCAAACACTCAAGACCCTCATGAGGGGCCAAGCCTCGTGACGCGGACCATGCAAGACCTCTTCAGGGGCGGCCTCACCAGGCTGGCTCGCGAGGGGCGGAGAGATCAAGGCAAGGGACACCTCGTGAGGTTTGTGTGACGCAAGCCATGACGACTGGAGCAAAGCGGGCGCCAGCGCGCGCAGTGTCCTTGTTTCCTCTTTGGTGCTAAAGAGGCAAGCACAGGTGATGAGTCCCAAGGCATTAGGCAAAGGTTTCCATATCGGTGCAACAAGACCAAGACCAGTAGGACAGCTGGATGGAGGTCGCCATGGAGCCCAAGACGGCGTCACCACCAGCACCTTTGGCAGACGAAGACTACTTTTGTCAGGATAGCTTGTACTAGTTGTCCCCTTCAATAATTGGCCGTTGTGGGATCCCTTCCCGCCTAATATTTGGGAAGAGGACATGGGTCTCTCTATATAGGACTAGCCACCACCGTAGAGAAGGGACCGTATCTGGAGATACCACCTTGGACCAGATCCATTCCACCAAAGCCACCACACTCACCAAGCACAAGAGGACCTCTCCTCAGGAGGCTGTTCTTCCCTTGTAACTGTTCATCCTCAGCCCAAGAGGCAATCCACCACACCACACTGGAGTAGGGTATTACACCACGTCGGTGGCCCGAACCAGTATAAACTCTTGTGTCTCGTGTTCTTTGTGTTCGTTGAGCTAGGCCGTGAAATCGTGGTGTGTGCGAGCTAGAGGGCGGAGAGATCTTCGTGCGCACCCCAGTGTTCGAACCTCGAGGGTTTTGCTGGAATCTACAATCTGACATTTGGCGCGCCAGGTAGGGGTGCGCCGAAGCTTTCCCTTTGTCGATCCGCGCTTCGCCACTCCACCAAGTTCATGGCCGACGCTCGCCGGGCCAGCGCTGAGCGCGGGGCCGCTCTCGCCACCCATGTCGCTCAGACAACCCCTATCGGCAGGCCTCCCGTTGTTCTCCGTCACCCGCCGCCAACGCTGCCACCGGCCGGGCAGGAAACGAGCAGCAAGCTTCCTCGCTGCACCCCTCCATGCGTCGAGATGGCCGCACCGCCACCCCGTCGCTGACTCCGGCCGGCGATCATCTCATGCTCGCCGCGCATCGACAGACGCACAGGCCGCGCTACTCATGGCACGCGAGCTCCTGTGTTACCGCCCGGTCGATGACCTTTACGAGGACTTGTTGGACCGCATCACTGAGCTCGTCAGCGCCGCGGGGGGCTCTCCTGCTCCATCCCTCTCACTGCCTCGCCCACCTCCGGCTACAGGTGATGTGGCTCACGGAGTGCCTCCACCCCCTCCACACCAAGATGGCACCCTCACACCGAGATGCGCGGCTCATGGAGTGCCTCCTCCTCCATGTCAAGACGGCGTCCTCGCTCCAAGGTGCGCGATCCGTCGGCGTGATCCACTATGCCGTGTGCCCGTGCACAAATAAAGAAGCTGCCAAGTGGTTTCCCGTCCGCAAGAAAATGCTCCACCGCTCCCATCACCGCCACGTTAGGATCGCTTGCCGTGGCAGGGCCATGCGCCACTTGTCGTGGCGGCGCAGGGGCACTAGGATCAACCTCTGCCTCCACAACAGGCCCCGGTGGCCACGACAGGTTGTCACGCCTTCACTCCTGAGCTGCTTAGTGTCGTCTGGCCAGGAAAGTTCAAGCCGAATTTGCCTCCTCGCTACGACGGCACCCTCGAGCCTGCGGAGTTCTTGCAGCTCTACGAGCTGAGCATCGAGGTGGCCAATGACGATGAAAAGGTCATGGCGAACTGGTTTCCCATGGCTCTCAAGGACGGCGCTCATTCATGGCTCCTGAACTTGCCCTCGGGCTCGATCTCTTCCTGGGATGAGATGCGCGACCACTTCGTCGCCAATTTCTAGGGCACTCGCGACTGCCCCTGGCCGCGGGTGACCTGTGCCGCATCAAGCAATAGCCGGGAGAGACCCTACGGAAGTACATCCAGTGCTTCAACAACGTGCACCTCAAGATCCCCAAGGTGACGGACGAGGCCATCATCTCAGCGTTTTTTGATGGTGTCTGCGACATCAAGATGAAGGAGGAGCTCGCCATCCATGAGGAGTTGTGCACGACTTTGGAGCTGTTCAACATAGCAACCAAGTGCGCACGAGCTGAGGAGGGGCGCCTCTCCCTCCTCGAGCTCCCTGCAGCGGATCTAGAGGAGAAGAAGGCCAAGGTCAAAGACGTGAAGGGCAAGGGCGTGGCCATACTCGCGGTAGAACCAGACACGAAGCATGGCCGGGATCTTCCAGAGTCATCTAAGGGAAGCCGTGCATTCTGCGCCTTCCACAACATGCACAGCCACAACACCAATGATTGTCAAGAGCTCAAGGCCATTCAAGATGGACGCTTCGGTGGACGCCCCGAGCGCAACGACCGGGGCTACGGCCGAGGAGGTGGACGAGGTGGAGGACGTTGGGACGACCGCAGCCCTCGCCAGGGCTAGCAGGACCAGCCTCGTGAGGGTACCTAGAGGGACCAGCCTCGTGAGGATCATCCTCAGGGCAACCCTGGTCTCCCTCCGTTGCCACCGCCACCAAGGAGGAGCGACGACCACCAATAGGACGAAGGGGCTGGGCGCTTCCAGGAGCCACGCACCATCGCCTGCATCTTGGGTGGCGCTCAAGCCCCAGCTTCCCAATGCATCTTCAAGCAGTTCTCTCGCGAGGTGAAGGTAGCCGTCCCCAAGCTCGGGGCCATGCGCCTGCTCAGATGGTCCAAGTACGCCATCACCTTTAGCACGGCGGACCAGCTTAAGTGCGCGACAACCGCCGGCTTTCTCCTGATGCTCTGTTCGCCCGTCATCAGCAATGTCCAAGTCACCAAGACCCTCATCGATGGCGGTGCAGGGCTCAGTGTCTTGTCCGTCGAGACGTTCGACAGCCTTCAAGTGCCATACGATCAGCTCCAGCCCATCAAGCCTTTCTCAGGAGCGACTGACGGCTCCACCACCCGATAGGGCAAGTTCGTCTCCCTATCACCTTCGGTCAGCGCGAGAACTACCACACCGAGCTCGTCGACTTCGACGTCGCCCACATCCGCCTGCCATACAATGCCATCCTCGGGTACCTAGCGCTAGCCAAATTCATGGCAGTCACCCACCATGGCTACAACGTCCTCAAGATGCCGGGAAGCGGCGGAATCATCACGGCCCCCTGCGAAGAAAGAGACGCGGTGTGCTCCCTCGAGCGCGCCTTCCAAGCTGGATCAATCGAAGACCCTGACAGCGCGAGTGTGCAATACCCTCTTGAGGCCAACCCCAAAAAGAAGAAGTAGCTACTCCGCACTGGGCCTCAAGGGAGCGGCGCCTCTAGCGTCGCCACCTGAGGATCTGCGCCTACGCCTGGGGCGCCTTCCTCCCTCGCATAGGGAGGCGCACCCGGCGCCATCCTCGGGCAGGGCTCAGGGGCTCTCTTCTGGAGGGCCTCAGACCTGGCTAACATCATGAGGGAGGCACTCGGGCACCACCTGGAGGCATGCTTCGCGGCATGTTCCCTCAGGAGGACACCGGGTGAGGAGCGCCCGACGCTCAAGAGTTCATCGTCAAGACCACTCAGGAGCTTCAAAAAGCAAGGGCAATACGTGGCGACTGCCACCCACCTGGCGCTGCTCCCCATCCAGGCGAGGGTGTTAAGCTGCACGTCTTCATCGACATCCCAGGGCTCAATAGGGCCGCATCTCAGGAGCGCTTCTAGCCTTCGCGTGCTGGGCGGTGTGAGGGTCCACCTCACAGCTATGTTCACATGCCCTTTGGCCTGCCGAGCGTGGTAGCTGCCTTCCAGCGCAACCTGCGGAGCATCCTGGCAGGTCAGGAGGCTAGGCATCACACAGTCCTGGCGGAGATGGAGACGGTCCTCAGGAGGCCACCTGAGCCTCCAGAGCCTCCTGAGGCTCTGGGTATCGACGACTCGTGAGGGGCGACTTCATCGCCATGTGTCTTTAGCTACCCCAATACTCCTTCGACAACCAAACCAGGTGACATTTTCCAAGTTTATCTAGCTGGGAGCGCCCCCCTGGGCTGCATCATTCACAGGCCGCGTGGGTCTGTCCCTGCGGCATGTATCCATCTGCATCTTTAGTTCACCATGCTGGGGGCGCCCCTTGGGCTGCATCATCCCCAAGCCGCTCGGGTCCAACCCAGTGGCATGTATCGTTCTTGCATTTACCTAAGCTAGTTTGCTTCTCATGCAAAACCTATCTATGGTCATCACTGCCTGCTTGATTGTCGCCCGCCACGGGAACCTCTCATGTCAGCACAGCGCTTGTGCTCGGGTCCGTCCCTACAATGCTGACAAATCTGAGCGGTCGAGCTCTGGCTCGCGACACGCCCGCGCACGTCACCTCACCAGGCCCTTAGTGCCTTCACTTCCTTGCGGAGCAACCAGTGGCAGACCAGTGATCACCATGGCAATTTGTGCCCTTCCTCGCGCTAACTTGCAAGAACCTCCTAAGGACTAAAGTGGGTGGTACCACAGGCTCTCTCTCTTCTCCCATGCAATTCTCTTGCGCGTTAAAAGGGGGACGCCTGAGCATCACGACTCAGGAGCTCTTACTGGCTCTCCAGCCCTCACCCCCTAGCCTTGACCATGACATCATGACCTGGCATACCAGCAGCGGCTGAGCTCGCTCGAGGGCCGGGACCTGAGGACGTAGAGCACAGAAGAGAATGGAGAAGAGGGGTAGGCTCGCACGGGCCTAACCTAGCTACTCGACAGCGACCGACACACAAGTCTGGCGCAACACGAGGAACCAGCTCCGGAATGCCAAGATAAGTCTCGCGCCTGGATCAACCCAGTGCAACGGAATAAGATCATCGCCTTTCACTGCCCTATTGCGGCCACGTCGCCTCCCTTTCCCATCCTCAGGTAGCTGCTTGCGCACTAAAGGGGACCTCTTGAGCATCGCGCCTCAGGAGCTCTTACTGGACCTCAGGCCGCTAACCTCCTGGCCTTGACCACGACATCACGACCTGGCATACCAGCGATGGCTGCAGCCTGCCTGGGGACCGGGACCTGTCGGTGTAGAGCTCAAGCTGCCACGGGATTGGAAAGGGGAGACCGAGCCTTAGCAGGACATGCGTTCGCAAATTTTCATATAAAGGATAATATCAACAAAAGACATCGCAGACCCTTTACACGCCCCCACGGGGTCCATTTCAATTCCTCGCAGGGAACAAAAGAAGGGAGTTCCTATCTATACGGTCCTAACATCGCCGATGCCATCATCAACAGTGGGCCTCCAAAGGCCGGCGCCAACGCCATCCAGATCAGCGACGATGGCGGCCGGACGCTGCAGCCTTGCTCCAGCGAGAGCTCGGGGGCACGTAGCTGCCGCCGCTTGTCTCTGGAGTCTCAACAAGCTTGGGAGAGTCGCTAGACCACCAGGAGTCACCACTATCGCTGGAGGAGCTGCTGGTGAGCCCAGCAGCAGGCTCGGCGTTGGCCACTGTGCCGTCCTGATGACCCCCTTCAGGGCAGCACTCCAGCAGTGGCCTTCCTCGTCGAAGACCTTGAAGAACATCGTGGAGGCGCCGTCGAGCTTGAAATGGATGGTGAGGGCACCTTCCGCGCGACAGACTCGGGCGACCTTGCCCCCCCCCCCCCGCGAGTCATGAAGATCTTCCTAGAGGAGACGGCTTCAACCTCCGCTCCAGTCGCCGGGGCATCGTAGTCGGCGTGCTGCAACCAAAGCTCGAGGGGGCCCCTCGGCGGTGAAGAACTGCGGGAAACGGATCCAAGTGCGCGGAGGCATCACCGCCCACAACACGAATTCGCGCAAGGAGTCCACGACATGGACCCCTGGGGCGACGGCGTGCGTCATCGCGACACGGTGACCATGGCCCTGACGCGGGCGACGGTGTTCGTTGCCCCTCCCTCCGGAGCCCTCAGCTTGGGCATACAAGGGCAACAGATACCCCAGAAGTGGCCGCTCGTACCATGGCCGCGACACCTCCAACCTCACGATGATGTCTCGACGATGAGACAACCTCTTCTTCGGTGGAAGTGGCTCGGGCTCGTCGAGGGGAATCTTGCCCTTCTCCGCGGCCGAGAACCTCTATATCGGCGCCATGGTCGATGCAACAAGCGATGAAGCGAGGAAGAAAAAGGAGCGGGAGAAGCAAAGGAAGAGATGGGTGACAGGGGCTCCGCCCCCCTTTTCCCATTTATAGCCAAGGGGAGGCCAACCGCCGGCCTCCATGATCTAAGGTAATAATGATCTTTTCTGCATGCAGCGAGGACTCATCAAGTCGGGCAGTTGCCGAGGCAGCATGGGGAAGCGGAGATGCCCACGTCCAATCAGTCGCCACGTGCCAACCGTGGCCGCAGGCTGTTGGGGCCCGTGGCGCTCCGCACTTGCCCTTTGTCTTCGCCTCGAAGTCAAGTCCGAGCGCGCCTTGGGCCCGGGGGCTACTGTCGGCATTCTAGGAATGGGGGTCCCCAGACTTGCCTGCCTGCGGCCCGTGGCGTGGCTCCACCAGTGGCCCTGTACGGCCCATCTTCACCAGGAAACACTCAAGACCCTTGCGAGGGGCCAAGCCTCGCAAGGCGGACGATGCAAGACCTTCTCACGGGCGGCCTCACTAGGCTGGCTCGCGAGGGGCGGAGAGATGAAGGCAAGGGACACCTCGTGAGGTTTGTGTGACGCAAGCCATGACGACTAGAGCCAGGTGGGCACCAGCGCGCAGTGTCCTTGTTTCCTCTTTGGTGCTAAAGAGGCAAGTGCAGGCGATGAGTCCCGACGCATCAGGAAAAGCTTTCCATATCGGTGCAACAAGACCAAGACCAGCAGGACAACAGGACGGAGGTCACCATGGAGCCCAAGACGACGTCACCACCAGCGCCTTTGGCAGACGAAGACTACCTTTGTCAGGATAGCTTGTACTAGTTGCCCCCCTTCAAATTGGTTGTTGTGGGATCCCTTCCCGCCTAATATTTTGGAAGAGGACCCGAGCCTCTATATATAGGACTAGCCACCACCGTAGAGAAGGGACCGGATCTGGAGAGACCACCTGGGACTAGATCCATTCCACCAAAGCCACCACACTCACCAAGCACAAGAGCACGTCTCCTCAGGAGGCTGTTCTTCCCTTGTAACTGTTCATCCTCAGCCCAAGAGGCAATCCACCACACCACACTGGAGTAGGGTATTGCACCACATCGGTGGCCCGAACCAGTATAAATTCTTGTGTCTCGTATTCTTTGCGTTTGTCGAGCTAGGTCGTGAGATCGTGGTGTGTGCGAGCTAGAGGGGGGAGAGATCTTCGTGTGCACCCCAGTGTTCGAACCTCGAGGGTTTTTTTGGAACCCGAAATCCAACAATGTTAGTGGCACTGATCCACGCTTCGACCCGGAGGAACAGCTCGCCCCCGCCGTCGATGACTTTGGGCGGGCTCTGGCTAACATGAAGTGCCCCAGCAACTACCTCTCAGGACTTACCAAGTATGTACTCACTAGTTCAATCTTACCAATACCAGTTGCAATTAATTGATATGTTCTGTACGGTTGATGTATTAAGCATGTTCTAGTAAACATGCCTAACACGTTTTAGCTACTTCCCCTACCTTTTTATAGACATCTAGGCCATTCTCTGCTCTGGCAGCACCTTCCTTGTGATGTTTAACTATGCCAATTGCATTTTTATTAGTACCGGTTTCAATGTCTATTAAGCTTGTTGCAATTAACAGTTGAATCAATTTTTAAATAGTTGTATTTCAATGGCTGCAAACTTACAAAACATGACTTAGGATGTTGTTAAGCCTGTTGCATTTAACAGTTGCATCCATTTTTTAATCTGTCCATTTGCTACCATGCTACTCTCCGCAATGAAGATATACTAGAGATGCTGCCCATTCGCTATTTTTGGTGGATGCTAACCCTGTTGTACTTAACATGCCTATCCATGTACTTACGCAGGGTCATAACGGCTACTGTTGTTTGCTGTCGAGGTTAGCTGCATTCCATGTATTATAGTATTTCACATCATTTGTGCAATTGCAATTTAACTTCTACCATTTACTGGTTGCCTATAGGTACACATGTCAGTGGCACTGATCCACGCTTCGACCCGGAGGAACAGCTCGCCTCCGGCGCCGCTGACTTTGGGCGGGCTCTGGCCAAGATGAAGTGCCCCAGCAACTACCTCTCAGGACTTACCAAGTATGTACTCACTAGTTCAATCTTACCAATACCGGTTGCAATTAATGGCTATGTTCTGTACGGTCGATGTATTAAGCATGTTGTAGTAAACATGCCTAACACGTTTTAGTTATTTTCCCTACCTTTTATAGACAACTGGGCCATTATCTATTCTGGCAGCACCTGCCCTATGATGTTTAACTCTGCCAATTGCATTTTTATCAGTACCGGTTTCAGTGGCCATTAAGCCTGTTGCAATTAACAGTTGTATTCATTTTTAAAGAGTTGTATTTCAATGGCTACAAACTTACAAAACATGAATTAGGATGTTTTTAAGCCTGTTGCAATTAACAGTTTGTATCTTTTTTTAATCCATCCCTTTGCTACCGTGCTACTCTTTCGCAATGAAGATATCACTATAGATGTTGCAGTTATATTACCATTTTCTATTTTTGGTGGATGTTAACCCTATTGTAGTTAACATTGGCTTTCCATGTACTTACACAGGGCTACAATGGGCGATGCTGTTGTTTGCCGTCGAGGTTAGCTGCATCTCATGTCTTATACACCATCTATTCCTAAATATAAGTATTTTTAGAGATTCCAATATAGACTACATAAGGAGCAAAATGAGTGAATCTAGATTATAATCTAAACTATATCTATAATTCTATATACATCTGTATGTAGTTCATATTGAAATCAAAAAAAATACTTGTACTTTGGAACATATGTAGTTGTATTTTACATCATTTGTGCAATCTCAGTTTAGCTTCTAACATTTACTGGTTGCTTGTAGGTACATATATGAGCGGTACTGATCCACGCTTCGATCCCTTTTGCGTATGGGGCAATGAGATATTCATGAACAAGCGTCAAGTGAGGAAACTAAGAAAGATTGTTAGGCGAAAGAAACGGATGATTGGAATTAAGCTCTTTATTTACACTTTGTCCAAGACAACAGTGAACTTTAGGATGGTACGTAATGTGTTGCCTTTTCCCCCTTCCCACAACAAGTTACTCTACTAGACCTCAATATCTGATATTTTTCTCTTGTCAGTGGTTTCCGAAGCTATTTACTGATGATTACCTTGCAAACTACATGACCGGAGTGGAGGCAACTAAGGTTAAAGTATATAATTCATGCTACCATGATAATGCTCTATAAGTCTTCCTGAAGGCGGTGAAGGATGGGCGTGCGATCGTCAAAAGCGGTTGGACAAAAGTGGTTCGTGCCTATGGCATGCAGGAAGGCACATTATGGGCATTCTGCTTCTTCAACACCGTCAGCAGTCAAAATGATTTACACTTGTCTCTTCAACTTTACCATCTTTAAATATTATGGTTCATCATAGTTAATTGCTGCCTAATCCTGTAATTATTGAACATATTGTACTGGCAATTTTATTTATGGAGCCGTTGTTGAACCATTGTGCTGAGAATTTGAATTGCACATTTCATATTTCAAAATTCCAATTTGAATAATAAATTATAGGCAAAAATAAAAATATGCAGGAGCTAATAAAATAATGTGCACACAGTTAGAAAGAAAACATCGTGTGTGATGTAAAAGGAGAATAGACGCTCATGGAACTTTGCAAATGGTTCTGGCAGTAAAAGCGCTTGTGATGGATAGCCCAATGCCACACAGTTTTCTACATCAAATCATGTGTGATGTAGTTCATAAAAGCAAACAGTTAACCAAGGCAGAGCGTGTGTGATAGTTACACCTTTCACACACGAGCGTATACATAAAATGTGTGGGATGTACATACGAACGGAAACGTTTTCCCTGGATTGACTGTGTGGGATGTACATAAGAACGGAAACTTATTCCTTGGATTGACTGTGTGTGATATACATACGAACGGAAATGTTTTTCTGGGATTCACCGTGTGGGATGTACATATGAACGAAAATGATTGGGTTTCGATTCCTTGACCGATCGCACACGAGTCCCAGGAGGGCCTATCCTCGACGGTTTCTGGGTCGTGTGGGAAGGACTCCCCTATCGCCCACACTCACTTGGCGACGGTTCCAAATGCCATCAAGGAAAGGGGTTAAAAACCGTTTGCATAGCACCGACCCGTACCAGTGCTAGTAAGCCTCTACCAGACTAGCTCATTGATCAAAGATGGTTAAGGTTTCCTAACCATAGACATGTGTTGTCATTTGATAACAGGATCGCATCATTAGGAGAATGATGTGATGGACAAGACCCATTCATTAGCTTAGCATATTGATTGTTCAGTTTATTGCTATTGCTTTCTTAATGTCAAATGCATATTCCTTTGACTATGAGATTATGCAACTCCCGGATGCCGGAGGAATACCTTGTGTGCTATCAAATGTCACAACGTAACCGGGTGATCATAAATATGCACTATAGGTATCACCGAAGGTGTTTGTTTAGTTGGCATAGATCAAGATTAGAATTTGTCACTCCGAGTATCGGAGAGATATCTCTGGGCCCTCTCGGTAATACACATCATAAGAAGCCTTGCAAGCAAAGTTACTAATGAGTTAGTTACATGATGATGTATTACGGAATGAGTAAAGAGACTTGCCGGTAATGATATTGAACTAGGTATGAAGATACCACGATGAAATGTCAGGCAAGTAACATACCAATGGACAAAGGGGATTACGTATGTTGTCATAAGATTCGACCGATAAAGATCTTCGTAGAATATGTAGGAACCAATATGGGCATCCAGGTTCCGTTATTGGTTATTAACCGGAGAGGTGTCTCGGTCCTGTATACATAGTTCTCAAACTCGTAGGGTCCGCACGCTTAACGTTCGTTGATGATATAATGCTATATGAGTTATATGATTTGGTGACCAAATGTTGTTTGGAGTCCCAGATGAGATCACAGACATGACGAGGAGTCATGAAATGGTCAAGAGGTAAAGATTGATATATAGGACAATGGTATTTGGACACCGGAAGAGTTTCAGAGTGCACCGGGTAGTCATCGGGTCACCCGGTAGGTGTATGGGCCTAATGGGCCTGGGGGGGCAGACCAGCCCATAGGGGGCTGGTGTGGCCCTCTACCTGGCCGCCAGCCCTAGGGAAGGTAAGGGGGGAGGGCTAGCCCCTGCTACCTTCCCCTTCTCATGGGAGAAAGGAAATGGGGGCGCCTCCCTCCCCCACCTTTCCACCGTACCTATACATGGCAGGGGGCACGGCTTGGGGCAGGACCCCAAGTGGGATTTGGCCCCACTTATATATATGTGGGAGGGGGCACCTAGCACAGCTACAACATTGTCTTAGCCGTGTGCGGTGCCCCCTCCACCGTTTACACCACGGTCATATTTTTTTGTAGTGCTTAGGTGAAGCCCTGTGGATATAGCTTCACCATCACCGTCACCATGCCGTGGTGCTGCTGGAACTCATCCACTACCTCGTGTCTTGCTGGATCAAGAAGGCGGAGGACATCACTGAGCTGAACATGTGCTGAACACGGAGGTGTTGTACGTTCGGTGCTTGACCGGTTGGATTGCGAAGAAGTTCGACTACATCAACCGCGTTACTAAACGTTTCTGTTTACGGTCTACAAGGGTACGTAGACACGCTCTCCCCTCTTGTTGCTATGCATCTCCATGGATAGATCTTGCGTGTGCGTAGATTTTTTTTGTTTTCCATGCAACATTTTCCAACAGTGGCATCCGAGCCAGGTCTATGCTTACATGATATGCACGAGTAGAACACAAAGAGTTGTGGGCGGTGATAGTCATACTGCTTACCAGCACCATCTTATTTTGATTCGATGGTATTGTGGGATGAAGCGTCCTAGACCAACCTTACATGTCCATGCACATGAGACCGGTTCCACCGATAGACATGCAACTAATTTTGCATAATGGTGGCTGGCAGGTGTTTGTTTCTCCTAGTTTACTTTAATCGAATTTGACTACGGTCGGTCCTTGAAGAAGGTTAAAAAAACAAACTTGATGAATCACTTCGTTGTGGTTTTTGTGTAGTTAAGAACGGTTCTTGCTGAAAGCCCGTAGCAGCCACGTAAAACTTGCAACAACAAAGTAGAGGACGTCTAACTTGTTTTTGCAGTGCATGTTGTGATGTGATATGGTCAAGACGTGATGTGATATATGTTGATGTATGAGATGATCATGTTTTGTAATATTGACAACCAGCAGGAGCCTTAGGGTTGTATCTTTATTGTATGAAATGCAAGCGCCATGTAATTGGTTTACTTTTTATCGCTATGTGTTAGCAATAGTTGTAGAAGCAATAGTTGGCGAGACAACCCTGACGCAACCATGGAGATCAAGGTGTCGAGCCAGTGACGATGGAGATCATGACGATGCTTTGGAGATGGAGATCAAAAGCACAAGATGATGATGGCTATATCGTGTCACATATTTTGATTGCATGTGATGTTTATCTTTTATGCATCTTATTTTGCTTAGAACGGCGGTAGCATTATAAGATGATCCCTTTACTAAATTTCAAGATAAAAGTGTTCTCCCCGAGTATGCACTGTTGCCAAAGTTCGTCGTTTTGAAGTACCACGTGATGATCGGGTGTGATATACTCTACATTCACATACAACGGGTATAAGACAGTTTTGCACATGCAGAATACTTGGGTTAAACTTGATGAGCCTAGCATGTACAGACATGGTCTTGGAACACTATAGACCGAAAGGTCGAACATGAGTCATATAGTAGATATGATCAACATAGAGATGTTCACCATTGATGACTACCCCATCTCACGTGATGATCGGACATGGGTTAGTTGATTTGGATCATGTATCACTTAGATAACTTGAGGGATGTTTATTTAAGTGGGAGTTCTTAAGTAATTTGATTAATTGAACTTAATTTATCATGAACTTAGTCTTATAGTTTTGCATATCTATGTTGTAGATCAATGGCCCGAGCTACCGTTCCCCGAAATTTTAATGTGTTCCTAGAGAAAGCTAAGTTGAAAGATGATGGTAGCAACTACACAGACTGGGTCCGTAACTTGAGGATTATCCTCATTGCTGCATAGAAGAATTATGTCCTTGATGCACCGCTAGGTGACAGGCCTGCTGCAGGAGCTGAAGCATATGCTATGAATGTTTGGCAAGCTTGATCTGATGACTACTCGATTGTTCAGTGTGCCATGCTTTACGGCTTAGAACCGGGACTTCAAAGACGTTTTGAACGTCATAGAGCATATGAGATGTTCCAAGAGTTGAAGTTAATATTTTAAGCAAATTCACGGGTTGAGAGATATGAAGTCTCCAACAAGTTCTATAGCTGCAAGGTGGAGGAGAACAGTTCTGTCAGTGAACACATACTCAAAATGTCTATGTATCATAACCACTTGACTCAGCTGGGAGTTGAAATTCCAGTTGATAGTGTTATTGAAAGAGTTCTTCAATCACTGCCACCAAGCTACAAAGATTTCGTGATGAACTATAATATGCAAGTGATGAATAAAACGATTCCTGAGCTCTTCGTAATGCTTAAGGACACGGAGGTAGAAATCAAGAAGGAGCATCAAGTGTTGATGGTTAACAAGACCACTAGTTTCAAGAAAAAGTGAAGGGAAAGAAAGGGAACTTCAAGAAGAATGGCAAGCTAGTTGCCACTCCCGGGAAGAAGCCCAAATTTGGACCCAAGCTTGAAACCGAGTGCTTCTACTTCAAAGGGACTGGTCACTGGAAGCGGAACTGCCCCAAATACTTGGCGGATAAGAAGGATGGAAAAGTGAACAAAGGTATATTTGATATACATGTCATTGATGTGTACCTTACTAATGCTCGTAGTAGCGCCTGGGTATTTGATACTGGTTCGGTTGCTCATATGTGTAAATCAAAACATGAGCTATGGAATAAACGAAGATTGGATAAGGACGAGGTGACGATGCTCGTCGGGAATGGTTCCAAGGTCGGTGTGATCGCCGTCGGCACGCTACCTCTACATCTACCTTCGGGATTAGTTTTAGACCTGAATAATTGTTATTTGGTGCTAGCGTTGAGCATGAACATTATATCTGGATCTTGTTTAGTGCAAGACGGTTATTCATTTAAACCATAGAATAATGGTTGTTCTATTTATATGAGTAATATCTTTTATGGTCATGCATCCTTGATGAATAGTCTATTATTTTTGAATCTCGATCATAGTGATACACACATTCATAATATTGATGCCAAAAGATGCAAGTTGATAATGATAGTGCAACATATTTGTGGCTCTGTCGTTTAGGTCATGCATATTGGTGTAAAATGCATGAAGAAACTCCATGCAGATGGACTTTTGGAATCACTTGATTATGAATCATTTGGTACTTTGTGAACCATGCCTCATGGGCAATATGACTAAAACTCCGTTCGTCAGAACAATGGAGCGAGCTAATGACTTATTGGAAATAATACAAACCGATGTAT
Source organism: Triticum aestivum (assembly GCF_018294505.1). Classification (NCBI taxonomy): domain Eukaryota; kingdom Viridiplantae; phylum Streptophyta; class Magnoliopsida; order Poales; family Poaceae; genus Triticum; species Triticum aestivum. Next base: position 443,765,251 of record NC_057803.1, on the reverse strand, counting down.
GTGGTCCGATGAGTGTTGAAGCACGTGGCGGGTATCGTTATTTTCTTATCTTCACAGATGATTTGAGTAGGTATGGGTATATCTACTTGATGAAACACAAGTCTGAAACATTTGAAAAGTTCAAACAATTTTAGAGTGAAGTGGAAAATCATCATAACAAGAAAATAAAGTTTCTACGATATGATCGCGGAGGCGAATATTTGAGTTACAAGTTTAACCTTCATCTAAAACAATGTGGAATTGTTTCGCAACTCACGCCACCGGGAACACCACAGCGTAATGGTGTGTCCGAATGTCGTAACTGTACTTTATTAGATATGTTGTGATCTATGATGTCTCTTACCGATTTACCATTATCGTTTTGGGGTTATGCATTAGAGACAGCCACCCTCACGTTAAATAGGGCACCATCTAAATCTGTTGAGACCACACCGTATGAATTATGGTTTGGCAAGAAACCTAAGCTGTCGTTTCTTAAAGTTTGGGGTGATGTCTACTACACAGCCTTCTTCTTGTAGACGTTGTTGGGCCTCCAAGTGCAGAGGTTTGTAGGATAGTAGCAAATTTCTCTCAAGTGGATGACCTAAGGTTTATCAATCCGTGGGAGGCGTAGGATGAACATGGTCTCTCTCAAACAACCCTGCAACCAAATAACAAAGAGTCTCTTGTATCCCCGACACACCCAATACAATGGTAAATTGTATATGTGCACTAGTTCGGCGAAGAGATGGTGATACAAGTGCAATATGGATGATAGACATGAGTATTTGTAATCTGAAAATATAAAAACAGCAAGGTAACTAATGATAAAAGTGAGTGTAAACGGTATTGCAATGCTAGGAAAGAAGGCCTAGGGTTCATACTCACACTAGTGCAAGTTCTCTCAACAATAATAACATAATTGGATCATATAACTATCCCTCAACATGCAACAAAGAGTCACTCCAAAGTCACTAATAGCAGAGAACAAACAAAGAGATTATGGTAGGGTATGAAACCACCTCAAAGTTATCCTTTCTGATCGATCTATTCAAGAGTCCGTAGTAAATAACATGAAGCTATTATTTCCGTTCGATCTATCATAGAGTTCATACTAGAATAAGACCTTAAGACACAAATCAACCAAAACCCTAATGTCACCTAGATACTCCAATGTCACCTCAAGTATCTGTGGGTATGATTATACGATATGCATCACACAATCTCATATTCATCTATTCAAACCAACACAAAGTACTTCAAAGAGTGCCCCAAAGTTTCTACCGGAGAGTCAAGACGAAAACGTGTTCCAACCCCTATGCATAAGTTCACGAGGTCATGGAACTCGCAAGTTGATCACCAAAACATACATAAAGTGGATCACATGATATCCCATTGTCACCACAGATAAGCACGTGCAAGACATACATCAAGTGTTCTCAAATCCTTAAAGACTCAATCTGATAAGATAACTTCAAAGGGAAAACTCAATTCATCACTAGAGAGGAGAGGGGTTGAAACATCATAAGATCCAACTATAGTAGAAAAGCTCGCGATACATCAAGATCGTACCACCTCAAGAACACGAGAGAGAGAGAGAGAGAGAGAGATCAAACACATAGCTACGGGTACATACCCTCAGCCCCGAGGGAGAACTACTCCCTCCTCATCATGGAGAGCACCGGGATGATGAAGATGGCCACTGGAGAGGGATCCCCCCCTCCGGCAGGGTGCCAGAACGGGTCTAGATTGGTTTTTGGTGGCTACGGAGGCTTCTGGCGGCGGATCTCCCGATCTATTCTCATCCCCGATGTTTTTAGGGTATATGGACATATATAGAAGGAAGAAGTACGTCGGTGGAGCAATGAGGGGCCCACGAGGGTGGAGGGCGCGCCCAGGGGATGGGCACGCCCCCTGCCTCGTGGATACCTCGTTGATTACCTGATGTATACTCCAAGTCTCCTGGATTGCTACTTTTCCAAAAAATAACTCTCCCGAAGGTTTCATTCCGTTTGGACTCCGTTTGATATTCTTTTTCTTCGAAACACTGAAATAGGCAAGAAAACAACAATTTGGGCAGGGCCTCCGGTTAATAGGTTAGTCCCAAAAATAATACAAAAGTGTATAATAAAGCCCATAAACATCCAAAACAGATAATATAATAGCATGGAACAAGAAAAAATTATAGATACATTGGAGACGTATCAAGCATCCGCAAGCTTAATTCCTACTCGTCCTCGAGTAGGTAAATGATTAAAGAAGAATTTTTGATGTGGAATGCTTTATAACATATTTCTCAATGTAATTTTTCTTTATTGTGGCATGAATGTTCATATCTGAATGATTAAAGATAAAAGTTTAATATTGACATAAAAATAATAATACTTCAAGCATACTAACTAAGCAATCATGTCTTCTCAAAATAACATGGCCAAAGAAAGTTCATCCCTACAAAATCATATAGTTTGGTCATACTCCATTTTTGTCACACAAGAATGCTCTCATCATGCACGACCCCAATGACAAGCCAAGCAATTGTTTCACACTTTAGTAATCTCAAACTTTTTTCAACTTTCACGCAATACATGAGCGTGAGCCATGGATATAGCACTATGAGTGGAATAGAATATAATGAAGGAGGTTATGTGGAGAAGACAAAAAAGGAGAAAGTATCACATTGATGCGGCTAATCAATGGGCTAGGGAGATGCCCATCAATTGATGTCAATGCAAGGAGTAGGGATTGCCATGCAACGGATGCACTAGAGCTATAAATGTATGAAAGCTCAACAAAAGAAACTAAGTGGGTGTGCATCCATCTTGCTTGCTCACAAATACCTAGAGCATTTGAGGAAGCCCATTGTTGGAATATACAAGCCAAGTTCTATAATGAAAAATTCCCACTAGTATATGAAAATGACAAAACAAGAGACACTCTATCATAAAGATCATGGTGCTATTTTGAAGCATAAGTGTGGAAAAAGGATAGTAGCATTGCCCCTTTTTATTATATATTGTTTGGGCCTTCTTTTTTTTGGCCTTTCTCTTTTTTGGGGGACAATGCTCTATTAATGATGATCATCACACTTCTATTTATTTACAACTCAATGATTACAACTCGATACTAGAACAAGATATGACTCTATATGAATGCCTCCGGCGGTGTACCGGGATGTGCAATGACTCATGAGTGACATGTATGAAAAAATTATGAACGGTGGCTTTGCCACAAATACGATGTCAACTACATGATCATGCAAGGCAACATGACAATGATGATGCGTGTCATAATAAACGGAATGGTGGAAAGTTGCATGGCAATATATCTCGAAATGGCTATGGAAATGCCATAATAGGTAGGTATGGTGGCTGTTTTGAGGAAGATATAAGGAGGTTTATGTGTGATAGAGCGTATCGTATCACGGGATTTGGATGCACCGGCGAAGTTTGCACCAACTCTCAAGGTGAGAAAGGGCAATGCACGGTACCGAAGAGGCTAGCAATGATGGAAGGGTGAGAGTGCGTATAATCCATGGAATCAACATTAGTCATAAAGAACTCACATACTTATTTCAAAAATCTACCAGTCATAAAAAACCAAGTATTACGCATGCTCCTAGGGGGTAGATTGGTAGGAAAAGACCATCGCTCGTCCCCGACCGCCACACATAAGGAAGACAATCAAATAACACCTCATGTTTCAAATTTGTTACACAACGTTTACCATACGTGCATGCTATGGGACTTGCAAACTTCAACACAAGTATTTCTCAAATTCACAACTAGTCAACTAGCACAACTTTAATATCACTATCTCCATATCTCAAAACAATCATCAAGTATCAAACTTCTCATAGTATTCAATGCACTTATATGAATTTTTTTATTATGCCTAAGAGAAAATTACCATGCTGTTCTAAAGACTCTCAAAATGATATAAGTGAAGCATGAGAGTCCATCTATTTCTTCAAAATAAAACCACCGCCGTGCTCTAAATAGATATAAGTGAAGCGCTAGAGCAAAAGACAAACTACTCCGAAAGATATAAGTGAAGATCAATGAGTAGTTGAATAATTATGCAACTATGTGAAGACTCTCTAACATTTAAGAATTTAAGATCTTGGTATTTTATTCAAATAGCAAGCAAAACAAAATAAAATAAAGTGACGCTCCAAGCAAAACACATATCATGTGGTGAATAAAAATATAGCTTCAAGTAAAGTTAGCGATGAACGAAGACGAAAGAGGGGATGCCTTCCATGGCATCCCCAAGATTAGGCTCTTGGTTGTCCTTGAATATTACCTTGGGGTGCCTTGGGCATCCCCAAGCTTAGGATCTTTCCACTCCTTATTACATAGTTCATCGAATCTTTACCCAAAACTTGAAAACTTCACAACACAAAACTTAATAGAAAACTCGTAAGCTCCGTTAGTATAAGAAAATAAATCACCACTTAGGTACTGTTGTGAACTCATTCTAAATTCATATTGGTGTAATATATACTGTATGCCAACTCATCTATGGTTCATACCCTCCGATACCACTCATAGATTCATCAAAATAAGCAAACAACACATAGAAAACAGAATCTGTCAAAAACAGAATAGTCTGTAGTAGTCTGGATCAAACGTATACTTCTGAAACCCCAAAAATCCTGATAAATTAGGAAGTCACAGGCAATTTGTTTATTGATCTACTGCAGTTGGAATTAGTATTTTATCACTCTCCGGTAAAAAAATGTAAATTATTCTCGTAAGTGCATACTTTCTGTTTTTTACAGCAAGATCAAATTACAATCACCCAAGAAGATCCTAAAGGCTTTACTTGGCACAAACACTAACTAAAACATAAAAAACACAATCATAACAGAGGATAAATGAATTATTTATTACTAAACAGGAGCAAAAATCAAAGAACAAGAATAAAATTGGGTTGCCTCCCAACAAGCGCTAACGTTTAACGCCCCTAGCTAGGCATGATGATTTCAATGATGCTCACATAAAAGACAAGAATTAAAACATAAAGAGAGCATCATGAAGAATATGACTAACACATTTAAGCCTAACCCACTTCCTATGCATAGGGATTTTGTGAGCAAACAACTTGTGGGAACAAGAATCAACTTGCAGAGGAAGGTAAAACAAGCATAACTCCAAAATATTCAACACATAGAGAGGAAACTTGATGTTATTGCAATTCCTACAAACATATGTTCCTCCCTCATAATAATTTTCAGTAGCATCATGAATGAATTCAACAATATAACCATCACATAAAGCATTCTTTTCATGATCTACAAGCATATAAAATTTACTACTCACCACATAAGCAAAATTCTTCTCATTCATAATAGTGGGAGCAAACTCAAAAAAATAACTATCATGTGAGGCATAATCCAATTAAAAACTAAAATCATGACGACAAGTTTTATAGTTATCATTATTATTTATAGCATACATGTCATCACAATAATCATCATAGATAGCAACTTTGTTCTCATAATCAATTGGAACCTCTTCCGAAATAGTGGATTCATCACTAAATAAAGTCATGACCTCTCCAAATCCACTTTCATAATTATCACAATAAGATTCCACATCCTCCAAAATAGTGGGATTACTACTTCCTAAAGTTGACACACTTCCAAACCCACTTTCATCAAGATAATCATCATAAGTAGAAGGCATGCTATCATCATAACAAATGTGCATATCAAAACTTGGGAGGCTAAAAATATCATCTTCATCAAACATAGCATCCCCAAGCTTGTGGCTTTGCATATCATTAGCATCATGGATATTCAAAGAATTCATACTAACAACATTGCAATCATGCTCATCATTCAAATATTTAGTGCCAAACATTCTAATGCATTCTTCTTCTAGCACTTGAGCACAATTTTCCTTTCCATCATTCTCACGAAAGATATTAAAAAGATGAAGCGTATGAGGCAAACTCAATTCCATTTTTTTGTAGTTTTCTTTTATAAACTAAACTAGTGATAAAACAAGAAACTAAAAGATTCAATTGCAAGATCTAAAGATATACCTTCAAGCGCTAACCTCCTCGGCAACGACGCCAGAAAAGAGCTTGATGTCTACTACACAACCTTCTCCTTGTAGACGTTGTTGGGCCTCCAAGTGCAGAGGTTTGTAGGAAAGTAGCAAATTTTCCTCAAGTGGATGACCTAAGGTTTATCAATCCGTGGGAGGCGTAGGATGAAGATGGTCTCTCTCAAACAACCCTGCAACCAAATAACAAAGAGTCTCTTGTGTCCCCAACACACCCAGTACAATGGTAAATTGTATAGGTGCACTAGTTCGGCGAAGAGATGGTGATACAAGTGCAATATGGATGATAGATATGAGTATTTGTAATATGAAAATATAAAAACAGCAAGGTAACTAATGATAAAAGTGAGCGTAAACGGTATTGCAATGCTAGGAAACAAGGCCTAGGGTTCATACTTTCACTAGTGCAAGTTCTCTCAACAATAATAACATAATTGGATCATATAACTATCCCTCAACATGCAACAAAGAGTCACTCCAAAGTCACTAATAGCGGAGAACAAACGAAAAGATTATGGTAGGGTATGAAACCACCTCAAAGTTATCCTTTCTGATCGATCTATTCAAGAGTTCATAGTAAAATAACATGAAGCTATTCTTTCCATTCGATCTATCATAGAGTTTGTACAAGAATAACACCTTAAGACACAAATCAACCAAAACCCTAATGTCACCTAGATACTCCAATGTCACCTCAAGTATTCGTGAGTATGATTATACGATATGCATCACACAATCTCAGATTCATCTATTCAAACCAACACAAAGTACTTCAAGGATTGCCCCAAAGTTTCTACCGGAGAGTCAAGACGAAAATGTGTGCCAACCCCTATGCATAAGTTCACGAGGTCACGGAACTCGCAAGTTGATCACCAAAACATACATCAACTGGATCACATGATATCCCATTGTCACCACAGATAAGCACGTGCAAACCATACATCAAGTGTTCTCAAATCCTTAAAGACTCTATCCGATAAGATAACTTCAAAGGGAAAACTCAATTCATCGCAAGAGAGGAGAGGGGGAGAAACATCATAAGATCCAACTATAATAGCAAATCTCGCGATACATCAAGATCGTACCACCTCAAGAACAAGAGAGAGAGAGATCAAACACATAGCTACTGGTACATACCCTCAGCCCCGAGGGAGAACTACTCCCTCCTCGTCATGGAGAGCACCGGGATGATGAAGATGGCCACCGGAGAGGGATTCCCCCCTACGACAGGGTGCCGGAACGGGTCTAGATTGGTTTTCGGTGGCTACGGAGGCTTCTGGTGGCGGAACTCCTGATCTATTCTCCTCCCCGATGTTTTTAGGGTATATGGACATATATAGGAGGAAGAAGTACGTCGGTGGAGCAACGAGGGGCCCACGAGGGTGGAGGGCATGCCCCTGCCTCGTGGCTTCCTCGTTCATTGCCTGACGTATACTCCAAGTCTCCTGGATTGCTTCCGTTCCAAAAATAACTCTCCCAAAGGTTTCATTCCGTTTGGACTCTATTTGATAATCCTTTTCTTCGAAACACCAGAATAGGCAAGAAAACAACAATTTGGGCTGGGCCTCCGGTTAATAGGTTAGTCCCAAAAATAATATAAAAGTGTATAATAAAGCCGATAAACGTCCAAAATAGATATTAGAATAGCATGGAACAATCAAAAATTATAGATACATTGGAGACGTGTCATGGGGTTGAGACACTTATGTCAAAAGGCTTCAGCCTGATAAGCTCAAACCCAAATCGGAGAAGTGTGTCTTCATAGGATACCCTAAGGAAACAATTGGGTACACCTTCTACCATAGATCTAAAGGCAATATCTTTGTTGCCAAGAATGGAACATTTCTAGAGAAGGAGTTTCTCTCGAAAGAAGTGAGTGGGAGGAAAATAGAACTTGATGAGGTAATTGTACCTTCTCCCAATTTAGACTATAGCACATCAGAGACATCCGTTCCCGTGATGCCTACACAAACTGGAGAGGAAGCTAATGATGATGATCATGAAACTTTAGATCAAGTTACTTCTGGACCTCGTAGGTCGAACAGAGCATGTTCCGCACTAGAGTGGTACGGTAATCCTGTCCTGGAAGTCATGTTACTAGACCATGGCAAACCTACGAACTATGAAGAAGCTATGATGAGCCCAGGTTCCGATAAATGGCTTGAGGCCATGAAATCTGCGATAGGATCCATGTATGAGAACAGAGTGTGGACTTTGGTGGACTTTCTCGATGATCAACAAGCCATTGAGAATAAATGGATCTTCAAGAAGAAGAAAGACGCTGATGGTAATGTCACCATCTACAAAGCTCGACTCTTCATGAAATGTTTTCGGCAGGTTCAAGGGGTTGACTACAATGAGACTTTTTCACCCATAGTGATGCTCAAGTCAGTCCGAATCATGTTAGCAATTACCGTATTTTATAATTATGAAATCTGGCAAATGGATGTCAAAACTGCATTCCTTAATGGATTTCTTAAAGAAGAGTTGTATATGATGCAACTAGAAGGTTTTGTCGATCCTAAAGGTGCTAACAAGGTGTGCAAGCTCCAGCGATCCATCTATGGACGGATGCAAGCATCTCGGAGTTGGAATATACGCTTTGGTGAGGTGATCAAAGCATATGGTTTTATACAGACTTATGGTGAAGCCTGTATTTGCAAGAAAGTTAGTGGGAGCTCTGTAGCATTTCTGATATTGTATGTGGATGACATATTGTTGATCGGAAATGGTATAGAATTTCTGGATAGCATAAAAGGATACTTGAATAAGAATTTTTCAATGAAAGACCTTGTTGAAGCTGCTTACATATTGGGCATCAAGATCTACAGGTATAGATCAAGACGCTTAATAGGACTTTCACAAAGCACATACCTTAATAAAGTTTTGAAGAAGTTCAAAATGGACCAGTCAAAGAAAGGGTTCTTTCCTGTGTTACAAGGTGTGAAATTGAGATAGACTCAAAGCCCGACCACTGTAGAAGATAGAGAGAAAATGAAAGTCATTCCCTATGCCTCAGCCATAGGTTCTATCATGTATGCTATGCTGTGTACCAGACCTGATGTGTGCCTTGCCATCAGTTTGGCAAGGAGGTACTAAAGTAATCCAGGAGTGGATCATTGGACAACAGTGAAGAACATCCTAAAGTACCTGAAAAGGACCAAGGATATGTTTCTCGTTTATGGAGGTGACGAAGAGCTCGTCGTGAATGGTTACGTCGATGCTAGTTTCGACACTGATCTGGGTGACTCTAAGTCACAAACCGGATACATTTTTATATTGAATGGTGGAGCTGTTAGTTGGTGCAGTTCCAAGAAGAGCGTTGTGGCGGGATCTATGTGTGAAGCGGAGTACATAGCTGTTTCAGAAGCATCACATGAAGGAGTCTGGATGAAGGAGTTCATATCCGATCTAGGTGTAATACCTAGTTCATCGGGTCCAGTGAAAAAAAATTCTGACAACACTAGAGCAATTGCCTTGGCGAAGGAATCCAGGTTTCAGAAGAGAACCAAACACATCAAGAGACGCTTCAACTCCATTCTTGAAAAGGACAATGATGGAGACATAGAAGTTTGCAAAATACATATGAATCTGAATGTAGCAGACCCATTTACTGAGCCTCTTCCACGAGCAAAACATGATCAACACCAAGACTCCATGGGTGTTAGATTCATTACAATGTAATCTAGATTATTGACTCTAGTGCAAGTGGGATACTCAAGGAAATATGCCCTAGATGCAATAATAAAGTTGTTATTTTATATTTCCTTATTCATGATAAAGGTTTATTACTCATGCTAAAATTGTATTGATCTAAAACGTAAATACATGTGTGAATACATAAACAAATACCGTGTCCCTAGTAAGCCTCTACCAGACTAGCTCGTTGATCAAAGATGGTTAAGGTTTCCTAACCATAGACATGTGTTGTCATTTTATAATGGGATCACATCATTAGGAGAATGATGTGATGGACAAGACCCATCCGTTAGCTTAGCATATTGATCGTTCAATTTATTGCTATTGCATGTTTTCTTAATGTCAAATGCATATTCCTTTGACTATGAGATTATGCAACTCCCGGATACCGGAGGAATACCTTGTGTGCTATGAAACGTCACAACGTAAATGGGTGATCATAAAGATGCTCTATAGGTATCTTCGAAGGTGTTTGTTAAGTTGGCATAGACCGAGATTAGGATTTGTCACTCCGAGTATCGGAGAGGCATCTCTGGGCCCTCTCGGTAATACACACCATAATAAGCCTTGCAAGCGAAGTGACTAATGAGTTACTTACATGATGATGTATTACGGAACAAGTAAAGAGACTTGCCAGTAACGAGATTGAACTAGGTATGAAGATGCCGACGATCAAATCTCCGGCAAGTAACATACCGATGGACAAAGGGAATTACATATGTTGTCATAAGGTTCGATTGATAAAGATCTTCATAGAATATGTAGGAACCAAGATGGGCATACAGGTTCTGCTATTGGTTATTGATCGGAGAGGTGTCTTGGTCATGTCTACATAGTTCTCGAACAGTAGGGTTCGCACGCTTAATGTTCGTTGACGATATAGTGTTATATGAGTTATATGATTTGGTGTCTGAATGTTGTTCGGAGTCCTGGATGAGATCATGGACATGACGAGGAGTCTTGAAATGGTCGAGAGGTAAATATTGATATATAGGACGATGGTATTCGGACACCAGAAGAGTTTCGGAGTGCACCGGGTAGTCATCGGGTCACCGAAAGGGGTTCCGAACACACCCCGGTAGGTCTATGGGCCTAATGGGCCAAGGGGGACAGACCGGCCCACAGGGGGCTGGTACGCCCCTCTCCCTAGCCGGCCAGCCCTAGGGAAGGAAAGGGGGAGGGCTAGCCCCTTCCCGCCTTCCCCTTCTCATGGGAGAAAGGAAAGGGGGGGCCTCGATCCCTCCCCTGTCTTTCCCCCGCACCTATACATGGCAGGGGGCGCGGCTTGGGGTAGGACCCCAAGTTGGATTCGACCCCACTTGGGGTTCCTCCTGGCTTCCTCCTCCCTCCCCCTCCTATATATATGTGGGAGGGGGGCACCTAGCACAACTACAACATTGTCTTAGCCGTGTGCGGCGCCGCCCTGTAGAGATAGCTTCACCATCACCGTCACCACGCCGTCGTGCTGCCGGAACTCATCCACTACCTCGCCGTCTTTCTGGATCAAGAAGGCAGAGGATGTCATCGAGCTGAACGTGTGCTGAACGCGGAGGTGCCGTGCGTTTAGTACTCAATCGGTTGGATCACGAAGAAGTTTGACTACATCAACTGCGTTACTAGACGCTTCCGCTTACGATCTACGAGGGTACGTAGACACACTCTCCCTTCTTGTTGTTATGCATCTCCATGGATAGATCTTGCGTGTGCGTAGAATTTTTTTATTTTCCATGCGACGTTTCCCAAAAATCAGAGGGATAACCCTAAAGTTTGGTATTAAATTCAAAACCAACGGTACCCTCGCTCCTAATCCAAGTAGGAAGTAAACATGAATTGGATGAACAAAAATTGAGTTCATACCAAAATAATCTTGTAACCCATAGAAATTTGAGGAATTGGAAAATGTCTTCTGCTCTTAGGCCACATCACACTAAAGATGAAATCAGTGTCTCACCTTGCAAATGGCTGGTGTTGAACTGACCTCAAATTTGTGAGCTAGCGAACCTTCACTCATTTGTGAGTACTAAAAACTAGAATTATTACGCATGACTTTCTGATACGTCTCCAACATATCTATAAATTTTTTATTGTTTCATGCTATTTTATTACCAATCTTAGATACTTTATATGCAATTTTATATCATATTTGGGGACTAACCTATTAACTCAATGCCTAGTGTCAGTTGTTGTTTTTGGCTTTTCAGAACATCAGTACCAAACGAAATCCAATCATGGTGAAACTTTACAGTGATTTTTTTCTAGACCAGAAGGGACCCTAGAACATTTGGGAGGAGGCCCAAAAATTTACGAGAGATCCACAAGGTCAGATGGCGCGCCCCTAGGGGGGCGCCACCTGAGCTCGTGGGTCCCACGCAGCTCTGTTTAACCTAATTACAACGCCATAACTTTCCATAAATCCCCAAACCAACAGAGATGATGTAGGGTGGAACCCTAATGGTGTCGATCTTTCACTATTTTGAGGGGAACGGAGAACACAAGAGAGAAATCACTCAAATAGACAAGACACAATCACACATGTGCTAAATCCAGATACACACGGAGAGATACATGATCCGAAGTCAACACAAGAGGGTACAAACAGTAGCTAGTTCATCCCAATATGTGAGGAGAAAGGTCTTGAATCCTAGGAGGATCTTCCCATGAAGGGGTCTTGAATCCACTTGTGGGATCTTCTCACATGGAGGCCTTGATCTCCACAGGAGTAGGGGTAAGTGGATCAGCAAAGCTCTATATCAGTGAGCTAATCCTTTGCTAACCCTAGATGGAGAGGGGAGAGGTCTATATAGTGCTAGTAGAAGTTGGGATGAGTTGGAGGGGTACATGGGCCATCGACCCGTTTACTATGAGAATACAAGAGCCGGATGTCCGGAGTCGGGGCCGCATGTCTGGGTCGGCTTCGGTCGTTTCCAAACGCTTTTAGATAGAGTGGGCTAGATTTCCGGGCATTGGGCCGGATGTCCTGGTCTTGTAGCTTCGTAGTCATTGTCCTACTGCCTTCATTATAGTCATCAGGGGTCGGATGTCCAGGCTAGGGGTTGGATGTCTGGGTCTTGTAGCATATTGATTGTATTCCTTCTTGAGTCTTGTTGTCCTTGCATTTGGGTACTTGTCCGTTCTCACAAGAATTTTTGAGTGAGTGTTTTTGGTACCTAAGCACACATAGCATTTCAGATTGGGGTAGTAGTAGCCATTTCAGATTGAGGTAGTAGTAGACATTTCAGATAAGTATTTCCCTCAGTTAGAGAACCAAGGTATCAATCTAGTAGGAGGTACAAGCAAGTCTCCAATCTATGTACCTGCATAAACAATCAAACACTTGCACTCAATGCAATAAAGGGGTTGTCAATCCCTTCACGGTTAGTTGCAATGGTGAGATCTGATAGAGGTAGGTATAAAAGATTACTAAAACATAAAGTAAATAAAAGTAAATAAATTGCAGCAAGGTATTTTTGGGTTTTTTTGGTTTATAGATATGAAAATATATGATGGAAAATAGACCCGGGGGCCATAGGTTTCACTAGAGGCTTCTCTCTTGAAGGCAAATAATACGGTGGGTGAACAAATTACTGTCGAGCAATTGATAGAAAAGCGCAAAGTTATGAGATATCCAAGGCAATGATTATGCATATAGCCATCACGTCCGTGTCAAGTAGACCGACTCATGCCTGCATCTACTACTATTACTCCACACATCGACCGCTATCCAGCATGCATCTAGAGTATTAAGTTCATAAATAACGGAGTAATGCCTTAAGTAAGATGACATGATGTAGAGGGATAAACTCAAACAATATGACGAAAACCCCATCTTTTTATCCTTGATGGCAAATATACAATACGTGTCTTGCTACCCCTACTTTGTCGCTGGGTGAAATCATGCAAGATTGAACCCAAAACTAAGCACCTCTCCCATTGCAGGAAATACCAATCTAGTTGGCCAAACCAAACCGATAATTCAAAGAGAAATACAAAGATATCAAATCATGCATATAATAATTCATAGGAGATTCAAATAATATTCATAGATAATATAATCATAAATCTATAATTCATCAGATCTCGACAAACACACCGCAAAAGAAGATTACATCGGATAGAACTCCAAGAACATCGTGGAGAACATGGTATTGAGGAACATAGAGAGAGAAGAAGCCATCTAGCTACTAGCTATGGACCCGTAGGTCTGAGGTAAACTACTCACGCTTCATCAGAAAGGTAATAGGGTTCATGTAGATGCCCTCCGTGCTTGACTCCGCCTCCGGCAGATCGCCGGGAAAGGCCCCAAGATGGGATCTCACGGGAACAGAAGGTTGCGGCAGCGGAAAAGTATTTTCGTGGATGCTTCTGAGGGTTTGGGAATATTTGGGAATTTATAGGCCGAAGAATAGGGTTAGAGGAGCTCTGAGGGGCCCACAAGGCAGGGGGCGCGCCCTGCACCCTTGCCGCTGCCTCGGGACTCTTCTGACTTGGTTCTCAAGTCCTACGTGTATCTCTTGGTCCAAGAAAAATCATCTTAAAGTTTTATTTTGTTTGGACTCAGTTTGATGTTCCTTTTCTGCGGAACTCAAAAACAAGGAAAAAACAAAAACTGGCATTGAGCTCTGGGTTAATAAGTTAGTCCCAAAAATAATGTAAAATAGCATATTAATGCATATAAAACATCCAAAAAAATAATATAATAGCATGGAGCAATCAAAAATTATAGATACGTTGGAGAGTATCAATGTCTCACGTGGGTCATACGGAATGTCACTAAGGAGAGATGTCACCTCTGTCTCGAGAGCTCCTGCGTGTGCTCATGTCATCAGTGCACTTGGCACTTGGGGAGACATAGGTAGGTCCATGGGGATGACCGTAGTATGCTCCGAATCATCTCCCCCCCTTGGGAAAGATTCGACCTCGGATCAAAAACCTCATCACCATGGAAGGGAGATAGATCCTTCGCGTTGAAGATGTCGCTCACGTTTGTACTTGTCGTGTGGAATGTCGGTCTTGTAGGCATTGTTGTTGTAGCATGCTAGCACCTTAAAGGGGCCATCAACGCGTGGTAGTAGCTTGGACTTGTGCTCGTTGGGGAAGCATTCCTTGCGAAGGTGTAACCACACAAGATCTCCAATGTTGAATATCATGGGTTGCTTGCTGATGTTGATCTTGGTTGTGAGTCGTTGTACTTGGTGCTTGATTGTTTGCCTTGTATCTTCACGTCCATGTTGATGTGCTCTTGTAGAGGTAGCGGTAGAATGTCCAATGGGGACAATGGATTGAATCTGTAGACGACCTCAAACGGGGACTTGCCGGTATTTGAGTGTGTTGCTCGATTGTAGGTGTACTCGACGATGGGTAACCATTCCTCCCACTCCTTGATGTTCTTCTTGATCAACACATGGAGG
The DNA here is from genome assembly GCF_018294505.1 of Triticum aestivum. Classification (NCBI taxonomy): domain Eukaryota; kingdom Viridiplantae; phylum Streptophyta; class Magnoliopsida; order Poales; family Poaceae; genus Triticum; species Triticum aestivum. Next base: position 443,750,094 of record NC_057803.1, on the reverse strand, counting down.
AGAGCCGATAGCGTCCGGTTGGTGACCTCTGTTTGGCCATCAGTTTGCAGATGGTATGCCGATGAGAAGAGTATAGCTTGATTCCTAAGCTTGGCGGGTAGGGTCTCCCAAAAGTAGCTAAGGAACTTGATGTCGCGGTCCGACACAATAGTGTTTGGCACTCCATGCAATCGCAAGATTTCCCTACAGAAGAGATTTGCAACATGCGAAGCATCATCTATCTTGTTACATGGAATAAAGTCCGCCATATTAGAGAAACGGTACACAACAACAAATACCAAATCTTTTCCATTTTGAGTTCTAGGCAATCCAAGCACAAAGTCCATACTAATATCTTCCCATGGGTGACACAGAATAGGAAGTGGCATATAGAGACCATGGGATTGAGCTTTAGACTTAGCTTTGCGACATGTAGAGCACCGGTTGGTGTAGCATGAGATGTCGCAAAACATCTTGGGCCAAAGGTAGTTCTTGGAGAGCGTAGTGAATGTCTTGTCGCGTTTGAAGTGTCCCATAAGTCCTCCGCTGTGAGCCTCTTGCAAAAGAAACAAACAAAGAGAAGACTCGGGGATACAAATAGGAATTGCAAATGAAACATCATGCGCATACAAGTCTTTGTGTGCTCAAAACCTATGGCATTCAATTCAAGTTGAGTTACAAACATGCATTTCCGGGAAAGAGTGTCTTCCATGACATTTTCCTTACCTTTGATGTACTTGATCACATAAGGAAACGACTCAATGAACTCACTCCAGTTGGCATGTCGCTTATTCAATTTCGTTTGACCTTAAGGTACTTAAGCGTTTCATGATTCGTATGGATGGCAAATTCACGAGGACGATGATGATTCTCCCACACATGCAAAACTCTCACTAAAGCATATAACTCTCTGTCATAAATGGGATAATTAAGTTGCGCTCCGGAAAGTTTCTCACTAAATTAAGCTCAATCAGTGCACCATTACGACTAGCTTCGTGATAGGTCTCCAATGTATCTATAAATTTTGATTGTTCCATGCTGTTATATTATCATTCTTGGATGTTTTACAATCATTCAGCAAAATTATATCATTTTTTGGGACTAACCTATTGACATAGTGCCCAGTGCCATCTGCTGTTTTTTGCTTGTTTTTTTACTTTGCAGAATATCAGTACCAAAAGGTGTCCAAACACAACAGTAAATTTTATGCTCATTTTCTTCACTTAGATTTGTTTGGACTTCTCAAAAGAAACATATGAAAATAGTCCCAAAGTGATAGATATTCAAGAAGGATATAATAAAAACTTTTATGAAGATCATTGGACAAAATAAACTTGATTCTTTGTAATAGTTTTGCGATATGATGATAGTGATATGTGAGTCATGTTGGTGAGTAATTATGCTTTAGTAAGAATATTGGTGTTAAGGTTTGTGATTCCCTATGCAAGCACGGAATTCAATAGGTATGTAATGAAATTACATCCTACTTGTGGTGCATTATTCAGTGTTAGTTATGCTTAATGCTCGCTTATGTGATTTTTCGTTTCTTGGTTGGATGCTTCTCAATCTATTTGCTAGACTTCACTTATACTAAGTAGAAATACTAGTTGTGCATCCAGAGTCCTTTAACCCAGTTTTGCCATATGAGTCCACCATACCTACCTATATGCGGTGTTTCCATGCCGTTCTAAGCAAATTTGTATGTGTCATCTCTAATTTTCAAAATAAATTTCCTTTTTGTGTGCTTGTAACGCTCATGAAGCGGCACGGGGTGGCTAATATTTTCCATGCTAGATGTGTTATTCTCAAGATGAGTGTTTATTCACTTGTCATTGCACGAGAGTGCGGCGGTAATAGGGATGCCTAGTCCCGAAATGAAAAAAAAGAAATTTACTTTATGTTCTAAAATAATAAATTCCTTGGAAAGTGATGGTATGGACGGTACCCGTGGATACGGCTAGCCGTGGAATATGAAAGAATGGTGAAAAAGGAATAAACTTTATTTTCTGTTTGGGAACCGCCTATGATATATCTAGCATGGAAAGTGTTGGGAATTACTCGATCATTTTCATTGACGGGAAAAGTATGCCTCTCAATTTTTTTATCTTTAGTTTAAGCTTTGAGCTCTCACACCTCTACAAATCCCTACTTCCCTCTGCGAAGGGCCTTTCTATTTTCTTTATGCGATTTTTATTTTTTACTTGAGTCTCCATCTTCTCTTATAAAGCACCGACTAAGGGGCACTATGATCATACTTGAGCATTGGATGTAGCTAATATGCGAGTATGTTCCATGAATGGATCAATCATTGAGCATGATGGGCAAGGGATAACTTGCTTTAGCATTGATATTTTGAAAGACATGGTTGCTTGTTGATATGCTTGAGTATTGAAATCTTCATGTCAAAACTAGACTATTGCTTTGAACCATATAAAAGTCCATATGTCCATGCTACAAAACAAAAGAATATGTGATTAACATGTTAGGCAGCATTCCACATCAAAAATTCTGTTTTTATCATTTACCTACTCAAGGACGAGCGGGAATTAGGCTTGGGGATGCTGATATGTCTCCAACGTATCTATAATTTTTTATTGTTCCATCCTGTTGTATTATCATTCTTGGATGTTTTACAATCATTTCATAGCAACTTTATATCATTTTTGGGACTAACCTATTGACATAGTGCCCAGTGCCACTTGTTGTTTTTTGCTTGTTTTTTATATTGCAGAAAATCTATACCAAACGGAGTCCAAACGCAGTGAAACTTTTTGGAGAATTTTTCTGGACCAGAAGGAACAACATGGGCCAAAGAAGTGCCAGAGGGGTGCCCCAAGGGGGGCACAACCCACCTGGGCATGCCTAGAGGCCCAGACGTGCCCTGGTGGGTTGTGCCCACCTCGGTGGCCTCCCGCACCGCCTCTTCGCCCTATAAATACCCAAATATTCCAAAAACCCTATGGGAGTCGACGAAACACAATTCCAGCTGCCACAAGTTCTAGAACCACGAGATCCAATCTAGACACCGTCACGGAGGGGTTCATTATCCTCATTGGTGCCTCTTCGATGATGCGTGAGTAGTTCATTGTAGACCTATGAGTTCGTAGGCAGTAGCTAGATGGCTTCATCTCTCTCTTTTGATTCTCAATACAATGGTCTCTTGGAGATCTATTTGATGTAACTCTTTTTGCGATGTGTTTATTGGGATCTGATGAACTTTGAGTTTATGATTAGATCTATTTTATCCATGAAAGTTATTTGAGTTTTGATCTCTTATATGCATGATTATTTATAGCCTCATATTTCTTCTTCGAATCTTTGGTTCAGTTAGGCCAACTAGATTGATTTTTCTTGCCATGGGAAGAGGTGCTTTGTGATGGGTTCAGTCGTGTAGTGTTCTTTCCTAGTGACAGAAGGGGCAACAAGACACGTATTGATCGTTGCCATTAAGGATAACAAGATGGGGTCTATTCCTACATGAATAGATCTTGTATACATCATGTCATTATTCTTATTGCATTACTCCATTTCTCCATGAACTTAATACACTAGATGCGTGCTGGATAGCGGTCGATGTGTGGAGTAATAGTAGTAGATGCAGGCAGGAGTCGGTCTACTAATCTTGGACATGATGCCTATATAATGATCATTACATGGATATCGTCATAATTATTTGAGGTTCTATCAATTTCCCAATAGTAATTTGTTTACCCACCATGTGCTATTTCTTGAGAGAAGCCGCTAGTGAAATCTACGCGCCTGGGGTCTATTCTTTATAATATTTGCTTTTCGGTCTATTATTTGCCTTTGATATCTATTTTTATTTGCTTTTATTTTCAGATCTATCATTCCAAAAACCCAAAAATACTTTGCTGCATATTTTATTTGCATCTTTTATTTGAGATCTATTTATCCAATCTATCACAATTTTATCCCGTCAACTGGACAATTTCCTACGCCGTTACCTGTAAGAGGGATTGACAACCCTTCATAAGCGTCGGGTTGCAAGTATTTTTTTTCTTTGTGTGTAGGTACCGTATACATAGTGTTGCTTGGTTCTCCTACTAGATTGATACCTTGGTTTCATAATTGAGGGAAATACCTACCGTAGCTGTGCTGCATCATCCCTTCCTCTTTGGGGAAATACCAACGTAGTTCAAGCGACATCACTTTGCAATGCACTTCAAACGTTTTATCAAAGTTGGGTAATGCAAGCTATGGAGCATGCGTAAGCAAATTCTTAAGCTCAAGAAATGCGGTATCTTGGGAAGGTCCCCAAACAAATACTGTATTCTTCTTAATCAATGTGTGTAATGGTGATGCAATAGTGCTAAAGTCCTTAAAAAATCGATGATAAAAACCAGCTAGGCCAAGGAAGCTACGCATTTATTGCAAATTGGTTGGTTGTGGCAAAGTTTTAATAGCATCAATTTTAGTCTGATCAACATTAACACCCTTAGAAGACACAACAAATCCTAAGAAAACAAGCTTGTCAACACCAAAAGTGCATTTCCCATATTCGCCTAAAGACGCTCATTTCTAAGAACTTGCAATACGTCCCTAAGATGTATGACATGATCCTCAAGAGATTGACTAAACACAAGTATATCGTCAAAATATATCACAACACATATGCCAATGTATTTGCGAAGAACATAATACAGCACACACATGAAAGTGCTAGGTGCTTCAGATAAGCCCATAGGCATAACTAACCATTCATATCAGCCAAATTTTGTTTTGAAAGATGATTTCCATTCATCCCCTCTTGAATGCGAATTTGATAGTAGCCAATTTTAAGATCATTTTTTTAGAAAATGGTGGCTCCACTAAGCTCATCTAGCATATCATCAAAGCATGGAATGGGGTGTCTATAACGAACGATGATAGCATTTATTGGACAACAATCAAACACATGCGATAACTACCATCTCTCTTATGCAGGAGAATAACCGGAACGACACATGGACTTAAGCTCTCGCGTACATACCCATTCTCTATGAGATGTTATACTTGGCGACAGATTTCTTTGGTCTCGTCGGGGTTGACGTGGTATGGTGCCTTGTTCGGTAGAGGTGCGCCAGGGATGAGATCGATTTGGTGTTCGATTCCACAGAGTGGAGGAAGTTCGGGAGGTAGCTCATTGGGAAATACATCCTTGAATTCCTGCAATAAACAAGACAACACCAAAGGTAGATGTCGTGAGGTATTAGTCCTCACCGCTTCATCTTTGCCCACAAGTACAAAGTGAAGAACACTCGATGGGCTCTCACCCACATCCCTCATGTCTGGTTTGGTGGCTAAAAGCACTAAGTTTTTCTTGTCGCTCATCATGGAGTCGCTCAATTTTGGCTTGTGGCGCTCTAATACGTCTCCAACGTATCTATATTTTTATTGTTCCATGCTGTTATATTATCATTCTTGGATGTTTTATAATAATTTTATAGTCATCTTATATCATTTTTTGGTAGTAACCTATTGACATAGTACCAAGTGCCAGTTGCTATTTTTTGCATGTTTTTTACATCGTAGGTAATCAACATCAAATAGAGTCCAAACGCAGCGAGACTTTTTGTGAATTTTTTTGGACCAGAAGACATCCAATGGGCCGGAGAAGCGCTTGGGGGTGCTTTGAGGGGAGCACAACCCACCAGGGCACGCTTGGAGGCCCAGGGGCGCCCTGGTGGGTTGTGCCCACCTTGGGTGCCCCTGGACCGCCTCTTTACTATATAAATACCCTAATATTCCAGAAACCCTAGGGGAGTCGATGAAAATCAATTCCAGCCACCGCAAAGTTCCAGAAAAACCAGATCTAATCTAGACACCATCACAGAGCATGTCCATTGGCGCCTCTCCGATGATTCGTGAGTAGTTCTTTGTAGACCTTCCGTTCCATAGTTAGTAGCTAGATGGCTTCCTCTCTCTCTCTCGTTTGATTCTCAATACAATGGTCTCTTGGAGATCCAAATGATGTAATTCTTTTGCGATGTCTTTGTTGGGATCCGATTAACTTTGAGTTTATGATCAGATCTATCTATTTTTATCCATGAAAGTTATTTGAGTCTTCTTTGATCTCTTATATGCATGATTGATTATAGCCTCGTATTTCTTCTCTGATATTTGGGTTTTGTTTGGCCAACTTGATCTATTTATCTTGCAATGGGAAGAGGTTCTTTGTGATGGGTTCGATCTTACGGTGCTTGATCCCAGTGACAGAAGGGAAATCGACACGTATGTATCATTGCAATTAAGGATAACAAGATTGGGTCTATTTCTACATAAAAAGATCTTGTCTACATCATGTCATCGTTCTTATTGCATTACTCCATTTCTTCATGAACTTAATACACTAGGTGCATGCTGGATAGCGGTCAATGTGTGGAGTAATAGTAGTAGATGCAGGCAGGAGTCGGTCTACTAATCTTGGATGTGATGCCTATATAATGATCATTGGATGGATATGGTCATGATTATTTTAAGTTCTATCAATTTCCCAACAGTAATTTGTTCACCCACTGTTTGCTATTTTTCTCGAGAGAAGCCACTAGTGAAAAGTACGGCTCTTGGGTCTCTTCCTTAATATATTTGCCATTGCGATCTATTTTCCTTTGCTTTTATTTTTAGATCTATTAAACCAAAAATACAAAAGTACCTTGCTGCAATTTATTTTATCCGAGATCTATCTATCTCACCTATCATATTTTTAGCGCGTCCGTTTGCCAATTTTTGGCGCCGTTACCCGAAAGGGATTGACAACCCCTTTAACACGTCAGGTTGCGAGTATTTGTTATTTGTGTGCATGTGTTGTTTACGTAGTGTTTCTTTGTTCTCCTACTGGTTTGATAACCTTGGTCTCATCACTGAGGGAAATACCTACCGTCGCTATGCTACATCATCCCTTCCTGTTTGGGGAAATACCGACGTAGTCTAGCAGACATCGAAAGGAATTTCTGGCGCCGTTGCCGGGGAGGGTAGACTCAAGATAGCTTCCCGACAACTCGCCAATTTCTGGCACCATTGCGAGGAGACATCATCGACATCTACCAGGTTCCTAATCACAAATCTCATCTCCTTGTAATTTACATTATTTGCCATTTGCCCACTGGTGCGCGTCGGTCCTAAACAAACGGTTTTAACCCCTTTCTGTGACGACATTTGGAACCGTCGCCAAGTGAGTGTGGGCGATAGGGGGGTCCTTCCCACTCGACCCAGAAACCATCGGGGATATGCCCTCCTGGCACCCATGTTCAGCAAAATGAGGTCGTGTGCGACCGGCGAGCTCTCAAATACGGAAATACGTACAATAGAGCTAAAAAAATACAATTATACGGCGAAATTGTTTCCGGTCGTAAGTACATCCCACACAATCATTCCTCGATAAATGTTTCCATTCGTATGCACATCCCACACAGTCGCTCCAAGGAAAACGTTTCCGTTCATAGGTGCATCACACACAATTTTTCCCGTTAAATCGTTTGCGTTATTGAATCTATCACACACGGTCCGTAGAAGAAACTATGTGACAAAGGCTGTCCATCACACACAGTTTTTATGTGGTGAACGTTTGCGCAATTTGGCCTAACGCAAACAGTTTGATGAGCACATGGGTACATCATACACGACATTTCAGAAGAGTGCAAAATTTAGTTGGAAAGAAATACTAAACCGAATCAAGCAAACACATGGCCAGGTGAACGCTAACTTATGTTCATACCACAATCTTGAACACATGGCTGCACTTTCATCTCCATTGTTGTTGGTTGAACTTAGGTATCACATGGAAGAAACCCAACAACCTACGAGCTCTTGAAGCAACCGGTTTGGAGGAACAAGTTTGGAGGAAACAAGTTTCAAGTGAAGCTGATGTTGTCAGTTTTTACCTCTGATGTTTTGGTGTGCCACACCCATGTGGTAGAGAGACGGAGCTATATGGGTACATCAGAAGAAGCTACATCAATTTGTATTTTCAATGCAAAAAACCTCACATCATTTGGAGTTGTGAGTCAAAAGTTGTAGTCATTCTCGTGGAAGGTGTCTAGGCTATCAAGGCTTCGCGAATTTTTGAGGAGCTCTCCAACAACTCCCAAAATTGACTGCTTATTCTCCCAAGAAAGTCATGAAAACTTGTTTACTTTTGGAACCATTTTCACACCTAGCCAAGGGGGGTTGTCCCTGCTATAAAACCCCATCTCCCCCATCCTCTAAAAAACCTTTTGTCAAACCATTCAGCTACAAGCTTATGCAACAAGACTGCTAGAGAGATCCGAGAGATCTTGCTACGTTTGCTCTTCTGAGTTCATTCGGATTCGCGAGAAGGGGCCTCTGGTTCCCTCTAGTTCGTGCTCTACGGTTCCGGCCATTTTGTGTGGATTAGTCCCGGTTTGTGGTTCTGCAATTGTTCGGACAGCGGGTCAGAGTTCTTGTAGCTTCGGTCAGCCATCCCCAACGTACGGGTTGCAGCCGACCTTAGCAGGTATAAAGCTAGTTATCCCGGCTGCTTGCAGCTAGTTATCCCTCCCAATTTGATCCTACAACGTGAAGATCGGGCCACCCTCAGGCGTGAACTCGTTCATCGGGTTCCCACCTATCACAGTTTTCAAGAGAAAGTCATGTGTGATTGTTCATTGATCCAACATGGTTTATTCCTAGAAATTGTGTGCGTTGCCTGAGGTCATCGCCCATGGTATTATTTCAACAACCGTTTGCAATAGCAAAACCCAATTAGCAGGCAAATTCACCATTAGCAGGCTAATTATCCAATTATTCATAATCCATTTATTGGTCTAATTGACATTTCATATTAAGCACACAATATATTTCATTTCCATATTAAGTAAGTAGAATTTCATAATTGAAATACATTAGAGTACAACATGATATAGCTTCAGCACTCAGCTACCCCATTACACAACTACACCAGCAGCAAGTTCCACATGCAACATGTAGAACCTTTCGAAATTAGCATCATAGACGGTATATAGACAGATGCATCTCATCTGGAAAACTGCTGAAGCGGAAGGCGAATATTGAGCCTTCATTCATGTTGAAGGTCTTTACAACTTTAGGCCAGTGCTTGTGAATGATTGACCGTCCGTCCTTCGTCCTCTTCAGGAACACTTCAATATTGAACCGTGGGTGTTCTATGAAAAACTTCCTCGCCTCCTAACAATAGAGGTGGTTTGAGAGGTAATCATCAGTGAACTTCTTTGGAAAACAAGGATGTGCATAAATATCTTCTCTGTATTGAAAAGGGGGCAAAGGAATAAAAAAGGCAAGGTATAATAGTTAGTACCATCTTGTAGTGAACTGATGTCTTCTTCATTATGCAGACAAAGATCTTGTTGTTTTTTGTCGATAATTTCTTTATCCTAACAATCTTTCTGAGTTTCTTGATTTGATTGATATTCATGGACAACTTATTTCCCCATATGCAAAAAGGGTGGAACAGTGGGTCAAAACCTCTGACAGCAGGACCAACATGTGCAAAACCAAATTGTTAAAAACCTAAACATTAGAATGGTTCCTGCAATTGCACAATAATGTGCTATTAGAGAACAGACCATGCACGTGCTAACCTCGATTGTAAACCTCAGTGCTTCCCATTGTTTCCCTGCAACACATATAAGATAGTTAGTCATTAGGTTAAGTAAGGGTTCGCATGCTATCAGTAAAATATGTTGATGAAAAATAAGCACATAGCAGATTCATCAGATTAATTCAAGCCACACCGAAAAACCATTTACCCAAACCAAGCATGATTAAGAACTAGGACATATAGCACTTGTATATGTTTCTCATGTATTAAGTGCAACCAAATTTGATTTATTCCTCACATGCATAACAATATAAAATTCTACCCAAGACAATTGGACATTGCATTGCAGAATTGAACCAAGCAGTTAACTAAACACCACAAGAAATGAACCAAACATTAACTAAGCACCACATTGCACAATATAACATACTCCTAATAGAAGATCAGACAATTAACCAAACAATTAACTACAACCAATTGTAGCAATTGTATTTGTTTATCATGTATTTACTACAGCCAAATTCAATTTATTCCTCACATGGTATACAATAACAGAATGCACCTAGAATTTTGTAAAGATAAATTCGATTTATTTCTCACACGGAAGACAATACAAAATTGCATCCTGAAGAATTGAACATCACATTTGCAGAATTGAACCAAACAGTTAACTGAAGACGACAACTAATTAACAAAACAGTTAATAAGTGAGCACCACACTGCACGACATATAGAACATATACACTAGAGCAACAGATTTCATGGTAAAATTAGATAGCACAATTCACTAGAATTTGTGAAGGAAAGGCAGGAGCAGCACATGCAATGGGTAAACCGAGCATGCTTAACTGGTGTAGCTAGCAAATGGCAAGGTGCTCCTTCAAGATCTGGGGGTCGGCACGAATGGCAGCCATCGCGAACTCATCCGCACGTGCGGCCGCGATTTGCGTCTCCGCTGCCAAATGCTCCTTGAGGTCCTGGCTATATTGCGTGCACCATGGCTTAGGCCGCCGCTTATTTGGCGGAGGGGTCGGTGAGTTGGGTGGAAGGTGTCGCGCTCGCGCCAACGGTCGGGGCATGTGGGATGTGGAAGGAGGAGGAGGATGGGGGTCGGGAGTGGATTACCTGCCTAGATAAAGGAGGCCGAGCAGCGTGAAGGAGGGTCGCCAACGAGGAGGCGGCGCTGCAAGCAAGGAGTGAAGGTTTCAACTTGGAAAGGAAGGCGAAAAGAGGGGAAATGTGGCTTTTGGTAGGGGGGAGGGGCGAGGAGTTAGATATTTCCGCGAAAGCCGAAAATTTGGAATTGCTTCAGCGAAAAAACTGGCGCGCAAAGTGTCATCAGACATGGCCCCTTATTCAGAACTGTGTACGATATGTGGACATCACAAACGATTCAGATAGCTTAACCCGTGTGTGATGAGTTTGAACTTCAAAAGTTTTGGTTTGAATTTCCATGGTTACAGTGGTCATCCACGTCATTGCATAATTTGGGTACACAAAGGCGACTACAGCACACCCACACTTCTTAATCGAGCAAGTTCAGCAATTAAACAGAGCTAGCTGACCTAAACATTACTCTAACAAATTAAAGACCGACGCTCTTAATTAAACAAAACAAAGAGTACTATTATGGCTAGTGCTCGTTGATCTCCGCCACCGCCTCCATGTCCAGCTCACGCCTGACGGTCTCCTGGGGAAGGGGCTCCATGGCATCCATCGCACCATACTCGGCAAGCATCTCACCATCTGCGTCCACCATCTCTTTGGAAAAGGCCGCCACAAGCTGGGCGTGGGTGGACACGATCGGGCTTGGACGGGCTCCGTCGTCGCAAGGTATGCGGCGGAGGAACGGACGGCTACTCGAACGCTCTCGGCGATTGCCAGCTCTTCGGCCGTGGGTTGCCGACCATTGTCGAAGAAGCTTCGTTCGATTTGTGTGGTGACCGCCAGGAGCTGGGCGTGGGCGGCCTTGACATGGTCGTGGGTGGCCTCCATCAGGGCTAAGGCTGCCTCTGCGGAATGGACAGCTATCGTGCCGCTCTCGCCAGTTGCTATCCCCAATGCAGATGTTGTTGCCGCCACCTGAGAAGCAACAATGGCCATTTGGGCTGCCTTTGCCGCTCGGTCACAGATTGCGGCCGCGCTCATCTTTGATCTTGTTTTTAACAAGTGGGAATCTAGCCCAAAAGGGATGGACTGTTTCCAGAGGTTGTTGTCGTATATACATTAAATCACATATATCTGGGGGACCGAAATTGCTTGGAGAGTATTGATTGTGGTCGGTGGGGGGGCTTGAATCTGAACCTTGACCCATTGTGGAATCTGGATTTTGAAAATTTTCTAAGTCATTGGCCCAGGGTCCGGAGTGTCCGGGGGGGTTTAGACTCAGTGCCGGTGAGGGAGTCCTGTACTAAGGGGTCCTCGGGCGTCCGGCCTGTTATGTATGGGCCAGACTGATGGGCTATGAAGATATGAAGACCGAAGACGGTGCCCGTGTTCGGATGGGACTCTCCTTGGCGTGAAAGGCAAGCTTGGCGAATAACATATGAAGATTCCATATTATGTAACCGACTCTATGTAACCCTAGATCCCCCCGGTGTCTATATAAACCGCAGGACTTAGTATGGATAGAGGATACTCAAGACCGTAGTCATACATGCTAGATTTCTAGGGTTTAGCCATTACGATCTCGTAGTAGATCAACTCTTATAACACTCATATTCTTCAAGATCAATCAAGAAGGAAGTAGGGTATTACCTCCATAGAGAGGGCCCGAACCTGGGTAAATATCGTGTCCCCTGTCTCCTGTTAGCATCAACCTTAGACGCACAATTCGGGACCCCCTACCCGAGATCCGTTGGTTTTGACACCGACATTGGTGCTTTCATTGAGAGCTCCACTGTGCCGTCGTTGCAGAGGTTGATGGCTCGATTTATCGTCAAGGAAAATATTACCTCTGGAGAAGCTCTGGCCTCGGGCCAAACCCTCCGGCTGGGCGATTTTACCATGATCGCCCACTCGGCCTCTGAGGCGGCGAGGATGACCTCTCGAGTCATCGAAAAACGCATCTGTGTTGATTCTGAATATGCCAAACGGATGGATCCGGCGGAGTTATCGTCTTTGAATGAACTCCTAGATCGTATTACTGCCTTGGGAGTTGCTATAGACTATGATCGGATTGGGCTTAAACCCGACCAGAGAGAGGTTAATTCTCCACCGATCACCCACCAGATAGCGGTAGTCGAGGAGCAAGATAACCCTTCCTCTATATTGAGGATGAATTATGTTCGGATCTCCGACCTCGAGAAGCCGGACACCTATAGGCAGAAGGACACACCTTGCCCTCCAAACTTAGAGTCGGACGGTAGGCTTCGAAAATCAGAAGACACTCTGGAGCCCGGACTGTTCAGTCTGAAAAACCTCAGACTCCAGATCATCGATCGGGTCAGGGTTCAGATCCAATTCCACCCACCCACCCAGACATAAGTGCTCTCACGAGCACAAAACAACAGTCTCAAGAAACGGTCCACCACTTCTAGGCCAGATTTCTACTTGTCAAGGATTGTCGCGACGAGGACGCGATATCAGCGTTCCGCAATAACTGCACGAGCGAAGGACTCCTCAACGCCATTAATCGTTGCCGCATACTACACTTCGCTGACTTGGCAACTATTGTACCAAAGTACAGCGCAATGGAGAGCGCCTGGAGAGATCACACAGTTTGGGAGCTATCGGCCCCAACTCAACCACTGGTCCAAGCAAAAAGGGTGCACCCCTGTAACGCGCCTAGACCAATAGCCAAGAAATACAAACCCATTACATGGCGCAGAACCGTTCTGGAGGGATGGCTTGATGGCCCCTGCAAAATACACACCACACCGGATACTATACCAACCCACAGCCTTAGAGCATGTTGGATACTCTAGCAGGTAGCCAAAAACGGCGAGGACATCCTCACCAAGGAAATCCCGGAGCAACACCCTCCAAAAGACGACGAACCCAGAGTACTGATAGTCTTTGAGACATTCACTTCAAATAATAGGCGCAAAAGGGCACTCCGCGAACTCGCCGAAGTCTTCCAGATCGCAACAATAAACCCCTGGAATGACACAGCGATAACCTTTAACGCTAGCGACGAACCAAAACACAGGACAGTCCAAGCACCAGTCGCCTTGGTCCTCAGCCCAATTATGGATGGCTTTCGGCTCACCAAGGTTCTCATGGACGGTGTCAGCGGACTAAACCTCATCTATGAGGATATAATACAAAAGATGGAAATAGACAGGAGCCACACTGAGCAAAGCAGCGCGACCTTCTGAGGAATCATTCCCAATCGGGAGGCACGGTGTGCGGGAAAAATCACACTCGACGTGGTATTCGGCACGCCAGAGAACTATTGGTCCGAAGAAATAACTTTCCAGGTGGCCCCCTTCAACAGTGGATATCACGCCCTCTTAGGGCGAGATGCATTCACGCGCTTTCACGCAATACCCCATTACGGGTACATGAAGCTTAAGATGCCCGGGCCCAACGGCATAATCACTCTAGTTAGTGATCCGGACATAGCACTCCGCGCCGAGAATAAAACCGCGTCCCTGGCCCATGAGGCATGATACTTCTCCGTCGTATCTATAATTTTTGATTGTTCCAGGCCAATATTCTACAACTTTCATATACTTTTAGCTACTTTTTATACTATTTTTGGGACTAACATATTGATCCAGTGCCCAGTGCCAGTTCCTATTTGTTGCATATTTTTTGTTTCGCAGAATATCCATATCAAACAGAGTCCAAACGGGATAAAAACTGATGGAGATTTTTTGGAATATATATGATTTTTGGGAAGAAAAATCCACGCGAGACGGTGCCCGAGGGAGGCACGAAGCAGGGGGGCGCCCCTGACCCTCATGGACACCCCGTAAGGCGGTTGGTGCCCTTCTTTCGCCCAAGCAAGCTAATATCCGTATAGAGATCCTGTTAAAATTTCAGCCCAATCGGAGTTACGGATCTCCCGGAATATAAGAAATAGTGAAAGGGGAGAATCAGGGATCGCAGAAACAGAGAGAGACAGAGAGACAGATCCAATCTCGAAGTGGCTCGCGCCCCTCCCATGCCATGGAGACCAAGGACCAGAGGGGAAACCCTTCTCCCATCTAGGGAGGAGGTCAAGGAAGAACCAGAAGGAGGGGGGCTCTCTCCCCCTCGCTTCCGGTGGCACAGGAGTGCCATCGGGGGCCATCATCATCACCGCAATCTTCACCAACAACTTCACCGCCATCATCACCAACTCCTCCCCCCTCTATGCAGCAGTGTAACCCCTCTTTTACCCGCTATAATCTCTACTTAAACATGGTGCTCAATGCTATATATTATTTCCCAATGATGTATGGCTACCCTATGATGTTTGAGTAGATCCGTTTTGTCCTATGGGTTATTTGATGATCGTGATTGGTTTGAGTTGCATGTTTTATTATTGGTGTTGTCCTATGGTGCTCCCCGTGTCACGCAAGCATGAGGGATTCCCGTTGTAGGGTTTGCAATATGTTCATGATTTGCTTATGTTGGGTGGCATGAGTGACAGAAGCACATACCCGAGTAAGTAGGTTGTTTGCATATGGGATAAAGAGGACTTGATGCTATGGTTGGGTTTTACCTTAATGATCTTTAGTAGTTGCAGATGCTTGCTAGAGTTCCAATCATAAGTGCATATGATCCAAGTAGATAAAGTATGTTAGCTTATGCCTCTCCCTCAAATAAAATCGCAATAATGATTACCGGTCTAGTTATCGATTGCCTAGGGACAAATAACTTCCTCGTAACAAAAAGCTCTTTACTAAAACTAACTTAGTTGTGTCTTTATCTAAACAGCCCCTAGCTTTTATTTACGTGCTCTTTATTATCTTGCAAACCTATCCAACAACACCTGCAAAGTACTTCTAGTTTCATACTTGTTCTAGGTAAAGCAAACGCTAAGCGTGCGTAGAGTTGTATCGGTGGTCGATAGAACTTGAGGGAATATTCATTCTACCTTTAGCTCCTCATTGGGTTCAACACTCTTACTTATCGAAAGAGGCTACAATTGATCCCCTATACTTGTGGGTTATCAAGACATTTTTCTGGCGCCGTCGCCGGGGAGCCATAGCGTGGGGTGAATATTCTCGTGTATGCTTGTTTGCTTTATCACTAAGTAATTTTTATTTGTTGTTCTTAGTCGTTTTCTATCTTTAGTTATGGGTAGGAAACACAAAATACCAAAAAAATTAGTTGTACCTACTGAAGTAATGGTTGAAGAACCACTTAAAATCTATCACACTCCTGAAGCTTATTACTTGGATCATCTTCGATTCCTATGTGCTCGTGCTGAAACCCCAACTAGCTTAGTTGAGGGCAAATCTTTAGATGAGCATGCTTGTTATGTGCGACACCGCATATCTTAAAAAGGGAAACGTTTACTGGATCAAATTCATCATTTGCAATGCCATGCTTGGAATTTATGCGAAATATATGATTATACTTGTTGTTCTGAAGACCCTAAGAAACAGCTTCCCTACCAATGTATGTTTAGTGATAATGGAATCGTATCTTCTTATGCTAAGGGTGTTTATAATTACTATGATGTTCAACAAATTGAAGAATTTGTTGCTTTTAAGGGTGCTTATGAAATTGCTTCTTTGATTGAAAAGTATGATGCTACTCTTTACAAGTCTGAAAATATTGCCATACTTGAATATTGTTATGATAATTATGCTTCTAATGCCTATGTTAAACCATATATTGAGGACTCCTCCGCTGTCCAAGAAGAGATTAATATTTTGCAGGAGTCTATGGAAGAAGAAATTGATGAAACTGTGTCCTCATTGGATGAAAAAGATGATGAGGAGAGCGAAGAATGAAAGGAGGAAGAGCAGATTAGCTACCCGTGCCCACCTTCTAATGAGAGTAACTCTTCAACTCATACATTGTTTAATTTCCCTTCATGCTTACCGAAGGATGATTGCTATGATGACTATTATGATCCCGTTGATTCTCTTGAAATATCCCTTTTTGATGATGCTTGCTATGCTTGTGGCCAAGATGCCAATATGAATTATGCTTATGGAGATGGACTTGCTATATTTCCTTATGTTAAACATGAAATTGTTGCTATTGCACCCACGCAGGATAGTCCTATTATCTTTTTGAATTCTCCCGACTACACTATATCGGAGAAGTTTACCCTTATTAAGGATTATATTGATGGGTTGCGTTTTACTATTACACATGATGATTTTGATGAACATAATATGCATGTGCTTGCTACTCCTACTTGCAATTATTATGAGAGAGGAACTATATCTCCACCTCTCTATGTTTCCAATACGATAAAATTGCAAGAAACTGTTTATACTATGCATTGGCCTTTACTGTGTGTGCATGGATTGTTCTTTTATGACATGCCGATGCATAGGAAGAGAGTTAGACTTCGTCATTACATGATATATGTTACTTTTTGCTCACTACTAAATTACAAATAATTGTTAATTAAAATTGTCTTTGATATACCTTGGGATCCGGGTGGATCCATTACTTGAGCACTATATGCCTAGCTTAATGGCTTTAAAGAAAGCGCTGCCAGGGAGACAACCCGGAAGTTTTAGAGAGTCATTTATTTTTGTTGTGTGCTTTTATATAGTTTAAAAACAAAAAAATAAACAGGGGAACCCAAAACTTTTCAAAAAGAAAAGTGAAAGTGAGATAGACGAGCATTGTGAAAGTGGGGGACGTCCTTGAACTTTGTTCATGCCCATGGAAACTTTGTGAATCTTAATTACAGAAACTTTTCAACAAAAATAATTATCCCCTTTTACAATTCCATTGTATTATAAAAATAGCGTGCCAAGGTTTGCCTTTAGGATGTTTACAATGCTTGTTGGTTTGTACGGTGTAGGACAGAAACTTTGGCTGTAGTGCGCGATTTTACATTTTTTTACTGGAACGTCAAATGGTTCTGATTCTTTTTGTACTGTCTTTCTATACAAATTTTTTATTTTTCCTAATTTTGGTAGAATTTTTGGAGTACCAGAGGTATGGTGAATGTTCAGATTATTACATATTTTTCTGTTTTAGACACATTCTGTTTTTGATGCATAGTTTGCTTGTTTTGATGAAACTATCGATTTATATCAGTGGATTAAGCCATGGAAAAGTTATATTACAGTAGCTATAATGCAAAAACAAAATATGAATTGGTTTTCAACAGTACTTAGAGTAGTGATTTTCTTTATTATACTAACAGATCTTACTGAGTTTTCTGTTGAAGTTTTGTGTGGACGAAGTGTTCGATGATCGAGAAGGTCTCGATGTGAGAAGAAGGAAGAGAGGAAAGAGCTCAAGCTTGGGGATGCCCGAGGCACCCCAAGTAAATATTCAAGGAGACTCAAGCATCTAAGCTTGGGGATGCCCCAGAAGGCATCCCATTTTTCTTCAACAAGTATCAATATGTTTTTGGATTCGTTTCGTTCATGCGATATGTGCAAATCTTGGAGTGTCTTTTGCATTTAGTTTTCATTTTTCTTTTATGCACCATGCTGGTATGAGATAGTCCTTGGTTGATTTATAGAATTCTCATTGCACTTCACTTATATCTTTTGAGTTTGGCTTTATAGAATGCTTCATGTGCTTCACTTATATCATTTGAAGTTTGGATTGCCCATTTCTCTTTACATAGAAAACCGCCATTTGTAGAATGCTATTTTGCTTCAATTATATTTGTTAGAGTGTGGGCATATCTTTTGTAGAAAGAATTGAACTCTCCTGCTTCACTTATATCTATTTAGAGAGATGACAGGAATTGGTCATTCACATGGTTAGTCATAAAATCCTACATAAAACTTGTAGATCACTGAATATGATATGTTTGATTCCTTGCAATAGTTTTGCGATATAAAGATGGTGATATTAGAGTCATGCTAGTGGGTAGTTGTGGATTATAGAAATACTTGTTTTGAGGTTTGTGATTCCCATAGCATGCACGTATGGTGAACCGTTATGTGATGAAGTCGGAGCATGATTTATTTATTGATTGTCTTCCTTATGAGTGGCGGTCGGCGACGAGCGATGGTGTTTTCCTACCAATCTATCCCCCTAGGAGCATGCGCGTAGTACTTTGTTTCGATAACTAATAGATTTTTTGCCATAAGTATGTGATTTCTTTATGACTAATGTTGAGTCCATGGATTATACGCACTCTCACCCTTCCACCATTGCTAGCCTCTCTAGTATCGCGCAACTTTCGCCGGTACCTTAAACCCACCATATACCTTCCTCAAAACAGCCACCATACCTACCTATGATGGCATTTCCATAGCCATTCCAAGATATATTTCCATGCAAATTCCATCATCATCATATACATGACTTGAGCATTTAATTCCTTTGCATGATTGTAAGATAGCTAGCATGATGTTTTCATGGCTTGTCCTTTTTTGATGTCATTGCTACGCTAGATCATTGCACATCCCGGTACACCGCCGGAGGCATTCATATAGAGTCATACCTTTGTTCTAGCATCGAGTTGTAATATTGAATTGTATGTAAATAAAAGTGTGATGATCATTATTAGAGCATTGTCCCAGTGAGGAAAGGATGATGGAGACTATGATTCCCCCACAAGTCGGGATGAGACTCCGGACGAAAAAATAAAAACAAGAAAAATAAAAAAGAGAAAAAAAAAGAAAGGCCAAAAAAGGAAAAAAAGAGAAGGCCCAAAAAATGAGAGAAAAAGAGAGAAGCGACAATGTTACTATCCTTTTACCACACTTGTGCTTCAGAGTAGCACCATGTTCTTCATATAGAGAGTCTCTTGAGTTATCACTTTCATATACTAGTGGGAATTTTCATTATAGAACTTGGATTGTATATTCCGATGATGGGCTTCCTCAAATGCCCGAGGTCTTCATGAGCAAGCAAGTTGGATGCACACCCACTTAGTTTCACTCTGAGGTTTCATACACTTATAGCTCTCAGTGCATCCGTTGCATGGCAATCCCTACTCACTCACATTGATATCTATTGATGGGCATCTCCATAGCCCGTTGATACGCCTAGTTGATGTGAGACTATCTTTTCCTTTTTGTCTTCTCCACAACCACCATTCTATTCCACCTATAGTGCTATGTCCATGGCTCACGCTCATGTATTGCGTGAAAGCTGAAAAGGTTTGAGAACGTCAAAATTATGAAACAATTGCTTGGCTTGTCATCGGGGTTGTGCATGATTTGAATATTTTGTGTGGTGAAGATAGAGCATAGCCAGACCATATGATTTTGTAGGGATAACTTTCTTTGGCCATGTTATTTTGAAAATACATGATTGCTTTATTACTAGGCTTGAAGTATTATTGTTTTTATGTCAAATGATAGACTATTGCTTTGAATCACTCATGTCTTAATATTCATGCCATGATTAGATTACATGATCAAGATTATGCTAGGTAGCATTCCACATCAAAAATTATCTTTTTTATCATTTACCTACTGGAGGACGAGCAGGAATTAAGCTTGGGGATGCTAATACGTCTCCGTCGTATCTATAATTTTTGATTGTTCCATGCCAATATTCTACAACTTTCATATACTTTTGGCAACTTTTTATACTATTTTCGGGACTAACATATTGATCCAGTGCCCAGTGCCAGTTCCTATTTGTTGCATGTTTTTTGTTTCACAGAATATCCATATCAAACAGAGTCCAAACGGGATAAAAACTGACGAAGATTTTTTTTGGAATATATATGATTTTTGGGAAGAAAAATCCACGCAAGACGGTGCCCGAGGGAGGCACGAGGCAGGGGGGCGCGCCCCTGACCCTCGTGTCCACCCCGTAAGGCGGTTGGTGCCCTTCTTTCGCCACAAGAAAGCTAATATCCGGATAGAGACCGTGTTAAAATTTTAGCCCTATCGGAGTTACGGATCTCCCGGAATATAAGAAACAGTGAAAGGCCAGAATCAGGGAACGCAGAAACAGAGAGAGGCAGAGAGGCAGATCCAATCTCGGAGGGGATCTCGCCCCTCCCATGCCATGGAGACCAAGGACCAGAGGGGAAACCCTTCTCCCATCTAGGGAGGAGGTCAAGGAAGAAGAAGGAGGAGGGGGGATCTCTCCCCCTCGCTTCCGGTGGCACCGGAGTGCCACCGGGGGCCGTCATCATCACCGCAATCTTCACCAACAACTTTACCGCCATCATCACCAACTCCTCCCCCTCTATGCAGTGGTGTAACCCCTATTTTACCCGCTGTAATATCTACTTAAACATGGTGCTCAACGCTATATATTATTTCCCAATGATGTATGGCTATCCTATGATGTTTGAGTAGATCCATTTTGTCCTATGGGTTATTTGATGATCGTGATTGGTTTGAGTTGTATGTTTTATTATTGGTGATGTCGTATGGTGCTCTCCGTGTCTCACAAGCATGAGAGATTCCTGCGGTAGGGTTTGCAATATGTTCATGATTTGCTTATGGTGGGTGGCATGAGTGACAGAAGCACAGACCCGAGTAAGTAGTTTGTTTGCGTATGGGATAAAGAGGACTTGATACTTTAATGCTATGGTTGGGTTTTACCTTAATGATCTTTAGTAGTTGCGGATGCTTGCTAGAGTTCCAATCATAAGTGCATATGACCCAAGTAGATAAAGTATGTTAGCTTATGCCTCTCCCTCAAATAAAATCGCAATAATGATTACCGTTCTAGTTATCAATTGCCTAGGGACAAATAAATTTCTCGTAACAAAATGCTCTTTACTAAAACTAACTTAGTTGTGTCTTTATCTAAATAGCCCCTAGCTTTTATTTACGCGCTCTTTATTATCTTGCAAACCTATCCAACAACACCTACAAAGTACTTCTAGTTTCATACTTGTTCTAGGTAAAGCGAACGCTAAGCGTGCATAGAGTTGTATCGGTGGTCGATAGAACTTGAGGGAATATTTGTTCTACCTTTAGCTCCTCGCTGGGTTTGACACTCTTACTTATCGAAAGAGGCTACAATTGACCCCCTATACTTGTGGGTTATCAAGGCATTATCTGAAGCCCTCGCTGCCGAAGAATTAACCGCGCTGCGCTCCACGGTGGATAGAGATGATGTGGTCCTAGACAAACAACCCAAATCCACCTCATTCAAGCCGGCAGAAGAAATAGTCAAATTCCAAGTCCACCCAACGGACCCCAAGAAGACAACATCCATAGGAGCACAACTAGACCCAATGGTTGACGCCGCTCTATGAGAGTTCCTACGCGAGAATTGGGATATATTCGCCTGGCACCCTTCTGATATCCTAGGAATCCCACGCGAGATGGCCGAACACAGCCTCAATATATTGAAGGGACACAAACCGGTCAAGCAAACACTGCGGCGCTTCTCCGAACCCAAATGCCAAGCTATGGGGGAAGAGCTAGCCAAGCTAATCGAGGCCGGATTCATTAGAGAAATAAAACATCTGGACTGGCTGGCAAATTTGGTGATGGTACCAAAGAAGGACAAATCCTGGCGCCTGTGTGTCGATTTTAAAGACGTCAACAAGGCATGCCCCAAGGATCCCATCCCCCTCCCCCGCATCGATCAAATCATTGACACCATCGCAGGACATGACTCACTGTGTTTTCTTGATGCATATTCCGGATACCATCAAATCAAAATGAAGGAATGCGATCAAGCTGCAACGACATTCATCACCCCATATGGGCCAGTCTGCTTCAACACTATGCCCTTCGGGCTCAAGAATGCCGGCGCCACATACCAACGCATGATTCAAACATGCCTGGAGAAACAGATCGGCAAGACAGTTGAATCTTACATGGACGATGTCGACATCAAAACTAGGAACGTCGAAACATTAATAGACGATTTACGTCTCACATTCGACAACCTCCGCGTGTATGACATTAAGCTCAATCCGGAGAAGTGCGTTTTCGGCGTCCTTGCTGGAAAACTGCTAGGCTTCATCGTTTCCAATAGAGGAATTGAAGCAAACCCAGCCAAAATCTGAGCTTTGTCACAATTGGCTAAGCCAACAAACCTTAAACAAGTTCAAAAGCTCGCGGGTTGCATAGCAGCTCTAAGCCGCTTTATCTCCAGATTGGTAGAAAAGGTACTGCCACTCTATCGCCTTCTACGGCGAACCGACCACTTCGAGTGGACGGATGTGGCAATAGCTGGACTGGAGGAAATAAAAACCCTTCTGGCGAGCAATCCAATCCTGGCCGCACCAAACGCCGGCGAACCGATGTTATTATACATATTGGCAACATATCAAGTGGTCAGCGCCGTACTCGTCGTTGAACGAGAACAGGATGGACATAAATTCCCGCTTCAGAAGCCAGTATACTACGTATCTACTGTCCTTACACCATGCAAATCCTGTTATCCTCATTATCAAAAGATAGCATACACGGTCTTCATGGCACCCTGAAAGCTCCATCACTACTTCCAGGAGTATTCGATCACGGTGGCCTCCGAAGTACCACTCAATGACATTATAAACAACCGCGATGCTACGGGCCGAATTGCCAAATGGGCCATCGAGCTCCTCCCATTTGACATTACATATAAGCCGCATCGGGCTATCAAATCCCAAGTACTGGCCGACTTCGTCACCGAATGGACAGAGGCCGAACTCCCTAAAGAGTATGGCACGTACTCCAATTGGGTAATGTATTTCAACGGCTCCAAAATGCTGGCAGAGTTAGGAGCGGGCGTCGTTTTAACATCCCCTACTGGAGACGTCGTCCAGTACGTTCTCCAAATACTATACACAGGCTCCAATAACGCAGCCGAATACGAGGCCTTATTGCATGGTCTCTGGATGGCTGTCTCCATGTGCATACAACGCCTACAAGTATGCGGGGACTCAAACCTTGCAATATCTCAAATAAATGGATATTTCGACACCAAAGATCCAAAGATGGCAGCGTATCATAACGCAGTCATAAAAATGTTGGCCCAGTTTGAAGGGCTCGAGTTCCATCATGTGGCTCGAGAAAGTAATCAAGCGGTGGATGTTCTTGCTCGTATCGGCGCTAAGCGCGACCCCGTCCCACCTAATATTTTCCTGGAAATGCTCTTTAAGCCATCCGTGGCGTGGCAGGGGGAAAACAGCAATACTAGTCCAGATCCAAACATAACCCCAGATCCCAGAAACAGCGACGTCGTCGGGGGCTCAGCCACCGAAATAACACCATCGGCGCATCTCATCATGGCAGTCATTGCCCCATGGACCGAACCCTTCCTGGCCTACCTTAACAGGAAAGAGCTTCCTGAGGACCAGAATGAGGCCTGCTGCATTGTCTGGCGTTCAAAGGCGTACATGGTTCATGATGGAGAGCTCTATAAGAAAAGCGCCACCGGAGTCCTTCAACGATGTATATCCGGGGAAGAGGGGCGGCAACTCTTGGCTGAAATTCATGACGGACTCGGCGGTCACCACACCGCTGCTCGGGCCCTTGTTAGCAAGGCCTTCCGTACAGGGTTTTATTGGCCGACGACCCGAGCAGATGCACAGGACCTTGTCCAATGTTGCGTCGGATGCCAACTCTTTGCCAATCAAAGCCATATGCCCCCGACTGCCTTACAAACAATCCCCATCACTTGGCCTTTTGCGGTCTGGGGACTCGATATGGTCGGACCCCATCACTTGGACTTTGATAACATTTTTATACACTTATAATTTGAATTTGAATTATATGCACTAAACGTGTGAAAGTAGTTAAAAATCTAAAAAAATCCATGATACTTGGGAATTGTCCTTCAAATATGGTCTACTTTCTATGAAAATTGGAGTGGTACCATTTTACATCCACTTTATGTACTTGCTTCGAAAAATACCCATTTTTCACACTAAGAAATAGAAAAGATTTTTTTTTTACAAAAAATTTAGAAACTCTAGTTGTCAACATTGTTTGTAATGGCAAGACGCACCTATGTACCCAATTTGGTCACAATATCGTAAACTATGCAATGAATATGTCAATCACCTTGAAAAGTCATGAATGTTCATACATGACACCTCATTTTGTGAAGGATTTTTTATTTATAATTATCATATTGCAAGTTTAGTATTTTTTTTCCTCACAACTAGTACACATAAAACGACTCGATGCAAAAGGATTGCATTTATTGCATTTATATTCTTTTTCTTTCCTTTTTTCAAAATGGTATCCTCAAAGCGGGGAGCTTGGAGGGGATAAGGGTGGATGTGCTATGTGATATATTCATCAATTATGATACGTAGGTTTCCCTTAATCTCAGGATCATCTGATCGTATCCCCCTTAACTAGTTACGAAACTACCAACCCTTGCCTACCTATATAAGAGACTACGTCGAGGCTCATCAAAATAGGGACATTCTAGAGGATCTTGGCATGTACTCTAGATCAAAGTAGATCGATGAAACACTATTTATAACCCACGTCAAATGACATGGACAGGGGCTACTAGTTACTGCCAGTGTCACGGTAACTGGGGTGTCCGGAGCACACTATAATTGTGTGCCCTAGCAATGCAATCGATCAAACCATAAGTTTAATTGTGATGTGGTATGACCAATGTGGATTTACTATAAGCGAGAGATTACGATCTACTCATTAATATAACAAACATTAAGGTTGAAGATAACTCGCTATAACCATTTGCGTCATTGGTCTGCTATCCCGACGGCTAAATGGAGCATGCTTCTCTAACTTGCGAGAGCTAGCGTCTTTGTTTGCTATCCCGCCTGGTTCAACTTCGACCTCCCTTGGCTCTAGTACGACATTGACCAGAGTTCCCTTTCGTTGACCAGTCTAGGAGCATCCAAGCAGTCGACAAGGACGCATCACAGTCACCTCCAGACCTCCCTCCTCTGCATACCAGGGCGCACGGCCGACGCTGGTAAGATCACTCTCTACTCTTCCGTGCCTCCCCATTCTTCTACGAAAATGGGTTTGTAGGATCTAGGAAATGCAACCTCGGATCCCGTACAAACACCATTCCAAGGTAGACGATTTTAGGTTCCCAATAAAAAAATATGCGAGGCAGACCAAGATGCGTGATCTGCTAGTATTTTTGGCCCATAAGCTGCTTGCCGGTATGATTTTTGTGGATCACACCAATATGTTGGATCCATTAGAGTTGCTCTTAGCCCGATATACAAGTGGTAACTTCCAGGTTGCCCCCAGCTACTTTCATGGTTACCTATATAAAGGGTTCTTCTTGTACATAAGCTCCCAACTTTACATCTGCTATCAAATGAACCATCACACACACCAAGAAATATTTACATCTCATCATGACTTTTTTTTATAATTTTAGACAATTTCAGTTTGAATTCGTATGCAAAACTAATGGTGAAATTATTGATTCAATGACATGCTACAATGAATTTGAATTTGTGAGTTGTTTGATTTGGATGTGTTTAATTTTTAGCGTTCTAGCATATTAAAATATGGAGAGCGCCTATACAACACTTGTGACGCAAGGAATGCCAACTAACACTGACGCGGCGTCGGCCGACCCAGCAAAGCGAGGTCGCTGGGCCGAACTCGCTCGCTCGCTCGCTATTTTGATCGGTTCACCATTGACCGTTTTAGAATTTGAAAATTTGTTAACGAATTGAACATAATTTGTGGCTTCGAAAAATATTCACAAATTTGAAAAATTCATGAATTTGAAAGAAATGATCGTCAATTCTAAAAAATACTTCATCAATTTGATTAAAAAATCACTAACTAAAAACAAATTCTTAATTTTGGGAAATGTTAATAAATTAAAAAAATATTCATAAATTGTAAAAAGTGCTTGTGAAACTTAAAAAATTTCCAAAGTAAATAAAATCACGTACTGAAAAAAGTCCACGTATTTGAAAAAAAATGCGGCTTGAAATTATTTTCTCGAAAAATAAAATGTTCACACACTCGAAAAGAAGTTTGTGAATTTGAAAAAAAAGATTGCTTCCATAAAATAGTTCACGAATTTTAGAAATAAGTTTCTAGTATTTTTAAAAAAGCATTCATGAATTTCAAGAATTTTGTGAAATTAAAACTTGTTTGCAAACTAAAAATAGGCCCCGAATTTCAAGAAAAGGTCCTCGACTTTAAGAAAAGAATCACGAATTTGAACATTTTTTAATGAAATTTGAAATGGATAAAAAAATAAAAAAGGAAGAAAATAAGTAATTGGCAAACGAAACAGAAAAACTGGAAGAAAAACCAACAAAAAGTTGTGGACAAAAAACTCAGCAGAAAATGAAGGAAAACTGGGTGGAATCTTCCAGAAGCAAAACCGGGCCGAAGTCACGGAATCCCAGCCCAATTAATAATACTAGCAAAAGAGCCCGTGCCTTGCAACGGGAGAGAAAATATAACACACACTCTTAACCCAACAACCATCACCCAAGACCACAATAGGTCCATCTCCTTTATTTTTGTGAGGCATCATATTTGTGTTGCCGCTTATCCTCCTTCTCACACTCGCCGGCGATGGCCTCGGTGTTCACACAAAACAAAACAAAACGTGTTTGAATACGTTTAATCCTAAGGCGTCTCTCTCTCCCTCTCCCTCCCCCCCTCTCTCTCTCTCTCGCTTTCTCTCACTCTCGCGATGAGAAATCTGTTGTTTTCCCCTGTGACATTTTTTAGAGGTATGCATGTGTAGTTATCGATGTTTTCTTTTCCCTATATTGTTATAGTGGGGTGTTTATTTGCAATCCGGGTCGCCGCCGGTACGAAAGGAAAACGGATCTTACGCTATAAATTATAAGTTTGCTCCCAAAATGATATTTTAAAAATATTTAACAGGTAAAATTAATATCATATTTAGATTCCAAATATTTTTATAATAAAATTTCATATATAATATGTTAAAATCAAAGTTACGGTTTAAAAGATACGGATAATTTAGAAAATCATTTATTTGACTTAAATATATTCCAAAATAATATTTAAAAGTACTTAACAGGTGAAAATAATCTCATATTCATATTCTACATATTTTTCTAATCAAGTTTCATATATAACATGTTCAAATTGGAGTTATGGTTTAAAAGATATGGATGATTTAAAGAAACATTGTTTGACTTAAATATGATCCGCGGATGAATTACCTAAAACATCGGGGGGGTTATTGAAAAATGTAAAATAACGGTTCGGCTGTGACTTAAATTCGGACTGCGGGTTGATTTCAACAAAACATAGGGACTTTTGTGTAAAATGCCATGACGGACGAAGAAAACCTAATTTGCTTTATTATTAGGTAAAGAGATAAAGATGAAACCACTGATATCTTTTTAATGGGCGTTGGCGTTGCTAAAAAAATTCTAATGGTCCTTTCCCGAGCCGTTCCTTCTTTAATAACAATATTATTATTCAAAGCAAGCACTATGGCGTTGTAGCATGTTGGTAATCACTTGTTTCCCCAAGCACGAGGTATCAGGTTCGATTCTTGTACCCAGAATTTCTTTTTCGTGACAGTAGAAGAACCTCCCACTGCCTTTTTTCTTGTACAGATTACAATATTTTGTTCACACATGTCAAAAGGTCCTATTGGACTGTTTAGCCGGTCTCACTTATTTACAGGCTACATGTTCTCATTTTTTTTATAGCAAGATAATTACGTACATATAATATGCTTCTACGTCACATGTCTTGAATTTTTATAGGAAGAATACGTATATATAATATGCTCCCATGCTAATATTTATAATTTTTAAGATTTTTTTGAAATTATTCGCTATTTTCAATAGATTAAATGAATGGATTTAAGCCTATATATTGGAAGTAATTCCAATTCAATTCATATATGAATATCTGTTAAGATTCAAGTAGCGAACCAACCTGTGGCTGGATGGTTAGGAGGACAGTGGTATCCCCTTTGCACCAGAGTTCAAATCCAGGTGCTCCTATTATTCTTGAATTTATTTCAGTTTTCCGATGATGCCCGTTCAGTGGGAGAAGACGTTACCGTTGAATACGGAGGCGCCAATGGTGAATGTATGCCCGTATATATGAGTGCCTGCGTCCGTATTGTGTTCTCAAAAATAAAGATTCAAGTAATACAGAAAAAATGTTCAAGACCTATGTACAACCTTGTGTCATGCACAAAGATTGTTGAGAAAATCAATTGAATGAAAATTTGGACCTATATTTGTAAGCATTGTGGGATGTTTCTTTTTATTAAATATAGTTTACACTATTTTGTTTTTATCTAAAGCTATATAGCTTGTAACACTATGCAGAAACACAAGATTACGTGTTACTGTACCAATAGTTTGTAACACACCCGGAGTGGCACAAACTTATATGTTACTATGCTAATCTACCGGTAACACATTATCGAACCTTATCAACTATGTGTTACTGTCCGCTCTGCAACACACAAGATCTGTTACTGCAATTTTGCTCTGTAACACATTTTTCTATATGTTACATTATTGTGTTACTTAATCTTTGTTTTGTTGTAGCAGATAGGGGACGAAGCATACCCGTTCTCCCACATACGGATTGGGAGAATCCTCTTCCTGGGTTTTTCCGTTGAAGGAGGCCAACCCTGCTCGAACAGGGACCAGATCTGCTGGAGGGAGAAATCCTAGCGTTTGTAGCTTTGCCAATCGGCTATGGGACACAGAGCACCTCTCCCACTCGCCTCTCTCTAGGTTGGAATGGGAAGAGGAGCTAGGGTTGTTGGCCATGTTGGAAGGGTCCTGCCTGGCGGTCTCTGAGGATTTTCTCCGCTTGGTGCCGAAAGGATCTAAGATCCAATCTCTTTAAATAGATACTCTTCCTTACAGGGCTAGGGTGTTATTTGCAAAAAAATACCCTGACTGTCCGCATTCGCTCGACACGTGGAAAACGAGGACATTAAGCGCGCACAAGCCGAGGGGAGACATCGAATCTACGGACGAATACACTACTTAAGGGAGGAACCCACCTTGCAATACCGAAGATAATCCGTGTCCCGAACACCTCGCTATTGAAGACTGGTTCGGGGGCTACTGAGGGAGTCCTGGACTAAGGGGTCCTCGGGCGTCCGGCCTGTTATCTATGGGCCGGACTGATGGGTTGTGAAGATATGAAGACCGAAGATGGTGCCCATGTCCGGATGGGACTCTCCTTGGCGTGGACGGCAAGCTTGGCGAACAACTATGAAGATTCCATATTATGTAACCGACTCTATGTAACCCTAGATCCCCCCCCCCCCGGTGTATATATAAACCGGAGGGCTTAGTCCAGATAGAGGATACTCAAGACCGTAGTCATACAAGCTAGATTTCTAGGGTTTAGCAATTATGATCTCATGGTAGATTAACTCTTGTAACACTCATATTCATCAAGATCAATCAAGCAGGAAGTAGGGTATTACCTCCATAGATAGGGCACGAACCTGGGTAAACATCGTGTCCCGTGTCTCCTGTTACCATCAACCTTAGACACACAGTTCAGGACCCCCTACCCGAGATCCACCGGTTTTGACACCGACAGGCAGATTCTATCTTCGAGAGACAGATAGTCCCTTCTCGAAGATGAGTGTCCGGCTCATACGACTCGGAGATCCGAACATAGTTTGTTTTTAGCATAGGAGGAGCGGTATCATCAACTTGTTCTTCCACAACAGTCACCAGGTGGGTGACAGGTGGATACCTGATTTCCCTCTGATCGGGTTTAAGCCCAATCAGGTCGTAATCTGTTGCGACCCCCTGGGCGGCGATGTGATCTAGCAGTTCGTTTAAAGACGAGACATCTGCCGGATCCATCTTATCGACGCTTTTGGGGTTAATGTGGAGACGATTTTTGGCTATCCGAGGGACTGCCTTGGGGTTGATGGCCGAGTGGGCGCCTATGGCAAAATTGCCGATCTGGAGGATCTGCCTAGGAGCTAGGGCTTTTCCAGAGGTGATTTCATCATTAATGAAAAGGCGAGCCATCGATCCTTCTATCGACAACACGGAGGAACTCTCAATGATAGCACCAATGTCGGTGTCAAAAGCGACAGAACTCAGGTAGGCGGTCCCGAACTGTGCGTCTAAGGATCGAAGGTAATAGGAGGCAGGGAACACAATGTTTTACCCAGGTTCGGGCCCTTCTGATGGAGGTAAAACCCTACGTCCTGCTTGATTGACTTTGATGAGTATAGGGGTTACAAGAGTTGATCTACCATGAGATCATAATGACTAAACCCTAGATGTCTAGCATGTATGATTATGACTGCCTCTATGGACTAAAACCTCCGGTTTATATAGATATCTGAGGGGGCTAGGGTTTGTACAAGGTCGGTTTACATGGGAAGGAAACCATACATCCGGGCATCAAGCTTGCCACACACGCAAAGGAGAGTCATGTCCGAACACGGGGGGAAGTCTTCTATCTTGTATCTTTAGAGCCCAGCAGTCTGGCCCATGTCATAAGTCCCAGACACCCGGGGACCCCCTAATCCAGGACTCCCTCAGCGACAAATCACAGTTTTGATCCATGCAACCCAACAGACACCTTCGGAGATGCCTATAGAGCACCTTTATGATCACCCAGTTACGAAGTGATGTTCACACAACGTATTCCTATGGTGTCTGGGAGTGACATGATCTCATGGTCTAAGGAACAGATACTTGGCATGAAGAAAGTTGTAGCAAATAACTAAGGGATACGATCTATTGCTAAGCTTACGGTTGGGTCCTGTCCATCACGTCATTCTCCTAATGATGTGATCCCGTTATGAAAACAACTCATGCCTATGGTTAGGAAACTTTGATCATCTTTTATCAACGAGCTAGTCTAGTAGATGCTCACTAGGGACACGGTGTAGTTTATGTATTCACACATGTATTTA
Organism: Triticum aestivum; assembly: GCF_018294505.1. NCBI lineage: Eukaryota > Viridiplantae > Streptophyta > Magnoliopsida > Poales > Poaceae > Triticum > Triticum aestivum. The sequence continues at coordinate 443,718,749 of NC_057803.1, read as the reverse complement.
AGTTTCCGGCCAATACAATTCTAGCATGAATAAGAAACATTTATCATGAATGGGAAATATGATAATTACCATTTTATTATTGCCTCTAGAGCATATTTCCAACAGTCTCCCACTTACACTAGAGTCAATAATCTAGTTTACATAGTTACGAATCTCACACCCATAAAGTTCTGATGTTGATCATGTTTTGCTCGTGGAAGAGGTTTAGTCAACAGTTCTACTGCTTTCAGATCCGTGTGTACTTTGCAAATGTATACGTATCCATCCTTAATATAATTACGAATGGAGTTGAAGCTGCACTTGATGTGCTTGGTCTTCTTGTGAATCCTTTGCTCCTTGGCAATGGAAATGGCGCTGATGTTGTCTCAATAGAGAGTCGTCGGATCCGCTGCACTAGGTGCAACTTCTAGATCGAACATGAACTCCTTCATCCAGACTCCCTCCTGTGATGCTTCCGAAGCAGCTATATACTCCACTTCACATGTAGATCCTGCTATGACGCTCTGCCTGGAACTGCACCAACTGACTACTCCACCATTCAGAATATATACATATCCGGTTTGAGACTTCGAGTCATCCAGATCAGTGTCGAAGCTAGCATCAACGTAACCCTTTACGACAAGCTCTTCATCACCTCCATAAACGGGAACCTCCTTTTTAGGTACTTAAGGATATTTTTACCGATGTCCAGTGATCCACTCCTGGATTAATTTGGTACCTCCCTTCCAAACTTATGGCAAGGCACACATCAGGTCTGGTACACAACATGGCATACATTATAGAGCCTATGGTTGAGGCATAGGGGGTGACTTGCATCCTTTCTCTTTCTTCTGCCGCGGCCGGGCTTTGGATCAGACTTAACTTCACAGTTTGCAACACAGGTAAGAACCCCTTCTTTGATTGGTCCGTTTTGAACTTCTTCAAAATCTTGTTAAGGTATGTGCTTTGTGAAGGTCCTATTGGGCGTCTTGATCTATCTCTATAGATCTTAATACCCAATATGTAAGCAGCTTCACCTAAGTATTTCATTGAAAAACTCTTGTTTAAATAACCCTTTATGCTTTCCAGAAATTCTATATCATTTCCAATCAACAATATGTCATCCACATATAATATTAGAAATTCTATAGAGCTCCCACTCACTTTCTTGTAAATACAAGCTTCTCTGTAAGTTTGTATAAAACAAAAGCTTTGATCACCTCATCAAAGTGTATATTCCAACTTCGAGATGCTTGCACCAGTCCATAATTGGAACACTGGAGCTTGCATACTTTGTTAGCACCTTTAGGATCGACAAAACCTTCCGGTTGAATCATATACAACTCTTCCTTAAGAAAACTGTCAAGGAACACTGTTTTGACATCCATTTGCCAGATTTCATAGTCATAATATGCGACAATTGCTAACATAATTCTAATAGACTTAAGCATCGCTGCACCTAAGAAAGTCCCATCATAGTAAACCCCTTGAACTTGCCGAAACCCCTTTGCAACAAGTCAAGCTTTATAGATGGTGACATTACCATCAGCGCTTGTCTTCTTCTTAATGATCCATTTGTTCTCAATGGCCTTACGGTCATCAAGTAAGTCTACCAAATTCCATCCTTGGTTCTCATACGTGGATCCTATCCCAGGTTTCATGGCCTCAAGCCATTTGTTGGAATCCAGGCTCGTCATTGCTTCTTCATTGTTCGTAGGTTCGCCATTGTCCAACAATATGACTTCCAGGACAGGATTACCATACCACTCTGGTGTGGAACGTACCCTGGTCAATCTACGAAGTTCAGTAGCAGCTTGATTCGAAGTTTCATGATCATCATCACCAGCTTCCTCTCCAATTGGTGTAGGCATCACGAGAACTTTTTCTGTGATGTGCTACTCTCCAATTCGAGAGGAGGTATGATTACCTCATCAAGCTCTACTTTCCTCCCACCCACTTCTTCAAGAGAAACTCCTTCTCTAGAAAGGACCCATTCTTGGCAACAAAGGTCTTGCCCTCGGATCTGTGATAGAAGGTATACCCAATGGTCTCTTTAGGGTATCCTGTGAAGATGCACTTTTCCGCTTTGGGTTCGAGCTTATCAAGCAGAAGCCTTTTGACATAAGCATCACATCCCCAAAATTTAAGAAATGACAACTTAGGTTTCTTGCCAAACCATAATTCATACAGTGTCGTCTCAACGGATTTATACGGTGCCCTATTTAAAGTGAATGCGGCTGTCTCTAATGCATAACCCCAAAACGATAGTGGAAAATCGGTAAGAGACATCATAGAAGGCACCATATCCAATAAAGTACGATTATGACATTCGGACACACCATTACGTTGTGGTTTTCCAGGTGGCATGAGTTGTGAAATAATTCACATTGTCTCAAATGTGTGCCAAACTTGTAACTCAAATATGTGCCTCCATGATCAGATCATAGATACTATATTTTCTTGTTATCATGATTCTCCACTTCATTTTGAAATTCCTTGAACTTTTCTAAAGTTTCAGACTTGTGTTTCATTAATTAAATATACCCATATCTACTCAAATCATCTGTGAAGGTAAGAAAATAACGATATCCACCGCGTGCTTCAACACTCATTGGACCGCATATATCGGTATGTATTATTTCCAATAAGTCACTTACCCGCTCCATCGTATTGAAAGACGGGGTTTTAGTCATCTTGTCCATAAGGTATGGTGAACATGTTTCAAACGACTCACAATCAAGTGATTCCAAAAGTCCATCAGTATGGAGTTTGTTCACGCGCTTTACACCAATATGACCTAAGCGGCAGTGCCACAAGTATGTGGTACTATCATCATTAACTTTACATCTTTTGGCATCAGTATTGTGAATATGTGTATCACTAGATCGAGATTCAACAAGAATAAACCATTCACAAGGGGTGCATGACCATAAAAGATATTATCCATATAAATAGGACAACCATTATTCTCTGACTTCAATGAATAACCACCACACAATAAACAAGATCCAGATATAATGTTCATGCTTAAGGCGGGCAACAAACACTTATTTAGGTTTAAAACTAATCCCGAAGGTAGATGTAGGGGGAGCGTGCCGACGGCGATCACATCAACCTTGGATCCATTTCCAACGCGCATCATCACCTCGTCCTTAGCTAGTCTCCATCTATTCCGCAGCTTCTGTTTCAAGTTTCAAATATTAGCAACCGAACCAGTATCAAGTACCTAGGCGCTACTATGAGCAGTAGTAAGGTACACATCAATAACATGTATATCAAATATACCTTTGTTGACATTGCCAGCCTTATTTGCCAAGTACTTGGGGCAGTTCCGGTTCTGGTGTCCATTCCCTGTGCAATAGGAGCACTCAATTTCAGGTTTGGGTCCAGCCTTGGGTTTCTTCACGAGAGCGGCAACTAGTTTTCCATTCTTCTTTAAGTCCCCTTTCTTTCCCTTGCATTTCTTCTTGAAACTGGTGGTCTTATTGACTATCGACACTTGATGCTCTTTCTTGATTTCCACTTCCGCGGCTTTAAGCATCACAAAGAGCTCTGGGATCGTCTTCTCCATCCCTTGCATATTATAGTTCATCATGAAGCCTTTGTAGCTTGGTGGCAGTGACTGAAGAACCCTTTCAATCGCTACTTCATATGGGGGATTAACTCCCAAGTGATTCAAGCGGTTGAAGTACCCAGATATTTTGAGTATGTGCTCGCTAACGGAGTTGTTCTCTTCCATCTTGCAACTAAAGAACTTGTCGGAGGTGCCATACCTCTCAATCCAGGCGTGATCCTGAAATACCAATTTCAGCTCTCAGAACATCTTATATGCTCCATGGTGCTCAAAACGTCTTTGGAGCACCGGTTCTGAGCCGTAAAGCATGGCACACTGAACTATCATGTAGTCCGCATTTCTTGTCTGCCAGACGTTCACAACGCCTAGATTTGCAGGAGCGAGTGGATCACCTAGCAGTGCATCGAGGACATAAGCCTTATGTGCAGCATTGAGGATAATCCTAAAATTACGGACCCAATCTGCACAGTTTGCTTCCATCATCTTTCAACTTAGCTTTCTCTAGGAACGCATTAAAATTCAGGGGAGCTACAGCGCGATCCATTGATCTACAACATCAATTTGCAAAGACAATTAGACTGTGTTCATGATAATTGGTTCAGTTCATCAAATTAATTAGTGAACTCCCATTTAAATCAACATTCCTCAAGTTTTCTAACTGCTCAATGATCCAAATCAACAAACCCATATTTCCGGTCCTCACGTGAGATGGGGTGGTCATCAATGGTGAACATCTCCATGTTGATCATATCTACTATATGACTCATGTTCGACCCTACGGTCTTTCGTGTTTCGAGACCATGTCTGTACATGCTAGGCTCGTCAAGTTTAACCCAAGTATTCCGCATCTGTAAAACTGGCTTACACCCATTGTATGTGAATGAAGACTCTATCACGAGGTGTAAAACTTCCTTTGTCAAATCAGATTCAACTAAAGTAGGCGAGATAGACACCCGCCAGCTACTTTTATGCAATACTAGTTGCATGTTAAATAGTGGAACCGGTCTCATGTGCCATGACATGTGAGGTTGGTCCGAGCCGCTTCATCCCACAATACCACAGTATCCAAATAAGACAAGGGAAGTAAGCAATCTGAACATCAACACCCACAACAACTTTGTGTTCTACTCATGCATATACATCTACGCATGGACCTAGCTCATGATGCCACTGATGGGGAATGAAGCATGAAAATAAAAGAAATCCTAAGAAACACCCAACATCCGATCTAGGAGATGCATAGCTACGAGAAGGGAGTGTGTCTACATACCCTAGTAGACCGAAAGCGGAAGCATATATAACGCGGATGATGTAGTCATACTCTTCGTGATCCAATCACGATCCAAACCAATCTAGCGCTGAATGGATGGCACATCCGAGATTAACTCACGTGCGGCTCGGTGACATCTCCGCCTCCTTGATCCAGCAAGCGAAGGGGGAGTAGTAGATGGGATCACGACCAGCATGATGGCGTGGTGGTGATTGTGGTGGTGGTACGCCGGCAGGGCTTCGCCAAGCCAAGACGGGACGAGGTGGTGGGTGATAACCCACAAGTATAGGGGATCATTTGTAGCCTTTTTCTATAAATAAGAGTGTCGAACCCAACAAGGAGCTAAAGGTAGAACAAATATTCCCTCAAGTTCTATTGACCACTGATACAATATGCACACTCGACGTTTGCTTTACCTAAAACAAGTATGAAACTATTTTGCAAGAATAAAACTACAAGTAATTTGCAAGAATAAAACTAAGAATAAATTGCAAGGTAATAAAAGTAGATGGCTTTTGTCACTCAAGAAAGTCATTTGTCCCTCGGCAATCGATAACAAGACCGGTAATCATTCTTGCAATTTTATATGAGGGAGAGGCATGAGCTAACATACTTTCTTTACTTGGATCATATGCACTTATGATTGGAACTCTAGCAAGCATCCACAACTACTAAAGATCATTAAGGCTGTAAAACCCAACCATAGCATTAAGTATCAAGTCCTGTTTACTCCCATACGCAATAACCCACTTATCCATGTTTAGGCTTCTGTCACTCCGGCAACCGACAACAAAAAAACCATGAACATATTGTAACACCCTACAGCGGGGACCCCACACGTTTGTGCGAGGCAAAGGGTGCCGTAGTACAATACCATAATAAAATATATACTCATACCAACCAAGATCACGATTAACCCATAGGACAAAACGGATCTACTCAGACATCATAAGATAGCCATAGATCATTGGGAAATAATATATAGCATTGAGCACCATGTTTAAGTAGAGATTACAGCAGGGAGAAGGGGTGTAACACCACTGCATAGAGGGGGAGAAAGTTGGTGTTGACGGTAGCAAGATTGTTGATGTAGATCGCCATCAGGATCCTTGCCCCGGCGGCTCTCCGGCACCACCGAGAGAGAGGGGGAGAGAGCCCCTCCTTCTTCTTCTTCTTCCTTGGACTCCCCCTAGATAGGAGGAGAACTCCCGCTCTGGTCCATGGCCTCCATGGCGGCGAAGGGGCAGGAGCCCCTCCAAGATTGGATATATCCCCTGTTCTCTTCTGTTTTGCGTTCCTGTTTTCTGGCCCTCCGCCGTTTCTTAAATTTCCTGAGATCCATAACTCCGATTGTGCTGAAATTTTTACATTATTTTTTTCTCCATAAATGATCGTTCTTGCGCTCAAAGACAGGCCCCAACCAACTTACGGGGAGGGCACAAGACACCTGGGCGCGCCAAGGGGTGCCCGGCGCGCCCTCGTGGGTTATGGAGGCTGTGGGCTTCCGTTAGCGTTGATTCCACCTCCCAAAAATCATAAAGATTCCAAAATAATTCTCCGTAAATTTTTATTGTGTTTGGGCTTCGTTTGATATGGATATTCTACAAAACAAAAAACATGCAACAAACAGGAATTGGCACTGGGCACTGGATCAATAGGTTAGTCCAATAAATCATATAAAATGTTGCCAAAAGTATGTGAAAGTTGTATAATATTGGCATGAAACAATAAAAAATTATAGGTACGACAGAGACGTATCAGCATCCCCAAGCTTAATTCCTGCTCGTCCTCGAGTAGGTAAATGATAAAAAGATAAATCTTTGATGTGGAATGCTACCTAGCATAATCTTGATGATATATCAAATCATGGCATGAATATTAAAACACGAGTGATTCAAAGCAATAGTCTATAATTTGACACAAAGACATCAATACTTAGGCATCCCAACAATCATGTCTTTCAAAATATCAATGCTAAAGAAAGGTACCCTACAAAATCATTTAGTCTTTTCATGCTCTATGTTCTTAACACAAAGTATTTATCATGTACAACCCCGATGACAAGCCGAGCAATTGGTTCATAATTTTTTAATGCTCTTCAGCTTTTTCAACCCTCACGCAATACATGAGCACAAGCCATGAATATAACACTATGGGTGGAATGGAGTATGATGATAGGGGTAAATATAGAGAAGACAAAAAGTAAGAAAGTCTCACATCGACATGGCTGACCAACGGGCTATGGAGATGCCCATCAATTGATATCAATGCGAGGAGTAGGGATTTCAACGCAATGAATGCACTAAGAGCTATAAGTGTACGAAAGCTCATCATGAAAACTAAGTGGGTGTGCATCTAATCCTCTAATGAAAAATTCCCACTAGTATATGAAAGTGACAACATAGGAGACTCTCTATATGAAAAATATGGTGCTACTTTGAAGCACAAGTGTGGAACTAGCATGCCCCATCTCTTCCTTCCTTCTTTCATTTTTTTCCTTTTTTTCTTTTTTCCTTTTTTTCTTTTTTTTTCTTTTGGTCAGGAGTTTCATCCCGACTTATGGGGGAATCATAGTCTCCATCATCCATTCCTCACTGGATAATGCTCTAATAATGAGAATTGATGATCATCACACTTCTATTTACTTACAACTCGATACCTATAACAGAATATGACTCTATATGAATGCCTCTGGCAGTGTACCAGTTTGTGCAATGATCTAGCATAACATGTATAAAAAATGATGGACGATGGCTGAGCCACAACTACTATGTCAGCTATATGATAATGCAAAGCAATATGAAAATGAATGCTCAAGTCATCAAAAGGGAAGCGGTGGAAGTTGCATGGCAATATAACTCAGAATTGCTATGGAAAGGCCATAATAGGTGGGTATGGTGGTTGTTTTGAGGAAGATATAATATGGCTTATGTGTGATAGAGTGTATCATATCACGTGGTTTGGATGCACCAGTGAAGTTTGCACCACGTCTCGAGGTGATAAAGGGCAATGCACGGTACCGTAGAGGCTAGCAAATTGAGAAAGGTAAGAGTGCGTATAATCCGTGGACTCTTAATAGTCATAAAGAACTCGTACACTTATTGTAAAAGTTTATTAGCCCTCAAAGCAAAGTACTACTACGCATGCCCCTAGGGGGTAGATTGGTAGGAAAAGACCATCGCTCGTCCCGACCGCCACTCATAAGGAATACAATATGTCGGTGCAACAAACCCTGGGTATGTTGCCTAGACCGTGCACATGCCTAAGAGCAGAGATTACAACATCCAAGACCAGACCAAGAAGAAGAGATCAGCTCTTTGAGGAATCGAAGTGCGGATCGAGAAGACGAAGTCAAGCCAAAGGAGCAAGATATCACCAAGGGAAAACCTCCCTTGTCAGGCAGGCGAACCTGGCGAGGACGAGGTTGCCCCGGAGACAAGCCTCAAAGATTTTCCCGGCAGGCCTCCGGGTCTTACGAGGGCAAACTACCCCGCCAAGGCTTCACCGCCCCACCTCACAGCAACGCAGGTCATCAATTAGCGCGGTGTCAAGCCCCCAAGTGACTAAGTGGCTGTTTTTTGCCACATGGCAGCCACTTCCTACGGAAATTGCTTCCAAATGACACCCGTCCAGCGACGTGTCAAGCAAGCAGACAAGAAAGTGGCAGAATAGCCCGGCAAGGCTTGTCGGGCAAGCCAGGACATTACACTAAGCGACGCATTTAATGCACCCTGCCATGTCTGCAGAGTTAGGTATGATAGCACTGTTTGCTATCTAATCAGTACACAATGACTGATTTGCCATTTGTGGTGACCCCTGGATCTATAAAAGGAGTACCGTGGCAACCATAGAAGGGATTCGGACCTGGGAACACTCGTACGCGCGTAGCCGCCCTCTGCCCGAGGCAACCGTGCCGGGCAAAGAGCGCTACGCTTTTTCCACCACAATCCACCATCAATCCACCAAAGCAGGAGTACGGTTTTATGCCTCGCGGCGGCCCGGAATTGGGTAAAAATGTATGTGTGATCTCTATCGTGTTGTGCGACGTTTTTTGCTCTTTGTGCAACGTGCTCATCCTCCTGCTGAACCACAAGGGGCTCCTGGCCCCATAGGTGGCCATGGTTTCGCACGACATCTTTGTCGCACCAGGTAGGGGGCTGGCATTTGCGCAAACCTGAGAAGCATACACAACACGTCATCTTCACCGACATATTATTCATCAACAGCTCCATTGCCTATGGCGCCCAAGAAGAATCCCAATGCTACAGCTCACCCGTCCACCTCGAAGGCCCCATCGCACGTGGCCGCCAACGCCGCGGGGGCTACGGTGACGCACGGGGATGTGGACGCTGCGGGGGACGTGGTCGGCGTACGCGACATCGTCATCACCTCCCCCGCGGCCGGAGCGAGAGCGGGAGGCACCTAGGAAGGACAACACCAACAACATCCTAGCGACCACACTCCATGAGGTACGAGTGGAGATGTCATTCTGTCTGCACCTCCCTTCCCGGCCGAAGGGCACAGCTGCAGTGGCAGCACTTGTTCTGGGGCGAATCGCAACTCTCCGGCCGCTCCCGCCATGGGCGCGGCCACAGGGCATGCACCACCCCGGCATGAGCTGACCCAACCAATGCACCAAACGGAGCCACTGGTCCCCAAGCACCTCTCCCTCGTTACCACGCCATCCTAGCGACTGGCTCGCAATGACGAGAACTCGGCGTGGCCACTACCGGCACCGCCAGGAGCCGAGCGACGTTACTATCTACGTCATCATCCATGCAAGCACTGCTTCGAAGACCATGGCGCGGGCCCAATTGCTATTGAGAGTTCTGCCGGCAGCTGATCAGATGGATGAGTGGAGAGCCACCATTTAAAGTCGGATTGGTTTCGCCTAGGCGGGAGGGTCACAGCGAGCTGGCCTGCCATGGCCTCCCCAGGCAACGACAATGGCCCGCGTTGCTGGCCGTGTGGAAGGGGCCACCCCCACAATGCAGTCCCCTCCATGGCAGCCAGCGCGGGAGCCACATGAGCAGGAGCCCGATGATGTCTCAATGGCTTCGTCCGACCCACGAGCATGTCATGGCCAATGGCGAGCCCTGGAGGACAGGCAAAGGGAAGGCACACACGTCACCATTGAGCGACGCCACGACACCCACCGCCGGTCCGATAGGCGCGATGGCCCCAATGTCGACGAGCCCGTGCTTAGCGAAGATGGGTACCTGCCTTTCGAGGATGGGTGCCCGGCCTTCACCCGTGAGTTGCGGCAAGTCCGTTGGCCATCCGCTCGCACATTCAAGATGGGGATACCGGAGAAATATGATGGGAGGCTAAACTTGGCAGAGTTCTTGAGCATGTACACCATCGCTGTTCAAGATGCCGGGGGGAGAGACGAGAAGGTATTCGCCAACTACTTCCCTTTGGCACTCAAGCCAAATGTGACGTCTTGGCTGATGCACCTGCTAGAGAACTCCATTTCGACCTAGGCTAACTTATGCCATGAGTTCATTGGCGCATTCACGGGTGTCCATCAAGAACCAGGACGGCCCAACGACTTGTAGCTCCTCCCGCGAAAGGAGGGAGAGACTCTGCGGAAGTACATGTACATGTTTAGCCGAGTACACGGGAACATCCCATACATTCACCCGGTAGCCGTGATAGCTGCATTCCAGTCCAACATGCGCAATCGTCGGATACATTTCGAGAAGAACGTTGGATTGCCCAAGACTATGAAGGAGCTTTATACTCTGGTGGATAAGTGTGATCGAGTAGAGGAAGGGAGGCGGCTCCCTGGAGAAGAGGATGGCATCGACATCGACTCAGAGGATGACGACGAGGCCACCAGGCAGAAGAAGAAGAACAAGAAGCGCAACAAAGGGCGCAAGGATAAGGCAGTGATGACAGTTGAGGGTCGGGCACACCTAGTACTAGCAAGAAGGCCAAGGCCGAAGCTCCCGGCAAGGAGGTTGCCACGTGCACTCAATGTCGGGAAGCCGTAGATGCCGAGAAGGCTGGGAAAGGTGACGGTCCATACTGAAAGATCCATCAGACCAAGGGCCACGACCTCTAGGAGTGTCATCAGGTTGAGCAAATCGTTAAGAAGTAGAGGGCTGAATATGAGAAGCATGATAAAGAGAAAGGTCAAGGAGGCGTTGGTGGCAAGGGACGAGGTGGTAGAGCAAGCCGCCCCGGCAAAGCTCCTTGGAATCAAGGAAAACCCGCCAGAGCCATGAGAAGGAAGATTGCAATGATGAGAGTGATGGAGGGGATGAAGAGGAAACCAGCGAGCAGGAGTTCCAGAAGGCCACTGACACCCTGTGCATTGATGGAGGTGCTTCTATGCACTCCTCTCACCGCCAACTTAAACAGTGGTCACGAGAAGTCAATGCCGTGGAGCCAGCGGCAAATTCTCGAAAGCCGCTCAAATGGTCCTGCACGCCCATCATCTTTGACACAGAGGATCACCCTAGCCGCACCACCGCGGTAGGATGCTTTACGTTGTTGGTCTCACCAACAATCCACAACCTAAAAGTCACAAAGATGTTGGTTGATGGCGGGGCCGGGTTGAATCTGATTTCTCCAAAGGTCTTCAACAAGCTTCAGATAGCAGAGGAAGAACTCAAGGTTACTGGCATGTTTCAAGGGATCAACCCCAGCAGGAGTCGTCCTAAGGGGAAGATCATTCTGCCGGTAACATTGGGGGAGTTGAATTACCAGACTGAGAAGGTCGTGTTTGATGTGGTCGACCTCCCCCTGTCGTACAATGGAATCCTTGGTTGCCCGGCTCTGGCCAAATTCATGGCGACATCCCAGTATGCCTACAACACCTTGAAGATGCCTGGACTGGTAGGCGTCATTTCCATTTCATCAGACGGGAAGGATGCACTCATATGCGTGGATAATATGTACTAGGAAGTAGTCACGGCAGAGGCCGCTGAGACCACTATTCTCACCAAGGAAAGTAAAGGAAAGAAGAAAGCTAACAAGGATGCCAACAAGGAATCCGGGGAGCGGACCTCTTCGGAGTGCACTGCGCGTGTTGATGAATTGCCGGAAAGTTCCAATAGCAAGAGATCTAGGGATGCTCCACCTATTGTGTGATGACCCACAACTGTAGGGGATCTATCGTAGCCTTTTCAATAAGTAAGAGTGTCGAACCCAACGAGGAGCAGAAGGAAATGATAAGAGGTTTCTAGGAAGGTATTCTCTGCAAGCACTGAGATTATCGGTAACAGATAGTTGTGTGATAAGATAAATTGTAACGAGCAACAAGTAATGAAAGTAAATAGGGTGCAACAAGATGGCCCAATCCATTTTGTAGCAAAGGACAAGCCTGGACAAACTCTTATATGATGGAAAGCGCTCCCGAGGACACATGGGAATTATCGTCAAGCTAGTTTTCATCACGCTCATATGATTCGTGTTCGGTACTTTGATAATTTGATATGTGGGTGGACCGGTGCGTGGGTATTGTCCTTACTTGGACAAGCATCCCAAATATGCTTAACCCCTATTGCAAGCATCCGCAACTACAACAGAAGTATTAAGGTAAACCTAACCATAGCATGAAACATATGGATCCAAATCATCCCCTTACGAAGCAACACATAAACTAGGGTTTAAGCTTCTGTCACTCTAGCAACCCATCATCTACTTATTACTTCCCAATGCCCTCCTCTAGGCCCAAACAATGGTGAAGTGTCATGTAGTCGATGTTCACATGACACCACTAGAGGAAAGACAACATACATCTCATCAAAATATCGAACGAATACCAAATTCACATGACTACTTATAGCAAGACTTATCCCATGTCATCAGGAAAAAACGTAACTACTCACAAAGCATATTCATGTTCATAATCAGAGGGGTATTAATATGCATAATGGATCTGAACATATGATCTTCCACCAAGTAAACCAACTAGCATCAACTACAAGGAGTAAGCAACACTACTAGCAACCCACAGGTACCAATCTGAGGTTGGGATACAAAGATTGGATACAAGAGATGAACTAGGGTTTGAGATGAGATGGTGCTGGTGAAGATGTTGATGGAGATTGACCCCCTCCCGGTGAGAGGATCGTTGGTGATGACGATGGTGATGATTTCCCCCTCCCGGAGGGAAGTTTCCCCGGCAGAACAGCTCCGCCGGAGCCCTAGATTGGTTCCACCAAGGTTCCGCCTCGTGGCGGCGGAGTTTCGTCCATGAGCTTGCTTATGATTTTCCCTTGACGAAAGACTCCATATAGCCAAAGATGGGCATCAGAGGGCCACCAGGGGACCCACGAGGCAGGGGGCGCGCCCAGGGGGTAGGGCGCGCCCCCCATCCTCGTGGATGGTGGGTGGCCCCCCTCTGGTACTTTATTCGCTCAGTATTTTTATATATATTCTGAAAATAACTCCCGTGGAGTTTCAGGGCTTTTGGAGATGTGCAGAATAGGTCTCTAATATTTGCTCCTTTTCCAACCCAGAATTCCAGCTGCCGGCATTCCCCCTTTTCATGTAAACCTTGCAAAATAAGAGAGAATAGGCATAAGTATTGTGACATAATGTGTAATAACAGCCCATAATGCGATAATTATCGATATAAAAACATGATGCAAAATGGACGTATCAACTCCCACAAGCTTAGACCTCGCTTGTCCTCAAGCGAAAGCCGAAATTGAAAAATATGTCCACATGTTTAGAGATAGAGGTGTCGATAAAATAAAATACGGACATTAGGGCATCATGATCATTCTTAGAACAACAACATATATATATATATATATATATATATATTGTCATATGATCTCTTATGCTAAAGTAACAATTCAATCACAATTTCAAGTATGAATCATAAATTTCATTGAAAACTAACAAACTACAATCTCAGCCATTGAAGCAATTGCAATTTATCATAACATCGGAAAGAGTCGATAAGAGATTTCCAGAAATCCCACATACTCAACTATCATTTAGTCTTCCACAATTGCTAACACTCACGTGATATGTATGGTTATGAAGTTTTAGCCGGACACAGAGAAAGATAGGGGCTTATAGTTTGCCTCCCAACTTTTTCCCTCAAGGGTAATGTCAACAATAATAGTTCATGAAAACTCACATCCAATTAGCTATATGTATCTAGATCTTTCCAACACATTGTGCTTGCCAAAGGATAAAATGTAAAAAGGAAAGGTGAAGATCACCATGACTCTTATATAAGGTAGAAGATAAAAGTAAAAGATAGGCCCTTCGTAGAGGGAAGCAGAGGTTGTCATGCGCTTTTTATGGTTGGATGCACAAAATCTTAATGCAAAAGAATGTCACTTTATATTGCCACTTGTGATATGGACCTTTATTATGCAATCCGTCATTTTTATTTCTTCCACATCAGAAGATCGTATAAAGCTTATTTTCTCCACATAAATAGATCATACATATTTAGAGAGTAATTTTTATTGCATGCACCGATGACAACTTACTTGAAGGATCTTACTCAATCCATAGGTAGGTATGGTGGACTCTCATGGCAAAAACGGGTTTAGGGATATTTGGAAGCACGAGTAGTATCTCTACTTGGTGCAAAGAAATTGGCTAGCATGAGAAGGAAAGGCAAGCTCGACATGTTGGATGATCCATGACAATATAATTTATCTCAGATGTAAGAAAACATAACCCATTACGTTGTCTTCCTTGTCCAACGTCAACTCTTTAGCATGTCATATTTTAATGAGTGCTCACAATCATAAAATATGTCCAAGATAGTATATTTATATGTGAAAGCCTCTCTTTCTTTATTACTTCCTATTAATTGCAACGATGACCGAAACTATGTTTGTCAACTTTCAACAACTTTTATTCCTCATACTTTTATATGTGAAGTCATTTATCTCCATAAGATCCTTATGATCTCTTTATTTCTTTTTATTTCTTTTTCTTTTATTTTATTCCCTCAAGATCATAGCAAGATAATCAAGCCCTTGACTCAACACTAATCTTTATTATATAGCTCACGGACACGATTACATAGAAGGATCATAGAGCAAAACTCAAAACTAGATCATACTAAAACTTTATTCTACTAGATCAAGATATTACCAAAAGGATCAAACTAAGAAAACGGTAAAGATAAAAGTGATGGTCATACGATACTGGGGCACTCCCCCCAAGCTTGGCAGTTGCCAAGGGGAGTGCCCATACCAGATACTCAGTTCTTCTTCTTTGTTGGTGAAGAAGATGATGGTTTTGTTGATGGCTTAGGCTTCTTCCTTAATTTGCGCTTGAGGATAGAATTTTGATCCCTCAGGTCATCGATCTCCTTCTCCAGACTTAGTATCTTTTTGCATAATTCCTGCTTGTTTTCCTGCAAGAGGCGAAAAGGGATAAACTCGATCTTTGGTTTCTTTGCTCTATCCGGGAGGCTTGACTTTTTGAACTCCACATGCATGTCCCTAGGTTGAGGTAATGGGACTTCATCTTCATCTGAGCTCGTCTCCTCCTTTCCCTTAGGTTCATAGTCCTCTTGTTCTTCCGTAGTCCAACCACAATGCTCCACATCCCCATAGACCTTAGGATCTGCAAGGTAATCAGCCACATAGCTTTCTCCTTCCGAATCCTGGGACGACATGTTGCTCAAATCTGCAGCAGGACAGCTCGAAACAAAGACAGGAGATATTTGCGTGATATGGTGGTCAAAAGCTTTGGGAGATTATATAATGAATTTTTACCGACCGAAAGAACTATCGTGTAAGAAAACAGAGTCCAGAGGGCACACGAGGTGACCACGAGGCAGGGGGCGCGCCCTCCACCCTCGTGGAAGCCTCGTGTCCTTTCCGGACTGCTTCTTATGTTCCTATTTTCTTAAATATTCCAAAACGGAGAAAAATTGCCATTAGAACTATTTTGGAGTCGGTTTACTTACCGTACCACGTACCTATTCCTTTTTGGAGTCTAAAACATTCCAGAAAGTGTCCCTTATGTATTCCTCCGGGGTTATGGTTTCAATAACATTAGTTTCAACATTTGTGGGATTACCTGAGATATAATGTTTGACTCTTTGACCGTTTACCACCCTCGGATTTGTGCCTTCGAAGTTGTTGATTTTTATGGCACCGGAACGGTAGACCTCCTCGATGACGTAAGGACCTTCCCATTTAGAGAGAAGTTTGCCTTCAAAAAATCTTAAACGAGAGTTGTATAACAATACATAATCACCTACATTGAACTCATGTTTTTGTATCCTTTTATCATGCCATATTTTAACTTTTTCTTTAAACAGCTTGGCATTTTCATAGGCCTGGGTTCTCCATTCATCAAGTGAGCTAATGTCAAAAAGCCTCTTCTCACTGGCAAGATTGAAATCATAATTGAGCTCTTTAATGGCCCAATATGCCTTATGTTTTAGTTCAAGAGGTAAGTGACATGCTTTACCATAAACTATTTTATACGGAGACATACCCATAGGATTTTTGTAGCAGTTCTATAAGCCCATAATGCATCATCAAGTTTCTTGGACCAATTCTTTCTAGATCTATTAACAGTATTTTACAAAATTAATTTAAGCTCTCTATTACTTAATTCTACTTGGCCACTAGACTGTGGGTGATAAGGAGATGCAATTCTATGATTAACAATGCATTTAATGAAAGGCACCATGAATAAAATGTGAACCGCCATCGGTCATTAAGTATCTAGGGACTCCAAAACTCAGAAAAATAACTTCTTTAAGCATCTTAATAGAGGTGTTATGATCAGCACTACTAGTTGGAATAGCTTCTACCCACTTAGTAACGTAATCAACAGCAACTAAAATATGTGTGTATCCATTAGAGGAAGGAAACGGTCCCATATAATCAAAGCCCCAAACATCAAATGGTTCAATAACAAGTGAATAATTCATAGGCATTTCCCGACGTCTACAAATATTACCAATTCTTTGACATTCATCACATGACAAAACAAACTTACGGGCATCCTTGAAGAGAGTAGGTCAATAAAAACCGGATTGCAATACCTTGTGTGCAGTTCTATTGCCAGCATGGTGTTCTCCATAAGCCTCGGAGTGACACTTACGTAGGATCTGTTCCTGTTCATGCTCAAGTACACAACGTCTAATAACACCATCTATGTAACATCCCAAATTTTCAATTTGGAATGTTATACATTAGATCATCATGCATATAATATTTTATTTTTGCATTTTGGTTGATCCTAGAAATTCTACGCAACTCAATGACCCACGGAGAGAGTTGGGGATTTCGTTATTTTCATATTTGAGTTCTCTCAAATTTTGAGAATAGGATCATTTGATTTTATTTATTTTATCATCAATTATTTCTACTACAAAAATATGAGAGGGAATAAAATGACTTTCCCAAAATAAAGAAATATTGAGGATTTAATAATAAAATCAAATAAGATTTTATTTTGGACTTTTTCGGTGTTTTATTTGAATTTAGGAAAAAAGTGCGTTTCTCAAAATTGCATTTAGGGCCCAAATAAATGTTCACCTTGTGCGGCTTGATTTTAGAAGCCCGTGAAAATTTATTTCAGAATTTTTGGAGTTCGTTTAGTATTTATTTTTATTTTTCTTCCAAGTGGAATAATTAAAAAAAACGAACCGACTACGGGCCGTACCCGAGCGGGACACCGCCCGGGGGCAGCCTTTAAATAGCGCCGCCCCAAGCCGCCCAGCCCATTAGCCCCGCCTCGATCCGCGTGTGCCGCCAGAGCCGCCGCCGACGATCCCGCCGCCCGAGGTTCGTCGCGCCTCGTTTTCCGTGCCGAAAAAAAGAGAAAAAAAATTCAGCATTCGATGTTTTTCTTTTTCTCGGATTAAATCCGCGATTTTTCTGATCGCGATTCCTGATCCGATTTTTGTTTTAGTTTAACTTTTCGCTCATTTATCAGAATCAGGCGATTCAAGGGCCTAGGGATTCATCTCGAAACCCTCTATCCGTTTAACCAACTTAAACAAGTTTTTGTTACTGTAAAATTTGCCCTAGATCCAGATTAGTAGAATGAAGTTGTTTTCTTTCGCTGTTTGTCTTTTGTTGCTTCGTTCGATTTGATTCTTTTGCCAACCGGAGTTCTTAAGTTGAACTTTCTGGTTAGATCTCTTATTTGAGTTTTACCTGTGCATTAGATGAGTACTTATTGTATGATTGTTTGTTTGTCTGCGATAGAATACCCGGAGTGCGCCGCCTGTTACTTCGAATCGTTAGGTTTCGCGGATCATCAGCAAGGCAAGTAACACTTTGATCATACCTTTTCTACTACCCAGTTTTATTGCATTAGATCAATCCTCACACATTGCATGATTAGGATCTAATTAAATTGTGGGATGGGAAGTAGATAAGGTAGTACCTATTACCTGTTTATTATCAAACCTTTGGGAGTTACTTCTACATTTGCTTATTGTGCCATGCTATGCTAGTAGACGTGGATTGGGTGAGTGAAATCCATGACAGATGTGAGATTGTTAATTAATGGTTTATCTAAGGTGGCAACTTAAACACACATCTGGGTGGATTGAGGCACCTGGGTATTCCAGGACTTGCCTGTTTTCTTTTGGACCGCCACCCAGGCTCAAAGGGATCATGAGACTATTCATACTAGAAACTTCCGTGTGTAGCCACAAGCTATTATGGGCTCTAGCATAGTTGATTAAGTCGTGCGAACTCTTACAGTGGTAGATTAGCAGATGTAGGGGATGTAGGTGGTACGGTCTACCCATCGTAAGGTGCTAGCGCTTCTGAAAGACTATGTCTCGGTCTTTCGTCTTCTCAAACACCATGTAGTGCGAGAAACCAAACGGAGGCGATCGAGTCTTGTGGGGAAAAGTGCACAAACCTCTGCAGAGTGTAATAAACTAATCATGGTTAGCCGTGTCCCCGGTTATGGACATCTTGAGTATCTAGTACTTGGATTTTCATGTGAACCTCAACATGTTACTCTAAATTAATTTTTGTTGGGTTATGCTTAATGATGATGCTTAATTGGGATTGAGAATGCTGTCAACCATTCTCAATGTTTAACAACTATCATAATAGTAATTAAATTTTATTCCTTTGAAGTAGGGAAAGATTGGCTTTACGCAAAACTGTAACCATAGAGCTTTCCACCAGCCAAATATGCATATAGTATAGCTATTTCATTCCATTACTCTCTATGTGTTACCTTGCCAGCATATTCCATGTGCTGACCCATTTTCGGGCTGCAATGTTAATGTTGCAGACTTTTCAGACGACGATTAAGGATTTTTTAAGTCGTGGTTCTATACTCAGTGATGTCGTTGGAGTTGATGGACTCTCTTATCTTCCAAGCCTTCCGCTATTATCGTTATTAGATGGCCTTAAGCCATATTTATTGTAATAAGTTCTCTTTTGAGACACTCAATGTAATAAGTGTGTGATTGCTACTCTGCTATAAATCCTCCGAGTACTGTGTGGTGTCAGCATTACTGATCCAGGGATGACACCGGAGCACAAAGATTAGACTGTTTGAGGTCTGGTCGCTACAATCTACTCCTTCTTTGTAAAGATGTGGGTCATCCCAGAAATAATGTCTTAAATCATAGAAGAACTTTTTCTTTTGCTGGTATGTGAAACTAGGTGGTATAAATTTAGCAACAATGTAATTAGCATAATCAGCATACCATGGAGCAGTACGAGAATCATTTATGACAGCTAGTTGTTCATCAGGAAAGCTATCATCAATAGGTAGTGGGTCATCAAGAATATTCTCTAACCTAGACAAGTTCTCTGCAATGAGGTTCTTAGCTCCCTTTCTATCAATAATATGCAAATCAAATTCTTGTAGTAAGAGGACCCATCTAATAAGTCTAGGTTTAGCATCTTTCTTTTCCATAAGATATTTAATAGCAGCATGATCAGTGTGAACATTTACTATAGAATCAACAATATAAGGTCTGAACTTATCACAAGCAAATACAACTGCTAAAAATTCTTTTTCAGTAGTGGCATAATTTCTCTGGGCAATGTCTAGAGTTTTACTAGCATATTGAATAACATTTAGTTTCTTATCAACCCTTTGTCCTAGAACAGCACCTACAGCATAATCACTAGCATCTCACATGATTTCAAATGGTAAATTCCAATCAGGAGGTTAAACAATAGGTGCAGAAATCAAAGCTTTCTTAAGTATTTCAAATGCTTCTACACAGTCATCATCAAAAACAAAAGGAACATCTTTTTGTAAGAGATTAGTCAAAGGCCGAGAAATTTTAGAGAAGTCCTTAATGAACCTCCTATAAAACCTGGCATGATCAAGGAAACTTCTTATACCTTTAATGTCCTTAGGGCACGACATCTTTTCAATAGCATCAACTTTAGCTTTATCAACCCCAATACCTCTTTCAGAAATTTTATGCCCCAAGACAATACCTTCATTAACCATAAAGTGGCACTTCTTCCAATTCAAAACAAGATTGGTTTGTTCACATCTATGCAAAACTCGATCAAGATTGCTTAAGCAATCATCAAAAGAAGTCCCATAAACAGAGAAATCATCCATGAATACCTCAACAATCTTTTCACAAAAGTCAGAGAATATAGCAGTCATACATCTTTGAAAGGTAGCAGGTGCATTACATAGACCAAAAGGCATACGTTTATAAGCAAAGGTACCGAAAGGGAAAGTAAAAGTTGTCTTTTCTTGATCCTCTTTTGACACACATATTTGACAGAAACCAGAATAACCATCTAGGAAGCAAAAATGTGTATGTTTGGATAATCTTTCTAGCATTTTATCAATAAAAGGTAACGGGTAATGATCCTTTTTAGTAGCTTTATTTAATTTGCGGAAATCAATTACCATTCTATAACCTGTAACAATTCTTTGTGGGATCAATTCATCTTTATCATTAGGAACAACAGTAATGCCTCCCTTCTTAGGGACACAATGGACAGGACTTACCCACTGACTATCAGCAATGGGATAAATTATACCTGCCTCCAAAAGCTTTAGTATTTCTTTTCTTACCACTTCTTTCATCTTAGGATTTAACCATCGTTGGTGATCAACAACTGGTTTAGCATCCTTCTCCAATTTTATTTTGTGCTGGCATAAAGTGGGACTAATGCCCTTAAGATCATCAAGAGTATATCCAATAGCAGCACGGTGCTTCTTCAGAGTTTTCAACAATTTAGTTTCCTCATGCTCTGAAAGGTTAGCACTAATAATAACAGGATATATCTCTTTCTCATCAAGATAAGCATATTTGAGAGTATCAGGTAAAGGTTTAAGCTCAAACACGATATCACCCTTGGGTGGAGGAGGATCCCCTAGAATTTCAATAGGCAAGTTGTGTTTCAAAATAGGTCCCTGTTTAAAGAATACTTCATCTACTTCTGTTCTTTCATTGATGAACATATCATTTTCATGGTCTAGCAAATATTGTTCTAAAGGATCGGTAGGAGGCACGACAATAGAAGAAAGACCAATAATTTCATCTTTACTAGGCAATTCTTTATCATGGGGTTGTCTACGAAATTTAGCAAAATTAAACTCATGAGACATATCCCCCAAACCAACAGAAACAATATCTTTATTACAGTCTATCTTAGCATTAACAGTATTCAAGAAGGGTCTACCAAATATAATGGGACAAAAGTCATCTTGTGGGGAACCAATAACAAGAAAATCAGCAGGATATTTAACTTTCCCACACAAGACTTCAACATCTCTAACAATCCCAACTCGTGAAATATTATCTCTATTGGCAAGCTTAATTGGAACATCTATCTCTTCTATATCAGCAGGTGCAATATCATGCATAATTTCTTTGTATAAAGAATGAGGTATTGCACTTGCACTAGCACCCATATCACATAACCATGATAGCAATGATCTCCTATTCTAACAGAAATAACAGGCATGCCTACTATAGGTCTATGTTTATTTTTAGTATCGGGTCTAGCAATTCTAGCAGATTCATTGCAGAAGTAAATAACATGCCCATCAATATTATCGGCCAAGAGATCCTTAACCATAGCAACACTAGGTTCAACTTTAATTTGCTCAGGGGGTTTGGGTGTCTTAATATTGCTTTTGTTAACCACTGTTGAAGCTTTAGCATGATCCTTTATTCTAACACAGGGAAAGGTGGTTTCTCAATATAAGCACTAGGAACAACAGGATCATTATAAGTGATAGTCTTTTCTTCAAGTTTAATAGGTGCAACTACTTTTCCTTCAATGGAAGGATTATATTTAAACCACTTCTCCTTAGGGAGATCAACATGAGTAGCAAAGGATTCACAGAAAGAAGCTACTATCTCATAGTCAAGTCCATATTTAGTGCTAAATTCACGAAAAGCATCGGTATCCATAAAAGATTTAACACAATCAAACCTAGGTGTTGTACCTGACTCCTTACCTTCGTCGAGGTCCCAATCTTCAGAGTTGTGTTTAATTCTCTCCAATAAATCCCATTTGAATTCAATTGTCTTCATCATAAAACAACCTGTACAAGAAGTATCGAGCATGGAGCGATTACTAAGAGAAAGCCGAGCATAAAATTTTTGAATAATCATTTCTCTTGAGAGCTCATGATTGGGGCATGAATATAACATTGACTTATGCCTCCCCCAATATTGAGCAATTCTTTCTCCTTCGTGAGGCCAGAAATTATATATAAAATTATGATCACGATGAACCAGATGCATAGGACAAAATTTCTAATGAAATTCCAATTTCAATCGGTTGTAGTTCCATGATCCCATATCATCACATAGCCTAAACCATGTCAATGACTCTTCCTTCAAAGATAAAGGGAAGACCTTCTTCTTTATAACATCCTCGGGCATACCTGCAAGCTTAAATAATCCACAAACTTCATCCACATAGATTAGGTGCAAATCGGGATGTAATGTTCCATCACCTGTGAAAGGATTAGCTAGCAGTTTCTCTATCATACCCAAAGGGATTTCAAAGTAAAGATTTTCAGTAGGTTCAGTAGGTTGAGGAGCAACTCGTTGCTCTACTGGTCGGGGTGAATATACCCCGAACAAGCCCCTCAAAGGATTATGTTCCATAGTAACAAGTGACAGTAAATTTTAGCACACTATATAAATTTTTCCTTACCAAATTCCACCTACCAAAGGTGGTTCACTCCCCTGCAATGGCACTAGAAAAGAGTCTTGATGACCCATAAGTGTAGGGGATATATCGTAGCCTTTTCGATAAGTAAGAGTGTCGAACCCAACGAGGAGCAGAAGGAAATGATAAGCGGTTTCCAGCAAGGTATTCTCTACAAGCACTAAAATTATCGATAACAGATAGTTGTGTGATAAGATAAATTGTAATGAGCAACAAGTAATGAAAGTAAATAGGGTGCAGCAAGATGGCTGAATCCTTTTTGTAGCAAAGGACAAGCCTGGACAAACTCTTATATGAAGGAAAGCGCTCCCGAGAACACATGGGAATTATTGTCAAGCTAGTTTTCATCATGCTCATATGATTCGCATTTGGCACTTTGATAATTTGATATGTGCGTGGACCGGTGCTTGGGTACTGTCCTTACTTGGACAAGCATCCCACTTATGATTAACCCCTATTGCAATCATCTGCAACTACAAACAGAAGTATTAAGGTAAACCTAACCATAGCATGAACCATATGGATCCAAATTAGCCCCTTACGAAGCAACGCATAAACTAGGGTTTAAGCTTCTGTCACTCTAGCAACCCATCATCTACTTATTACTTCCCAATGCCCTCCTCTAGGCCCAAACAATGATGAAGTGTCATGTAGTCGATGTTCACATGACACCAGTAGAGGAAAGACAACATACATCTCATCAAAATATCGAACGAATACCAAATTCACATGACTACTTATAGCAAGACTTCTCCCATGTCCTTAGGAACAAACGTAACTACTCACAAAGCATATTCATGTTCATAATCAGAGGGTTATTAATATGCATAATGGATCTGAACATATGATCTTCCACCAAGTAAACCAACTAGCATCAACTACAAGGAGTAATCAACACTACCAGCAACCCATAGGTACCAATCTGTGGTTTGGATACAAATATTGGATACAAGAGATGAACTAGGGTTTGAGAAGAGATGGTGTTGGTGAAGATGTTGATGGAGATTGACCCCCTCCCGATGAGAGGATCGTTGGTAATGACGATGGTGATGATTTCCCCCTCCCGGAGGGAAGTTTCCCCGGCAGAACAGCTCCGCCGGAGCCCTAGTTGGTTCCGCCAAGGTTCTGCCTCGTGGCAGCGGAGTTTCGTCCCGTGAGCTTGCTTATGATTTTTCCCTCGATGAAAGACCACATATATCCAATGATGGGCATCAGAGGGCCACCAGGGGACCCACGAGGCAGGGGGCACACACAGGGGGTAGGACGTGCCCCCCACCCTCGTGGATGGTGGGTGGCTCCCCTCTGGTACTTTCTTCGCTCAATATCTTTTTATATTCTGGAAATAACTCCCGTGGAGTTTCAGGGCTTTTGGAGATGTGCAGAATAGGTCTCTAACATTTGCTCCTTTTCCAGCCCAGAATTCTAGCTGTCAGCATTCCCCCTCTTCTTGTAAACCTTGTAAAATAAGAGAGAATAGGCATAAGTATTGTGACATAATGTGTAATAACATCCCATAATGTGATAGTTATCAATACAAAAAAATGATGCAAAATGGATGTATACTGTGAAAAAGGTCTCGACAGGGCTGGCTGGCGCTGATGGTAACTTTCCTATTAGTGCCAACCTCGATGGTAAATAGGAAAGCATGCCCGTTGCCTTCCTGCGGACGAATGTCCATGTGTTTGCGTGGCAACCATCTGATATCCCCGGTGTTCCCAGGGAGGTAATCGAGCACCACCTTGTTGTCTGCCCACATGCCTAACCCGTCAAGCAGAAGATTCAGAAGCAAGCTCTGGAGCGGTAGTAGTTCATTGCCGAGGAGATCAAGAAAACTTGAGGCAGCCGTTTTGGTCAGAGGAGTACTGCATCCAACTTGGTTAGCAAATCCTGTGGTGGTGCGCAAATCTAATGGGAAATGGAGGCTTTGCATAGATTTTACGGATCTGAACAAGGCATGCCCGAAGGACCCATGTCCCTTGCTACGCATCGATGAAATTGTAGATTCCACCTCCGGGTGTGACCTACTTCCTTTCTTGGATGCATACTCTGGATACCACCAGATCTTTATTTCAAAGGAGGACGAGGAGAAGACCGCGTTCATAACCCCGTGTGGCACTTACTGCTTCGTAAGAATGCCCTTCGGATTAAAGAGTGTTGGTTCCACTTTTACAAGGGCAGTCCAGAGTGGCTTTGAATCATAGTTGCACAGAAACATTGAAGCTTACATGGATGATATTGTGGTTAAGACCAAGGACAGTTCAACCCTCATTCAGGATTTGGAAGAAACATTTGCTAATCTGCGCAGGATCAACTTGAAGCTGAACCCGGAGAAGTGTGTGGTTGGCGTTCCTTCCAGCAAGATGCTTGGCTTCTTTGTGTCCCATCAAGGGATAGAGGCCAACCCCGAAAAGATCAAGGCTATTGAGCAGGTTCAAGCACCCAAGACAGTCAAGGATGTGAGGCATCTGACTGGATGTGTTGCCGTGGTTAGCAGGTTCATTTCCAAGTCTGCTGAGCACGCCTTGCCGTTCTTCAAAATCTTGAAAAAGGCAGGACCGGTAGAATGGACCATGGAAGCAGACGCCACGCTGCAAGATTTGAGGCCTATCTTTCCTCTATGGCCACTCTGGTTGCTCCCAAACCATGTGGTTGCTGCTATACTTAGCGGCAACTAATCAAGTGGTTAGTGTGGGACCAGTGATACGTCTCCAACGCATCTATAATTTTTGATTGTTCCATGCTCTTTTATTATCAATCTTGGATGATTTATAATCATTTTATATCATTTTTTGGTACTAACCTATTGACATAGTGCCAAGTGCTAGTTGTTGTTTTATTCCATGTTTTTACATCGCAGAAAATCAATATCAAACGGAGTCCAAATGCCACAAAAATTTACGGAGATTTTTTATGAACCAGAAGGAAGATGTTGGGCCCTGGTTGCACCTAGGGGAGTTCCGAGGAGGGGACGACCCACCAGGGCACGCTAGGAGGCCCAGGCGCGCCTTGGTGGGTTGTGCCCACCTCGGGTGCCCCCCAGACCACCTGTTTGCTCTATAAATACCCCAAAAATCCCAGAACCCCAGGGGAGTCGACGAAATATTCATCCAGCCGCCACAGAGTCCAGAACAACCAGATCCAATCTAGACACCATCTCAGATGGGGTTCACCACCTCCATTGGTGCCTCTTCGATGATGCGTGAGTAGTTCTTTGTAAACCTTCGGGTCCGTAGTTACTAGCTAGATGGCTTCGTCTCTCTCTCTCTCTTGATTCTCAATACAATGGTCTCTTGGAGATTCATATGATGTAACTCTTTTGTAGTGTGTTTGTTGGGATCGATGAACTTTGAGTTTATGATCAGATCTATTGTTTTATATCCATGAAAGTATTTGAGTTTCTTTGATCTCTTTTATGCATGATCTCTTATAGCCTCATATTTCTTCTCCGATATTTGGTTTTTTTGGTCAACTTAATCTATTTATCTTGCAATGGGAAGAGGTTCCCGGTAGTGGGTTCGATCTTACGGTGCTTGATACCAATGACAGAAAGGGAACCGACGCGTATGTATCATTGCTACTAAGGATAAAAGATGGGATCTATATCTACCACCATAGATAAACGGATCTCGTCTACATCATGTCATCATTCTTATTGCATTACTCCGTTTTTCCATGAACTTAATACACTAGATGCATGCTGGATAGCGATCGATGTGTGGAGTAATAGTAGTAGATGCAGGCAGGAGTCGGTCTACTAATCTTGGACGTGATGCCTATGTAATGATCATTTCCTGGATATCGTCATAATTATTTGAGGTTCTATCAATTGCCCAACAGTAATTTGTTTACCCACCGTTTTCTATTTTCTCGAGAGAAGCCACTAGTGAAACCTACGGCCCCCGGGTATTCTTCCTCATATATTTGCTTTTGCGATCTATTTTTCTCTTGCTTTTATTTTTAGATCTATTAAACCAAAAATACAAAAATACTTTGCTGCACTTTATTTTATTTGCGATCTATTATTCAATCTATCACAACTTTCTCTCGTCCATGCACCATTTGAGGTGCCTTTACCCAAAAGGGATTAACAACCCCTTTAACACGTCGGGTTGCGAGTGGTTGTTATTTTTGTGCAGAGGTTGTTTATGTTGTGTTGCTTGGTTCTCCTACTGGTTCGATAACCTTGGTTTCATATCTGAGGGAAATACCTATCACCGCTGTGCTGCATCATCCCTTCCTCTTTGGGGAAATATCGACATAGCTTCAAGCAACATCAAAAGGAATTTCTGGTGCCGTTGTTGGGGAGGATCAAGTCAAGATAGTTTCCCGGCCACGTGCCATTTCTGGCGCTGTTGCCAGGGAGGATCTTCATCATAGCCTGGTTCCTAATCACAAATCTCATCTCCTCGCAATTTACATTATTTGCCATTTGCCTCTCATTTTCCTCTCCCCCACTTCACAAAAATTTGTCGTTTTATTCGCCTCTCTTTTTCCTTTCGCTGTTTTCTTGCTGGATCTATTTTGAGTGCAATCTTGTTGTGTGGTCACCATGACTCAAGAGAACACCAAGTTATGCGATTTCTCAAATACCAACAACAATTATTTTATTGGCACTCCGCTTGCTCCTCCCGCCACTAGTGTGTAGACTTGTGATATTAATACTGCTTTGTTGAATCTTGTTATGAAAGACCAATTTTCTGGTACTCCTAATGAGGATGCCACGTCCCATCTTAATACCTTCATGGAATTATGCGATATGCAAAAGAAAAAAGATATGGACAATGATGTGGTCAAAATGAAATTATTTTCGTTTTCTTTGAGTGATTCTGCAAAAATTTGGTTCTCTTCTTTGCCTCGCAATAGTATTGATTCTTGGAATAAGTGCAAAGATGATTTTATCACTAAGTATTTTTCTCCCGCAAAAATTATTTCCCTTAGAACCCATATCATGAATTTCAAGCAACTTGAACATGAGCATGTTGCGCAATCATGGGAAAGGATGAAAATGATGCTAAGGAACTGCCCAACTCATGGGTTAAATCTTTGGATGATCATACAAATTTTTTATGCAGGATTGAATTTTGTCTCTCGTAATATTTTAGATTCTGTCGTGGCTGGTACTTTTATGGAAATTAATTTGGGTGAATCCACCAAATTGCTTGACAATATCATTGCAAATTATTCGCAATGGCATACCGAAAGGGCTCCTACTATTAAAAAAGTTAATTCGGTTGAAGAAATTTCTTCTTTGAGTGAAAAAGTTGATGCTCTTGTGAAATTGGTTGCTAGTATAAGTGCTCCTATTGATCTTAATGATATGCATTTGTCTACTTTGATTGAGAAAAATAGTGATGCCATTGATGTTAATTTTATTTCTCGCAATAATTTCAACAACAATGCTTATAGAGGTAATTTTAATCCTAGGCCTTTTCCTAGTAATTCCTATAATAATTATGGTAATTCCTATGGAAATCAATCTTATAATAATAATAATAGGAACACCTCTGATCTTGAGAATAATATTAAAGAATTTATCAACACACAAAAAGTTTTCTACACTTCCATAGAATAAAAGTTGAGTAAGATTGATGATTTGTCTAGAAGTGTTGATAGAATTGCTCATGATGTGGAAAATCTCAATATGAAATTTTTTGTGCCTAAAGTAGATGAATCAATTAAAGCTCTTTATGTTTCTATGGATGAAAGTAAGAAAAGAACTGCTATGCTTAGAGCTAAAAGAGAATTTTTAGAAAAAGCTTTTTCTAGTGATTATTCTTGCAAAGATGATGAAGATCTTAAAATAATTGGTGTCTCTTCTATTGGTTCTTTGTTTAGTAAAGTTAAGAATGACGAACAAGGGACTGGAGAAGAGTCAACTTTAGGTATAAGGCGTCCCAATATTTTGGAGGGTGAAAATCTTGTTGAGAAAAATGATGAAAGTGGGTTTGGAGAGGTCAAAACTTTAGCTAGTGATGCACCCACTCTTTTGGATTACAAAGAATTTAATTATGATAGTTTCTCTTTGATTGATTTTATTTCTTTGTTGCAATCCATGATGAATTCACCCCATGCTTATGAACAAAACAAAGCTTTTACTAAACATATTGTTGATGCTATGATGAAAGCTCTTGAAGAAAAATTGGAATTATAAGTTTCAATTCCTAGAAAATTGCATGATGAATGGGAACCTACTATCAAAGTCAAGATTAAAAATTATGAGTGTTTTGCTTTGTGTGACTTGGGTGCTAGTGTTTCTACAATTCCGAAATCTTTATGTGATGTGCTTGGTCTTACCAATCTTGAAGAATGTCCCTTGAATTTGCACTTGGCGGATTCTACTATTAAAAAGCCGATGGGAAGAATTAATGATGTTCTTATTCTTGCAAATAGGAATTATGTGACCATAGATTTTATTGATCTTGATATTGATTGCAATCCGTCTTGTCCAATTATTCTTGGTAGATCGTTTTTACGCACTATCGGTGTCGTGATTGATATGAAAAAAGGCAATATTAAGTTCCAATTTCCTTTGAGGAAGGGCAAGGAACACTTTCCTAGAACTAGAATTATGCCACCCTATGAATCAATCATGAGGGCATATTATGGATCTTGAACCAACGATGACAAAACTTAGATCCTTGCTTTATGCCTAGCTAAGGGCGTAAAACTATAGCGCTTGTTGGGAGGCAACCCAATGAATAAAATTTATTTTTGCTTTCTATTTTTGAGTGTTAGAACAATTATTATACTATTATGATTGTGTTTTTGTGTTTTAATTAGTGTTTGTGCCAAGTAAAGCCTTTAGGATCTTCTTGGGCAATAGTTGTTTGATCTTGCTGAAAAACAGAAAGTTTTGTGCTCACGAAATTATTTTTCATTTTTACCAGAGAGCGATAAAATACCTATTCCGCTTGCAGTAGATCAATATACAAATTTCTCAGGTCGTCCTAATTTTTAGAGTTTTTTGAGTTAGAGAAGTATTCGAAATAGTCAGATTGCTACAGACTGTTCTGTTTTGACAGATTCTGTTTTGTTTGTGTTGTGTGCTTATTTTGATGACTCTATGGTTTTCTTTGATGAGTTTTTGCCATAGAAAAGTTGGAATACAGTAGATATAATACAGAAAAATATGAATTGGTCTGATACAACACGTATAGTAGTGATTTATTATTCTTATACTAACAGATCTCACGAAGGCTTTGTTGAGTTTTGTGTGATTGAAGTTTTCAAGTTTTGGGTTATCTTACGATGGATGAAGGAAGGATGTAAGAGCCTAAGCTTGGGGATGCCCCGACATCCCAAGCTATTATCCAAGAATGAGCAACTAACTAAGCTTGGGGATGCCACTGAGTGGCATCCCCGCTATCTTCCAACAACTATCGGTATTTTACTCGAGACTATATTTTCATTTGTCACATGATATGTGTTTTGCTTAGAGTGTCTTGTATGATATGTGTATTTTCTTGTTTTATTTTGTGTTTTAAGTCATCAATCCTTGCTGGACACACCTATTTGAGAGAGCCAAAATTATATCTTGACTTGTTAGAATTGCTCTCTATGCTTCACTTAATTTTTTATGAGCAATGGACTTGCTCTAGTGCTTCACTTATATCTTTTTGAGCACGGTGTGTTTTGTTATTTTTGAAGAAATGCTCTCTTGCTTCACTTAGATTTATTTGAGAGTTAGTAAAATTTTGAAGAAATTCTCTCTTGCTTCACTTAAGTTATTTTGAGAGAAAGAAAATTTGTTATGCTCATGATCTTCACTTATATTTGTTTGAGCTTATGAAAAGCAACACATGAAAATTAGTCCCAAAGTGATAGATATCCAAGAAGGATAAATAAAAAACGAAAAAATGTCATGAATATCATTGGACAAAATAAACTTGATTCTTAGTAATAGTTTTGAGATATGATGATGTGATATGTGAGTCATCTTTATGAGTAATTATGCTTTAGTAAGAATATTGGTGTTAAGGTTTGTGATTCCCTATGCGTGCACGAAAGTCAATAATCATGCAATGAAATTATATCCTACTTGTGGTGCATTATTCGGTGTTAATTATGCTTAATGCTTGCTTATGAGATTATTCATTTCTTGGTTGGTCGCTTCCCAATCTTTTTGCTAGCCTTCATTTTGAACTAAGTATGACCTCTACTTGTGCATCCAAAATCCTTTAAACCAGTTTTGCCACACAAGTCCACTATATCTACCTATATGCGGTATTGTTTTGCCGTTCTAAGCAAATTTTCATGTGCCATCTCTAATTTTCAAAATAAACTTCTCTTTTGTGTGTTTGTTTCGATCGCGGAGCGGTGAGGGGTGGCTAATATTTTCCATGCTAGATGTGTTATTCTCAAGATGAGTGTTTATTCACTTGTCATTGCATGAGAGTGAGGGAAAGGTATTAGGGATGCCCAGTCGCAAAATGCAAAAACAAATGAATTTACTTTATGTTGTCAAATAATAAATTCCTTGGAAAGTGTTGGTATGGAGGGCAACCGTGGATACAGCTAGCCATGGAAACTGAAAGTTATGGTGGAAAAAGGAATAAACTTTATTTTCTGTTTGGGGACCGCCTATGATATATCTATGCATGGAAAGTATTGGGAACTCTAAGTTGTTTTTGTCGGTGGGATGGATACACCTCCCAAAATGTTTTTATCTCAATTTTTTCACTTTGAGCTCTGGCACCTCTACAAATCCCTACTCCCCTCTGCGAAGGGCCTATCTTTTACTTTATGCAATTTTTTTTTGAATTTGAGTCTCCATCTTCTCTTATAAAAGCACCAACTAGGAGGCAATATGATCGTACTTAAGTATTGGGTGTAGTTAATATTTGAGTGGTTTCATGAATGGATCAATGTTTGAGCATGATTGGCTAGGGATAAATTATTTTAGCATTGATATTTTGAAAGACATGATTGCTTGTTGATATGCTTGAGTATCTAAATTATTACGTCAAAACTAGACTATTGCTTTGAATCACATAAAAGTCCAAATGTCCATGATATAAAGAAAAGAATATGATATAACATGATGAATAGCACTCCACATCAAAAATTCTATTTTTATCAATTACCTACTCGAGGACGAGTAGGATTTAAGCTTGGGGATGCTGATACGTGATAACCCACAAGTATAGGGGATCACAATAGTTTTCGAGGGTAAAGTATTCAACCCAAATTTATTGATTCGACACAAGGGGAGCCAAAGAATATTCTCAAGTATTAGCATATGAGTTGTCCATTCAACCACACCTGGAAACTTAGTACCTGTAGCAGAGTATTTAGTAGCAAAGTAATATGATAGTAGTGGTAACGGTAGCAAAAGGTGACATTAGTAAAAGTAATGTTTTTGGTATTTTGTAGTGATGGTAGCAATAGCAACGGGAAAGTAAATAAGCGAAGAACAATATACGGAAAGCTCGTAGGCAATGGATCGGTGATGGAGAATTATGCCGGATGCGGTTCATTATGTAACAATCATAACCTAGGGTGACATAGAACTAGCTCCAGTTCATCAATGTAATGTAGGCATGTATTCCGAATATAGTCATACGTGCTTATGGAAAAGAACTTGCATGACATATTTTGTCCTACCCTCCTGTGGCAGCGGGGTCCTTACGGAAACTAAGGGATATTAAGGCCTCCTTTTAATAGAGTACCGGAACAAAGCATTAACACATAGTGAATACATGAACTCCTCAAACTACGGTCATCACCGGTAAGTATCCCGATTATTGTCACTTCGGGGTTAACGGATCATAACACATAATAGGTGACTATAGACTTGCAAGATAGGATCAAGAACTCTCATATATTGATGAAAACATAATAGGTTCAGATCTGAAATCATGGCACTCGGGCCCTATTGACAAGCATTAAGCATAGCAAAGTCATGGCAACATCAATCTCAGAACATAGTGGATACTAGGGATCAAACCCTAACAAAACTAACTCGATTACATGATAGATCTCATCCAACCCATCACCGTCCAGCAAGCCTACGATGGAATTACTCATGCATGGCGGTGAGCATCATGAAATTGGTGATGGAGGATGGTTGATGATGATGATGGCGACGGATTCCCCTCTCCGGAGCCTCGAACGGACTCCAAATCAGCCCTCCCGAGAGGTTTTAGGGCTTGGCGGCGGCTCTGTATCGTAAAACGGGATGAATTCTTCTCTCTGATTGTTTCTCCCTGAAACACAATATATAGAGTTGGAGTTGGAGTCGGAGGAGCTCCAGGGGGCCCATGAGGTAGGGGGCGTGCCCCCACCCTCGTGGACAGGTGGTGGGCCCCCTGGCTTTCATCTTTTGCGGGTATTTTTATATTTTCCAAAACATTGCTCCATGAAGTTTCAGGTCATTCCGAGAACGTTTGTTTCTGCACATAAATAACACCATGGTAATTCTGCTAAAAACAGTGTAAGTCCGGGTTAGTTCCATTCAAATCATGCAAGTTAGAGTCCAAAACAAGGGCAAAAGTGTTTGGAAAAGTAGATACGACGGAGACGTATCAACTCCCCCAAGCTTAAACCTTTGCTTGTCCTCAAGCAATTCAGTTGATAAACTGAAAGTGATAAAGAAAAACTTTTACAAACTCTGTTTGCTCTTGTTGTTGTAAATATGTAAAGCCAACATTCAAGTTTTCAGCAAAGACTATAACTAACCACATTCACAATAACGCTTAGGTCTCAAGTGTACTCATATCAATAGCATAATCAACTAGAGAGCAATAATAATAAATCTCAGATGACAACACTTTCTCAAAACAATCATAATATGATATAACAAGATGGTATCTCGCTAGTCCTTTCTGAGACCGCAAAACATAAATGCAGAGCACCTTTAAAGGCCAAGGACTGACTAGACATTGCAATTCATGGTAAAAGAGATCCAGTCAATTCATACTCAATGTAAACTAACAATAATGAATGCAAATGACAGCGGTGCTCTCAAACTGGTGCCTTTTAATAAGAGGATGATGACTCAGCATAAAAGTAAATAGATCGGCCCTTCGCAGAGGGAAGCAGGGATTTGTAGAGGTGCAAGAGCTCGGTTTTGAAATAGAGGTGAATATTATTTTGAGCAGTATACTTTCATTGTCAACATAACAACCAAGAGATGGCGATATCTTCCATGCTACACACATTATAGGCGGTTCCCAAACAGAATGGTAAAGTTTATACTCCCCCTTCCACCAACAAGCATCCATCCATGGCTTGCTCGAAACAACAAGTGCCTCCAACTAACAAGAGTCCCAGGGGGAGTTTTGTTTGCAATTATTTTGATTTGATTTGCATAAAGCATGGGACTGGGCATCCCGGTGACTAGCCATTTATCTCGTGAGTGAGGAGCGGAATCCACTCCTCTTGAGAATAACCCCCCTAACATGGAAGATACGGACATTCCTAGTTGATACATGAGCTATTCGAGCATACAAAACAGGATATTTATTTGAAGGTTTAGAGTTTGGCACATACAAATTTACTTGGAATGGTAGGTAGATATTGTATATAGGTAGGTATGGTGGACTCATATGGAATAACTTTGGGGTTTATGGAGTTGGATGCACAAGCAGTATTCCCGCTTAGTACAGGTGAAGGCTAGCAAAAGACTGGGAAGCGGCCAGCTAGAGAGCGACAACAGTCATGAACATGCATTAAAATTAATCAACACCGAATGCAAGCATGAGTAGGATATAATCCACCATGAACATAAATATCGTGAAGGCTATGTTGATTTTGGTTCAACTACATGTGTGAACATGTGCCAAGTCAAGTCACTTAAATCATTCAGAGGAGGATACCACCCTATCATACCACATCACAACCATTTTAATAGCATGTTGCCACGCAAGGTAAACCATTATAACTCATAGCTAATCAAGCATGGCACAAGAAACTATGATCTCTAGTTGTCATTGCAAACATGTTTATTCATAATAGGCTGAATCAGGAACGATGAACTAATCATATTTACAAAAAAATAGGTCGAGTTCATGCCAGCTTTTCTCATCTCAGTCAGTCCATCATATATCGTCATAATTGCCTTTCACTTGCACGACCGAACGATGTGAATAATAATAATAGTGCACATGCATTGGACTAAGCTGGAATCTGCAAGCATTCAATAAACATGAGAGGACAAGGCAATATGGGCTCTTTTGTCATATCAACAATTATGCATACAAGAGCCACTTCAACAATTTAATTAAGGTCTTCTCCTATCGACTCCCAAAGAAAAGAAAAGAATAAAACTATTTACACGGGAAAGCTCCCAACAGGCAAAAGAAGAACATGAAATCTTTTTGGGCTTTCTTTTTAATTACTACTACAAGCATGGAAATTAAACTAATTAAAAGTTACAACTAATTTTTTTTGTTTTTCTTAAGGTTTATTTAACACACAAGAAGAAAGCATAAAAAGAAAATAAACTAGCATGGATGATACAATTAAAAAGTATGAGCACCGACATTTGGCAATGAGTGTGTGAGCATAAATGTAATGTCGGTGGGAAATACGTACTCCCCCAAGCTTAGGATTTTGGCCTAAGTTGGTCTATGGCCACGGCTGGCCTGGCTGATATCCATAGTAAAAGTTGGGGTCGTACTGAGATGCAGCGGCTATCGCCTCCTGAGCTGCAGCATGGCGACGAGCGGCCTCCGCTCTCCTCTCATACTCATCTGCCTCCTCTTTGGTAATAACATATCTTCCTTTTCCTGATGATCAAAGAAGGCAAGAGCAGGGAGAGTAATATGGACAGCACGGTGTCTGTCAAAGATTAGTCGATACTGGAGAGGTGATCCATTCCTCTCAACAAACTGGTGGTGAACCATAGCATTAAAGTCTAGGTAATCAGGGGGTAATTCAATATCATCTTCGCGTATGGCTACACCAAGAAAATTAGCTATGCGGGTTGCATAAATTCCTCCAAAGAAATCTCCATTAAATCTATTAAGATGCAACCTACATGCAACAATGGCTCCCAAATTATAAGATTTATCTCCTAACACAGCACTCCTAAGAATGCTGAGGTCAGGGACACACATATGACATGCCTCATCTTTACCATTAATGCATCTACCTATGAAGAGAGCAAAATAATGTATAGCAGGAAAGTGAATGCTCCCTATGGTAGCTTGTGTAATATCTCTAGATCCCCCCACAGTTATGCTAGCAAGAAAATCTCTAAATTCAGATTTGCGAGGATCCCTTATACTACCCCATTGTGGAAGTTTGCAAGCAGTGGTAAAATCCTCTAAGTCCATAGTATAAGAATTTTCATAAAGATCAAACAGGACCGTTGGAGAATTATGTGAAAATGAAAATTCAAACCTCCTTAGAATGGAACTAGTGAGATTGTGATACTGGCTGCACTTCTCTTCCTCGAAGCTCACAAGATCAGCGTTACGCAAATATGCGTTGAATTCTTCCTTAATTCCCGCTCGATCCATAAAGTTTTCAGAAGGCCACTCAAAAACACACTCAAGCGTCTCTTGGTGGCTCATCATCAGCATGACCCCCGCCAATCGATTGCTGAGATTTGCCTTAGGTTGTTATAGAGAGTCTCAATGATCTCTATATCAAAGGTAATTCTTTTTGCCACCTAAGGTAATAATCTACGAATCACCCTCCTCCAGGATGTTTCGTCATGGCAACTCAACTCCTCGCTACGTTGACAATCGTTTACCACCTTCTTAGGTGCGGAATTGTTGTCTACCTAGTGAACCTTCGTCATCCGTTTCTTTCCACCCCTCTTGATGTGTATCCCGTGTCTCAACGCGAGATATGGTCCTATGTCTCATTCCGTGAGTTGTTCGATCTTCGAGAAGATCGACCCCTCTAGAGTCTCCTTCTTCCCTCCATGTCATGTTGACAGGATTTCTCAGAGCAAGACTTCAAGACAAAGATGGTGATCGAAACAACGTTCCTATGAAGTGCAACCTGGATCGTGAAGATTATGCTAGTTTGCGTTCCCCTTTCACCTTACCCTACGCTTGAATCTCGAGACGAGATTCTTGTTTAGTGGGGGTGAGTTGTCACATCCCTAGCTTCTGGTATGCACTAGGCTAGACCTCATGTGTGCATCATGTTTAACTTTTGAATGAACTTGAAATGGGGATTGCTCAAAC
This sequence comes from Triticum aestivum, assembly GCF_018294505.1. Taxonomy (NCBI): domain Eukaryota; kingdom Viridiplantae; phylum Streptophyta; class Magnoliopsida; order Poales; family Poaceae; genus Triticum; species Triticum aestivum. The sequence goes on along the minus strand of NC_057803.1, from coordinate 443,681,684 downwards.
CCTAGCATTAAAGGAATTCACTAGGTTCACCTAAAATACTTTCAAGTAAGTCCAAATGGCTTTCAAAAATGTTCATGATTTTTGACAAAGGTGAAAAACCTCTACCAAAAATGATGCCAATATTTTTGGGCCATTATGGATTTTTGAATAATCCATATTGTATTTGAATTGGGGCATTTAAATACTATTAATATTTTTAAATGCTCCAACAATTCTGAAAATAGTTAAGGGCCTCTGTAATAATTCATTTAATGGCCACAATTATTTGCAGGATTTATTAAAATGATTTGGGCTATAAACTAAATCAGAAACAAAACTACAGAAATAGAAAAGAGAAACAAAATAGAAAAAAAGGGGAGAGAGGCTTACCTGGGCCACTTACCAGCTGGCCCAGCAGTTCGGCCTAGCTGACTGGCCACGCCAGTCGTCCCTCTCCTCTCGCCAGAAGGACAGCACGCGTGGCCGACGCGCGCGAGCACGCGCCTCGCCAGCTCCTGCTTGCCGCCGAGGGTCTGGATGCCTCTCCCGAGCGCCACGCAACCCTCTAGCCCTCCTACTCTCCCCGTGCCCCTCTCCTCTCTCTCCCCGAAACGCTCTCCCCCTCCTCTGTTCTCCTCACCGAATGCGCCCGTCGCCGCCGACGAGAACCACCGTGGCCACCGGCCACCCCACGCCTCGCCTAAGCGCCAAGAAGCTCTGTCTCGTCCCCCTCTTCCTCCTCACCAAGACGGAAGGCGCCGGAAGCCCTGGATGTCGCCAGCTCCGCCGTTCCCCTCCTCGGCCATCGAGGATCGCCGTCGTCGATTCGTCGCCGTCCGGCCTGCCCCGAGACCGCCGAGCATCTCTTCGTGACCGTGGTGAGCCCCCGGTCCTCTTCCCCCTAATCCCGCCTTCGTTTGTTTGCTGTAGCCGCCGCCCCCTTGCTTACCGTAGCCGTCGCCGCGTGGGCTCGTCGCCGGCGAAGCCCCGGTGACCAAATGGCCCCGCGCATGCGTCCGTTGCACTCGCAACGACCCGTGGAGCAACGCTAGCGTGGCAGCTAGCTCGTTTGCAAGCCGCAGCGCTAACCCCGCACCCACCCGAGCTCCGGCCGCTGCCAAACACGTCGCCGGCGCCTTTTCCGGCGACCCCGAACCCAACTACCTGCACCACTCGCCGCGGGCCACTCCCAGCTATCCATAGCGCCCAACGGCGCCCCGAACGGTGCCCTGTACGTGAAACCCGCACCTGCACCGCCGCGTTTAGCCTCGCCGGCGGCTAAACGCCGACGAGTTGACCCCGCCGACCAGGGGGTTTGACCCTTTGACCTCCCCTGGGTCCATGACAGGTGGGCCCCCGCCATCAGGTGATTAGCTTAAGCTAATCACCACCTAATCTAACCCCAGAGCCACTGACATGTGGGCCCTAGTGCCCTAATCTTTAATTAAATTAAACTAACCCCCCATGTCTAACCTGTGTCACTGACGTGTGGCCCCCACACGTCAGGTTTGACTCTGAGCGCCCAGTTGACCCTGCTGACGTCACTGTGACGTGGGGCTGACGCAATAAGTATTTTCTGGACTTAAGTATAATCAGGAAATTTCAGAAAATAGCTAAAACTTCAATAAATCATAGAAAATTAACCGTAACTCCAAATTAAATAAATTATATATGAAAAATTATCAGAAAAATTCAAGGAATCCATCTGTACCATTTTCATGCATGTTAGAACAACTTATAGCTACTGTTTAGCACAAATCATATAAAGGGCATTTAAATATCCACATATGGAGCTTGAATTTGAATCTTGGATTCAAACCAACTCCATTTAATCTGGTTTTAGTTGCATTAGCCCAACACACATTCATTTTGCCATGTCATGATCATGCATCATATTGTGCATTGCATTGATTGTGTTCCCTTCTGTGTTGCCGGTATTTGTCCCCCCTCGATAGATGTGATACCGAGGATGTGATCGTTGACACTGATGAAGACTCAATGCTATCTTCAGAAGTGCCAGGCAAGCAAAACCCCCCTTGTTCATTCCGATAAAATCCCACTCTCTCGCTCCTGCTCTCTTTTACTGCATTAGGACAACAACGACATATTTGATACTTGCTGCGGTAGCTGAACCCCTTTATCCTTTGCATGACCTGTCATTCCACAGTAAATAGATGAAACCCACTAGCATGAGTAGGAGTTGTTTGAGCCCTGATGTGCCTACTCATTCATGCTTGTTTGTCATGCCTGCTACTGCTTAGAGTTGAGTCAGGTCTGATTCATCGGGGATGAATCAGAGGCGTGTGAACATGTCCTACTGTGTGTGAGCTAAGTGTGTGAACACGATTTGGTAAAGGTAGCGGTGAGAGGCCATGTAGGAGTACATGGTGGGTTGTCTCATTGCAGCCGTCTTCAGGAACTGAGTTCTGTGTTTGTGATCCATGACCAGTTACTACCACACATTGGGTTCCGGTAACTCGACCCCTCTCGACTTATTAATCAACATGATCTCTGTCCAGGAGTTGCAACTAGTTTCTGGTGTTTGTAGGTAGTGTTAGTAGTCTACCAAGTGGCACCCGGTACAGGTGGGCTTGGGACAGACTAGGCACAGTGGCACGGTGTACCAAGCGTACATCCACCCGTCGAGGTGGGATTGGGAACCCTGCACACATCGTTTGGGGCCGTGAGCGACACCCCGGCCGGATCTCCTTGCGGATGGAACCCGAATAGGCGATAAACCTGGACTAGAGACTTGTTCGGTTAGTCAGGTCGTGGCCGACTCCCTCGCCCGGCTTCCGCTTGAAGGTTGCCGAGGTACATGACGTGTACAGGGCGGTAAGTGGCGGGAGCGTGTGTGAAGAAGTACACCCCTGCAGGGTTATCATAATCTATTCGAATAGCCGGATTCCTCGGATATGGAAACTTGGACCCCTTGTACAGTTCATAGACAAGTGAAAGTGGATACTCTAAAACACGCACGATAAGCGTGAGTGCTATGGATGGCGTTCTCGTAGGGAGACGGGAGCGGATCCATAGTGGTGTATTGATATGGTGAATATGTGGACTCGTGTGCGCCACCTCAAAAGAGTTACTTGCAGTCGTAGTTCAGGATAGCCACCGAGTCAAAGCTGGCTTGCTGCAGTCAAACTCCACCATCCCCTTTGTTGATAATGATGCATGTGTAGATAGTTCTGATGTAAGTCTTGCTGGGTACATTTGTACTCACGTTTGCCTATTTTATGTTTTTGCAGAGAGACTTCAGTCTCACTAGTAGTTCCGCTTGGACTTCGACGTTTAGCTTGATACCTCAGCTACGATCTTGTGCCCTCGGCAGGATCTGATCGATAGTCAGGCTTCTCAGCCTTTTTCATTTATAGATGTCTGTACTCAGACATGATAGCTTCCGCTTGTGCTTTGACTTGTATGCTCTGATTGTTGGGTCATGAGACCCATGTTTGTAATATCTCGCTCCTCGGAGCCTATTGAATAAATACTTGAGTCGTAGAGTCATGTTGTGATGCCATGTTGTATTTGCACATATCGAGCATATTGTGTGTATGTTATTGAAATGCTTGTTATGTGTGGGATCTGACTATCTAGTTGTTTATCTTTAGTAGCCTCTCTTACCGGGAAATGTCTCCTAGTGTTTCCACCGAGCCTTGGTAGCTTGCTACTGCTCCGGAACACTTAGGCTGGCCGGCATGTGTCCTTCTTCGTTCCTGTGTCTGTCCCTTCGGGGAAATGTCACGCGATGAATACCGGAGTCCTGTTAGCCCGCTACAGCCCGGTTCACCGGAGTCCTGCTAGCCCAGTGCTACAGCCTGGATTCACTCGCTGATGACCGACACGTTCGATGCTGGGTCATGGATGCCTGTCCCTGTAAGTCTGTGCCACTTTGGGTTTACGACTAGCCATGTCAGCCCGGGCTCCTTATCATATGGATGCTAGCGACACTGTCATATACGTGTGCCAAAAGGCGCAAACAGTCCCGGGCAAAGGTAAGGCGACACCCGTGGGAATACCGTGCGTGAGGCCGCAAAGTGATATGAGGTGTTACATGCTAGATCGATGTGGCATTGAGTCGGGGTCCTGACAGCGCTGGTATCAGAGCTTGACTGCCTGTAGGATTACCAAGCCATACTGGTCGAAGTTGAGTCTAGAAATTCTTTAGTTATATAAGGGAATTGATTGTGGGATGGAACGTAAGGCTCTTTTTACTCCTTATACCTTATGCCTTCTGATCTGAGTCATCTTATCTTTCCTACGGGGATTAAGAACTAGGCTATCTTTTCTTTCTATCAGGATCACGTGTTACTAATCAGTAGACTTATAAGATTGTTGGATTTAAGTCTCAGTTCAGTTCCTACTACTTCCGTATGTTAATTGTTGATCTCGGAACCTTGATATTGTGCTTCTGAGTGGTTATGCCACCATTTTGTAGTATGTCTCAAATCTTTTCTGAGCATTTACAGTCGGTATGCTGTCCGAGTCATCCCAGGTTTCTATACAATCTGATGCAATTTGCAAATTCCTTCCTCTGGTTTCGATGTTCCTTTATGCCCGCTCAATCACACTAATTGTTGAGCTGAGGTATTCTATTGCCTTGACATTTATGTTGGAATTATTATTATGACCCTAGGTGTCTCAGGGGATCATCTAGTGGTCTAGCCTTGATTTGTGTCCTAGCGTGATGATTCTGGCCTTTATTCTCGAAAGCTTTCCGTGATGCTACTTAGTAGTAGGTATTCTACTCCTTGGGTTCTGAACCCGAGATTCACTCTACCTACTTCATGTTGATAGTAATTGCTAGTGCCTTTAGGATATTAGTAATCTTTGCGATAGTCCTCGAGGTCCATGGTATATCGTTCTTCCAAATACCACGAACCATTTTGGCAGAAGTTTGTTGGATCAAAAGATCACAACAGGCCCTCTATGAGTTCTCCATGTTATATTGTGGCTCTGCCAGTTCTACCTTTCTGCATGGGTTATCCGGAAGAATTATGTTGAACTTCGTTCGACATGCTAAACCATGCATCCACAACTCAGAAAATCGTATGTTCCTTTGAGTTGTCCCTTTTTAGTTGTCCTCTGACCCTCGCCTATCAATTGATAGTCAAGAGTATGCGTGCGTTCGTTTATCGATGCCTATTACTCTTGTGGTCCGTCAAGCCATTCTATCGTAGAATGATAGGAGAAACAAACTCCAGTACCTCATCCATATCTAGGATTGGGTCAAAGCAGTTGTATTCCGCAGATCAAATGCCAATCCAGCCTTTGGTTCTGTTCTACCTTGGAGTATTACCCCCTTTATGTCAGAATTGTCATGAGAACTGCACCAACTCTCATGAATTTTGACGTAGTGATACTTCTCACCATCATTAGTCATTCCTCTGCCCTCGTGTTGATGCAACCGGAATACCGACAAATGAATTGTGATGTGTGAAATCAATACTCCCAGCAACCTCGTTGCTTGGTAGTTAAAGGACAATAATTTCATTCTTAGTGTGTTGGTTATTGGAATCATCCTTCTAAGACTAATCGTGCTACCTAGTCCTTATTTCCTGGTGCACTCTTTGATTGATGAGTTAGGATTTGTCAAGTCCTCGCTCATTTGATCATATCATCTTGCCCTGAAAAGCAAGATTGTTCTCGAGCTTAGTGACATATCGGTGGTTCGTGATTTTCCGAAGATCTTCTCGGAAGTACTACCAGGTTGTCACCTGACCGCTATGTTGAGCTCGTGATCAAGTTGGTTTCTTGTAAACCACCCTTTCTCCAAGAATCCGTGTTGGATACCCCTGAGCTAGTTGGTTAAGCTAAACGACAACTTGGAGAGTTGGAAGATAAAAGCTTGCCTGACTTAGTTCGTTCCAAAGGGATATTCTTGTGTAGTGTGTGTTGAAAGAAGATGATATCTTCATCGATTGGTCCCTGTGATCAGTTGCTGGACCTATTGTCTTATCAATCCCTTGATTTGAGTGTGGGCTGTCGTTAAATCAAATCAGTACCAACGATGCTCGTAATGTTGTCCTACTCGTGGTTGATCCCTCGAGCATACACCATTACATCTTTGGTCTGACCAATGCTATCACCGTGCTCACATGATGGTGGAAGTCCAGTGATATGGAAATTCCGATGAGTTGCTGTTGAGCCCATCAGTAGCATTTTGTCTCCCCCCATAAATCATGTTGAACATCAACCTAGTGTTGGAAACTTGTGTAAGCATTTCTTCGTGTTTCGTTCATGAAGCATATGTTTGGATGAAAGTAGTGACTTCCCCTAATTCATGTGCATATGATGAAAGTTGCTGCCATGAATTCGAGGAAGATTGTTTTGTTTCCTTGGAATCATCCCAAATCAGTCATGCACACGTGCGAAGTATTCTGTGGTCTGGAGACTTGCAACCTTCATTCCATATGTGTCCCGAGCACACCAAGCCACTGATTGATTTGTTCAAGGAGAAGAAGTTCCTTCATAAGAGATAATCATATGACTTAGGCAAGGACTTCGTTATCCACGGTGATGGTTCCCAACCAGAACTCAGTAGTGTTTTATTGTAAGACTACCACGTGGTCATGCTTGTCTGGGACAACGTGTTCACATGTTTGTAGCAGAACCAGCTCATGTTTTGGAGCTTACTATCGTAGTTCATTCCCCGAGAATCTCGCAACGTCATCTCGTCGATTTGTGTTGCAAACTTTCGTTTTTCTTCCTAGACTCGATGAGTCTGGAATATCCTGATACCAACCAGATCTGAATCTCAGGCAGATATGATGGTTTGGAACATTTCCCAAAAACTATAATATCGGTCCCTCGGAAACCGGTAAAGTGGATGTCGTGGCCAACCCACCCAGCCGGAAGACCTGTTATTATAATATCTTGATTAATGAAGTTGGCCACCCTCCCATAGAGTTTTCGTAGGATTTACTCCCTAGTTGCCCCTATGGATTTTGAGATCCCGAAGTCCGACCTTTACTTGATGTTCTAGTTATCAAACCATATCTATGAGTGGGTTACACTAGCACATCAAGGAGAACATTAGAAGCGGAGTGCTAAATGTCTCTCGGTCGATCATCCAGATTTCGTTCCCTTGGCCTCGCTAAGGTGAAATCTGAGAAAGTGTTATCCTCCTTTGCATCTGCATCGTCCATCGCTATTCATCATGGTAGTATGTTGTGTTGTCAGCACCCTTGACACGGATGTTGATAAAACCTTGATGATTGTGGAAATGCTCAAGTTCTTGAGAGTACGCACAAGCGCTACGTGTTATCATCGGCTCTAACTAGGATTCCTCCCGGTTTCCTCGGAAATGCTATGACCTTTTCAAACAGTGAATTCACTCTCTTTTGTTGGGTTCTTCCCCAGTTACCAGAATCATTCCCAGCATTTGCATTTTGTTCCCAGCTTGCACTGCCAATGTGCCATTCTACCATGGGTCTCTTCCATTTCCGATGATAAGCAAATTCATCCATTACGTTGTCTTCAACAAGGTAATCCGCATCATCCAAGTCCGAGTATGCCATTCTACCGACCCCCGCCAATCGATTGCTGAGATTTGCCTTAGGTTGTTATAGAGAGTCTCAATGATCTCTATATCAAAGGTAATTCTTTTTGCCACCTAAGGTAATAATCTACGAATCACCCTCCTCCAGGATGTTTCGTCGTGGCAACTCAACTCCTCGCTACGTTGACAATCGTTTACCACCTTCTTAGGTGCGGAATTGTTGTCTACCTAGTGAACCTTCGTCATCCGTTTCTTTCCACCCCTCTTGATGTGTATCCCGTGTCTCAACACGAGAGATGGTCCTATGTCTCATTCCGTGAGTTGTTCGATCTTCGAGAAGATCGACCCCTCTAGAGTCTCCTTCTTCCCTCCATGTCATGTTGACAGGATTTCTCAGAGCAAGACTTCAAGACAAAGATGGTGATCGAAACAACGTTCCTATGAAGTGCAACCTGGATCGTGAAGATTATGCTAGTTTGCGTTCCCCTTTCACCTTACCCTACGCTTGAATCTCGAGACGAGATTCTTGTTTAGTGGGGGTGAGTTGTCACATCCCTAGCTTCTGGTATGCACTAGGCTAGACCTCATGTGTGCATCATGTTTAACTTTTGAATGAACTTGAAATGGGGATTGCTCAAACCCTAGCATTAAAGGAATTCACTAGGTTCACCTAAAATACTTTCAGTAAGTCCAAATGGCTTTCAAAAATGTTCATGATTTTTGACAAAGGTGAAAAACCTCTACCAAAAATGATGCCAATATTTTTGGGCCATTATGGATTTTTGAATAATCCATATTGTATTTGAATTGGGGCATTTAAATACTATTAATATTTTTAAATGCTCCAACAATTCTGAAAATAGTTAAGGGCCTCTGTAATAATTCATTTAATGGCCACAATTATTTGCAGGATTTATTAAAATGATTTGGGCTATAAACTAAATCAGAAACAAAACTACAGAAATAGAAAAGAGAAACAAAATAGAAAAAAAGGGGAGAGAGGCTTACCTGGGCCACTTACCAGCTGGCCCAGCAGTTCGGCCCAGCTGACTGGCCACGCCAGTCGTCCCTCTCCTCTCGCCAGAAGGACAGCACGCGTGGCCGACGCGCGCGAGCACGCGCCTCGCCAGCTCCTGCTTGCCGCCGAGGGTCTGGATGCCTCTCCCGAGCGCCACGCAACCCTCTAGCCCTCCTACTCTCCCCGTGCCCCTCTCCTCTCTCTCCCTGAAACGCTCTCCCCCTCCTCTGTTCTCCTCACCGAATGCGCCCGTCGCCGCCGACGAGAACCACCGTGGCCACCGGCCACCCCATGCCTCGCCTAAGCGCCAAGAAGCTCCGTCTCGTCCCCCTCTTCCTCCTCACCAAGACGGAAGGCGCCGGAAGCCCTGGATGTCGCCAGCTCCGCCGTTCCCCTCCTCGGCCACCGTGGATCGCCGCCGTCGATTCGTCGCCGTCCGGCCTGCCCCGAGACCGCCGAGCATCTCTTCGTGACCGTGGTGAGCCCCCGGTCCTCTTCCCCCTAATCCCGCCTTCGTTTGTTTGCCGTAGCCGCCGTCCCCTTGCTTACCGTAGCCGTCGCCGCGCGGGCTCGTCGCCGGCGAAGCCCCGGTGACCAAATGGCCCCGCGCGTGCGTCCGTTGCACTCGCAACGACCCGTGGAGCAACGCTAGCGTGGCAGCTAGCTCGTTTGCAAGCCGCAGCACTAACCCCGCACCCACCCGAGCTCCGGCCGCCGCCAAACACGTCGCCGGCGCCTTTTCCGGTGACCCCGAACCCAACTACCTGCACCACTCGCCGCGGGCCACTCCCAGCTATCCATAGCGCCCAACGGCGCCCCGAACGGTGCCCTGTACGTGAAACCCGCACCTGCACCGCCGCGTTTAGCCTCGCCGGCGGCTAAACGCCGGCGAGTTGACCCCGCCGACCAGGGGGTTTGACCCTTTGACCTCCCCTGGGTCCATGACAGGTGGGCCCCCGCCATCAGGTGATTAGCTTAAGCTAATCACCACCTAATCTAACCCCAGAGCCACTGACATGTGGGCCCTAGTGCCCTAATCTTTAATTAAATTAAACTAACCCCCCCTGTCTAACCTGTGTCACTGACGTGTGGCCCCCACACGTCAGGTTTGACTCTGAGCGCCCAGTTGACCCTGCTGACGTCACTGTGACGTGGGGCTGACGCAATAAGTATTTTCTGGACTTAAATATAATCAGGAAATTTCAGAAAATAGCTAAAACTTCAATAAATCATAGAAAATTAACCGTAACTCCAAATTAAATAAATTATATATGAAAAATTATCAGAAAAATTCAAGGAATCCATCTGTACCATTTTCATGCATGTTAGAACAACTTATAGCTACTGTTTAGCACAAATCATATAAAGGGCATTTAAATATCCACATATGGAGTTTGAATTTGAATCTTGGATTCAAACCAACTCCATTTAATCTGGTTTTAGTTGCATTAGCCCAACACACATTCATTTTGCCATGTCATGATCATGCATCATATTGTGCATTGCATTGATTGTGTTCCCTTCTGTGTTGCCGGTATTTGTCCCCCCTCGATAGACGTGATACCGAGGATGTGATTGTTGACACTGATGAAGACTCAATGCTATCTTCAGAAGTGCCAGGCAAGCAAAACCCCCCTTGTTCATTCCGATAAAATCCCACTCTCTCGCTCCTGCTCTCTTTTACTGCATTAGGACAACAACGACATATTTGATACTTGCTGCGGTAGCTGAACCCCTTTATCCTTTGCATGACCTGTCATTCCACAGTAAATAGATGAAACCCACTAGCATGAGTAGGAGTTGTTTGAGCCCTGATGTGCCTACTCATTCATGCTTGTTTGTCATGCCTGCTACTGCTTAGAGTTGAGTCAGGTCTGATTCATCGGGGATGAATCAGAGGCGTGTGAACATGTCCTACTGTGTGTGAGCTAAGTGTGTGAACACGATTTGGTAAAGGTAGCGGTGAGAGGCCATGTAGGAGTACATGGTGGGTTGTCTCATTGCAGCCGTCTTCAGGAACTGAGTTCTGTGTTTGTGATCCATGACCAGTTACTACCACACATTGGGTTCCGGTAACTCGACCCCTCTCGACTTATTAATCAACATGATCTCTGTCCAGGAGTTGCAACTAGTTTCTGGTGTTTGTAGGTAGTGTTAGTAGTCTACCAAGTGGCACCCGGTACAGGTGGGCTTGGGACAGACTAGGCACAGTGGCACGGTGTACCAAGCGTACATCCACCCGTCGAGGTGGGATTGGGAACCCTGCACACATCGTTTGGGGCCGTGAGCGACACCCCGGCCGGATCTCCTTGCGGATGGAACCCGAATAGGCGATAAACCTGGACTAGAGACTTGTTCGGTTAGTCAGGTCGTGGCCGACTCCCTCGCCCGGCTTCCGCTTGAAGGTTGCCGAGGTACATGACGTGTACAGGGCGGTAAGTGGCGGGAGCGTGTGTGAAGAAGTACACCCCTGCAGGGTTATCATAATCTATTCGAATAGCCGGATTCCTCGGATATGGAAACTTGGACCCCTTGTACAGTTCATAGACAAGTGAAAGTGGATACTCTAAAACACGCACGATAAGCGTGAGTGCTATGGATGGCGTTCTCGTAGGGAGACGGGAGCGGATCCATAGTGGTGTATTGATATGGTGAATATGTGGACTCGTGTGCGCCACCTCAAAAGAGTTACTTGCAGTCGTAGTTCAGGATAGCCACCGAGTCAAAGCTGGCTTGCTGCAGTCAAACTCCACCATCCCCTTTGTTGATAATGATGCATGTGTAGATAGTTCTGATGTAAGTCTTGCTGGGTACATTTGTACTCACGTTTGCCTATTTTATGTTTTTGCAGAGAGACTTCAGTCTCACTAGTAGTTCCGCTTGGACTTCGACGTTTAGCTTGATACCTCAGCTACGATCTTGTGCCCTCGGCAGGATCTGATCGATAGTCAGGCTTCTCAGCCTTTTTCATTTATAGATGTCTGTACTCAGACATGATAGCTTCCGCTTGTGCTTTGACTTGTATGCTCTGATTGTTGGGTCATGAGACCCATGTTTGTAATATCTCGCTCCTCGGAGCCTATTGAATAAATACTTGAGTCGTAGAGTCATGTTGTGATGCCATGTTGTATTTGCACATATCGAGCATATTGTGTGTATGTTATTGAAATGCTTGTTATGTGTGGGATCTGACTATCTAGTTGTTTATCTTTAGTAGCCTCTCTTACCGGGAAATGTCTCCTAGTGTTTCCACCGAGCCTTGGTAGCTTGCTACTGCTCCGGAACACTTAGGCTGGCCGGCATGTGTCCTTCTTCGTTCCTGTGTCTGTCCCTTCGGGGAAATGTCACGCGATGAATACCGGAGTCCTATTAGCCCGCTACAGCCCGGTTCACCGGAGTCCTGCTAGCCCAGTGCTACAGCCTGGATTCACTCGCTGATGACCGACACGTTCGATGCTGGGTCATGGATGCCTGTCCCTGTAAGTCTGTGCCACTTTGGGTTTACGACTAGCCATGTCAGCCCGGGCTCCTTATCATATGGATGCTAGCGACACTGTCATATACGTGTGCCAAAAGGCGCAAATGGTCCCGGGCAAAGGTAATGCGACACCCGTGGGAATACCGTGCGTGAGGCCGCAAAGTGATATGAGGTGTTACATGCTAGATCGATGTGGCATTGAGTCGGGGTCCTGACAGTGGAGGAGTTTAGTAAGCTAGCATGTTATGCCCCAGATGATGTTGCTACGGATGGAGCTAAGCAGGAGAAATTCCTGGAAGGATTGAATGATGAGTTGAGTATGCAGTTGATGGTAGCCACCTTCAACAACTACCAGGAGTTGGTAGATCGTGCGCTTATGATTGAAGGGAAGCAATAGCAAATTGAGAACCGCAAGAGGAAGTATGGACAAGGAAAGTATAATTCAGGAGCTCAGTAGAAGCCTCGTTTTACCCCTAGACTGGGAGGACATTTTCAGCATACCCATGGAGTAGGTAGCTCGCACAATCACAATGTCACCAAGAATGGTAATGGGAACGCAGGAAGCAATGGACAGAACCGCAGCACCCCATCAACCCCAGCCAAGAAGGACTTGAGTCATGTCACTTGCTATAAGTGTTTGAAGCCAGGACATTATGCAAATGACTGTCCTGAAGGCCAAAATGGCAATGGAAGTTCTGGAAAGAAGCTGAACCCTTTCAACAGGGGACAGGTGAACCACGTTAATGTGGAGGAGGTTGAAGCTCAGCCCGATGCAGTAATAGGTAAGTTTTTGGTTAAGTCATTTACTGCACTCGTTCTTTTCGATACTGGAGCATCGCATTCATACATATCAAGGGGATTTGTGGAAAAGTATAGCCTGCCCACTAGGATTCTCAAAACACCCATGTTAGTAACCTCGCCAGGAGCAGAGTATGTGGCAAGTCTATGGTGTGATCGGTTACCATTAAGGATTGCTAACTATGTTTTTCCCTTAGACCTAATAGTATTGGAATCTCAAGGATTGGATGTGATATTAGGCATGGATTGGTTATCAAAGTATAAAGGGAATATTGAGTGTGCTAGTAAGTCAATTTTGCTTACCACACCAGAAGGGAGAAGTATCAAGTATGTATCCCGGCATGTGCCAAACATGACACAAGTAAATTCCTTATTAGGGGTTGTGCAGGAGGAAGTACCAGTGGTAAAGGATTTTCCGGATGTATTTCCCAAAGAGTTGCCAGGCATGCCACCGGATAGAGACATTGAGTTTTTGATTGAGCTTTTGCCAGGCATTGGGCCAATATCGAAGAGACCATATAGGATGCCAGCAAAAGATTTGGTGGAAATTAAGAAGCAGATTAAGGAATTACTAGATAAAGGATATATTCGCCCAAGTTCTTCACCTTGGGGATCGCCAGTACTTCTAGTGGAGAAGAAGGATGGATCGTTAAGGATGGTTGTTGACTATCGAGGATTGAACGAAGTAACAATCAAGAACAAGTACCCGCTACCAATGATCAACGATCTGTTTGATCGATTGCAAGGAGCTAAAGTGTTTTCCAAGATCGATTTGCGATCAGGATACCACCAGTTGAAGATTCGAGAATAGGATATACCTAAGACAACTTTTACCACCAGGTATGGGCTGTATGAGTATACCGTTATGTCATTTGGACTGACTAACGCGCCTGCCTATTTTATGAACATGATGAACAAAGTGTTTATGGAGTTTTTGGATAAGTTCGTCGTAGTGTTCATTGATGATATCCTGGTATATTCGAAGAATGAAGAGGAGCATAAGGAGCATTTGCGTTTGGTACTTGGAAAGCTCAGAGAACATCAATTATATGCCAAGTTCAGCAAATGTGAATTTTGGTTGAAGGAAGTAGGATTTTTCGAACACATTATATCTGGAGAAGGTATAGCAGTAGATCCCGCTAAAGTTGAAACGGTGGCCAAGTGGGAAGCCCCAACTACCGTTGGAGAGATCCGGAGTTTTCTTGGACTCGCAGTATACTACCGAAGATTTATTAAGAATTTCTCAAAGATTGCGAAGCCTATGACGGAGTTGCTGAAGAAGGATACTAAGTTCAAATGGACTGAGGAGTGTGAGGCTAGTTTTCAGGAGTTGAAGAACCGTTTGGTTACCTCACCAGTGTTGATTTTGCCAGATCAAACCAAGGATTATGAGGTGTATTGCAACGCTTCACGTCGAGGACTTGGAGCAGTGCTTATGCAGGAAGGGAGAGTTGTTTCGTATGCTTCACGACAACTGAAGCCTCACGAATTGAATTATGCCACGCATGATTTGGAGTTAGCACCCGTAGTGCATGCATTGAAGACATGGAGACATTTCCTCATTGGAAATCATTGTGAGGTGTACACGGATCACAAGAGTTTGAAGTACATTTTCACGCAGAAGGAGTTGAATCTCAGACAAAGGAGATGGTTGGAGCTCATCAAGGATTATGATATGAAATTGCATTATCATCCCGGGAAAGCTAATGTAGTAGCAGATGCACTAAGCTGCAAGAGCCATGTCAATAGGTTAATGACGGGAGAAATACCCAAGGAGTTATCAGAAAATTTTCGTGAACTATGTTTGGAAATAGTTCCGGGAGGCTATGTAGCAGCGTTGGAAATTCAGTCAACCTTGATGGATAGAATCAGGGAAGCTCAGAAAACTGACAAGGAGATTGCTTCTATAAAAGAGAAAATGAGCCAAGGAAAAGCTAAAGGATTTCGTGAGGATGAGCACGACACCCTATGGTTTGAAGACCGTGTTTACGTGCCCAACAACTCGGAGATTAGGAAGTTGATTCTGCAAGAGGCCCATGACTCACCCTATTTGATTCACCCAGGAAATACCAAGATGTATTTGGATTTGAAGGATATTTTCTGGTGGACCGGAATGAAGAAGGATATTGCGGAGTATGTAGCAGTTTGTCACGTATGTCAGAGAGTAAAGGCAGAGCATCAAAAGCCAGCAGGATTGTTGCAACCATTGCCAATACTCGAATGGAAGTGGGATAAGTTAGGCATGGATTTTATCACGGGATTACCAAGGACTCGTTCAGGCTATGACTCGATTTGGGTCGTAGTTGATCGATTAACGAAGGTAGCTCATTTCATCCCAGTAAATACCACTTACACCAGTGCTAAGTTGGCAAAGATATACATGACCAGGATCGTATGTTTGCATGGAGTTCCGAGGAGCATCGTATCAGATAGAGGAACCCAGTTTACCTCAAAGTTCTGGAAGCAGTTGCATGAGACTTTGGGTACTAGGCTAGAATTCAGTACAACTTTTCATCCGCAGACAGATGGACAGACCGGGAGAGTCAATCAGATTTTGGAGGATATGCTGAGAGCTTGTGCGCTAGATTATGGAACTAGTTGGGACGATAATTTGCCATATGCAGAGTTTTCTTACAATAATAGCTATCAGACCAGTTTGAAGAT
Source organism: Triticum aestivum (assembly GCF_018294505.1). Taxonomy (NCBI): domain Eukaryota; kingdom Viridiplantae; phylum Streptophyta; class Magnoliopsida; order Poales; family Poaceae; genus Triticum; species Triticum aestivum. Next base: position 443,666,243 of record NC_057803.1, on the reverse strand, counting down.
GGCACCTTTCGAAGTTTTGTACGGAAGGAGGTGCAGGACACCGCTGTCATGGGACGAAGTTGGAGACCGCCAGTTGTTTGGACCAGATCTGATTAAAGAGTCTGAACAAAAGGTGAAGTTGATTCGCGATAGGCTCAAGGTAGCCCAGTCCAGGCAGAAGAGCTACGCAGATTCTAAACGCAAGGAGACAGTTTACGAAGTTGGATACAGAGTTTACCTTCGAGTATCCCCACTTTGAGGGATTGAACGTTTTGGAGTTAAGGGGAAGTTAGCACCACGATTTGTAGGGCCATATCGAGTTTTGGAGCGTATGGGAGAAGTGGCTTACAAGTTGGAATTGCCAGAAGGATTGACAGGAGTTCATGATGTGTTCCACGTTTCTCAGTTGAAGAAGTGTCACGCGGAGATGGCTGATATACCATTGAGAGACACAGTGCCATTAGAAGCAATTCAGTTGGATAACAACTTGACCTATGAGGAGAAACCAGTCAAGATCCTCGAGTTTGCCAGCCGAGTTACTCGTAGCAAGGTTATCAAGTTTTGCAAAGTTCAGTGGAGCCACCACACAGAGGATGAAGCCACCTGGGAGCGAGAGGAAGATTTGCTCAAAGACCACCCTCACCTATTTTCTAGCCAACCCGAATCTCGAAGGCGAGATTCATCTTAAGGGGGGTAGGTTTGTAACATCCCAAATTTTCAATTTGGAATGTTATACATTAGGTCATCATGCATATCATATTTTATTTTGCTTTTGGTTTTGATCCTAGAAAATCCTAAGCAACTCAAGGACCCACGGAGAGAGTTGGGGATTTCGTTATTTACATATTTGAGTTTTCTCAAATTATGTAAACAGGATCATTTGATTTTATTTATTTTATCATCAATTATTTCTATTACAAAAATATGAGAGAGGGAATAAAATGACTTTCCCAAAATATAGAAATATTGAGGATTTAATAAAAAAATCAAATAAGATTTATTTCGGAGTTTTTCGGTATTTTTATTTGAATTTAGGAAAAATGCGTGTTTTTCAAAGTTGTAGTTTGGGCCCAGATAAATGTTCACTTTATCGGGCTTGATTTTAGGAAGCCGCCAAAATTTATTTCGTGATTTTTGGAGTCCGTTTAGTATTTCTTTTTATTTTTCTTCCGAGCGGATTTAAAAAAAAACGCGCCGAACCGACTCCGGGCCGTAACCGGCCAGGAAACCCCTGCCCGAGGCCTTCATATAGCGCCCGAGCCAGCCCGAGAGAGAGAGAGAGAGAGGCCCGAAGCCAGCTAACCCTAACCCTAGCTAAAGCCGCCGCCGCCGCCCGCCGCCGCCGCCGGAGCCGCGCGCCTTTTGAGGTTCGCCGCCGGAGCCGCGCGCCTTTTGAGGTTCGCCGCCGTCTCATTTTCCGTGCAGTTTTTTTTTAGAAAAAATTTATGTTCGTCGTTTTTCTTTTTCGTCGGATTTTTCCACGGTTATTTTCTGATCGCGATTTCTGATCCGATTTTCGTTTTAGTATAACTTTTCGCTCGTTTATCGGAATCAGGCGATTCAAGCGCCTGGAGTTTCGTCTCGAAACCCTCTTTCCGAATAATCAACTTAAACATGTTTTTGCTACTGTAAAATTTGCCCTAGATCCATAATGCTAGAACGAAGTTGTTTCTTTCGCCGTTTGATTTCTTTTGCTTTGTTCGATTTGATTCTTTTTGCCAACCGGAGTTCTTAAGTTGAACCTTATGGTTAGATCTCTTATTTGAGTTTTACCTGTGCATTAGATGAGTACTTATTGTATGCTTGTTTGTTTGTCTGCGATAGAATACCCGGAGTGCGCCGCCTGTTACTTCGAATCTCTAGGTTTCGCGGATCCTCAGCAAGGCAAGTAACACTTTGATCATACCTTTTATACAACCCAGTTTTATTGCATTAGATCAATCCTCACACATTGCATGATTAGGATTTAATTAAATTGTGGGATGGGAAGTAGATGAGGTAGTACCTATTACCTGTTTATTATCAAACCTTTGGGAGTTACTTCTACGTTTACTTATTATGCCATGCTATGCTAGTAGACGTGGATTGGGTGAGTGATATCCATGACAGATGTGAGATTTATAATTAAGGGTTTATCTAAGGTGCCAACCTAACACACATCTGGGTGGACTGAGGCACCTGGGGTTACCAGGACTTGCCTGTTTTCTTTTGGACCGCCACCCAGGCTAAAAGGGATCATGAGATTATTCATACTAGAAACTTCCGTGTGCAGCCACAAGCCATTATGGGCTCTGGCATAGTTGAGTAAGTCGTGCGAACTCTTACAGTGGTAGACTAGCAGATGTAGGGGAAAGTAGGTGTACCGGTCTACCCGTCGTAAGGTGCTAGCGCTTCTGAAAAACTATGTCTCGGTCATCCGTTTCTCAAACACCCTGTAGTGCGAGAAACCAAACGGGGGCGATCGAGTCTTGTGGGGAAAAGTGCGCAAACCTCTGCAGAGTGTAACAAACTAATCATGATTAGCCATGTCCCCGGTTATGGACATCTTGAGTATCTGGTACTTGGATTTTCATGTGAATCTCAACATGTTACTCTAAATTAATTTTGATGGGTTTTAATGATATTACTTAATTGGGATTGAGAATGCTGTCAACCATTCTCAATGTTTAACAACCACCATGATAGTAATTAATCTTATTCCTTTGAAGTAGGGAAAAATTGGCTTTACACAAAAACAGTAACCATAGAGCTTTCCACCAGCCAAATATGCATATAGTATAGCTGTTGCATTCCATTACTCTCTATGTGTTACCTTGCCAGCATATTCCATGTGCTGACCCATTTTCGGGCTGCAACGTTAATGTTGCAGACTTTTCAGACGATGATTAAGGAGTTTTTAGGTCCTGGTTCTATACTCAGTGATGCCGTTGGAGTTGATGGACTCACTTATCTTCCAAGCCTTCCGCTGTTATCCTCACTAGATGGCCTTAAGCCATATTTATTGTAATAAGTTCTCTTTTGAGACACTCGATGTAATAAGTGTGTGATTGCTACTCTGCTATAAATCCTCCGAGTACTGTGTGGTGTCAGCATTACTGATCCAGGGATGACACCGGAGCACAGAGATCAGACTGTTTGAGGTCTGGTCGCTACAGTTTCAGCATCAGAAATAGAAATATCATTTGGATTCTCAGGTGTTTCAATAACAGGTTCACTAGAAGCATGCAAAGTCCTATCATTTTTCTTTTTCTTCCTTTTAGAAGGACTAGGTGCATCTATATTATTTCTTTGAGAATCATGCTCAATTCTCTTAGGGTGGCCTTTAGGATACAAAGGTTCCTGAGTCATTTTACCACCTCTATTCATAACTCTAACAGCATTATAATTATTCTTACTATTCAATTCATTGAGCAAATCATTTTGAGATTTAAGTACTTGTTCTACTTGAGTGGTAACCATAGAAGCATGTTTACTAATAAGTTTAAGTTCACCTTTGACATTAGCCATATAATCACCCAAGTGCTCAAGCATATTTGAATTGTATTTCAATTTTCTACCAAAATAAGAATTAAAATCTTCTTGCTTAACCATAAATTTATCAAACTCAGCTAAGTATGGGCTAAAAAACTTAGTAAATGGGATTTCAGCTTTATCATATCTATAGAGAGAATTTACCTTTACTACCTGTGTCGGGTTATCAAGACCATGAGTTTCTTCAGTAGGTAAAGGATTAAGATCATATGTTTCTTCAACAGGCGGTAAATTAGGACCATGTATTTCTTCAATAGGAGGTAAATTCTTAACATCTTCAGCTTTAATACCTTTTTCTTTCATAGATTTCTTTGCCTCTTGCATATCTTCATGACTGAGAAATAGAATACCCCTCTTCTTCGAAGTTGATTTAGGAATAGGCTCGGGAATTGGCTCCGGAGGTGTCCAATTATTTTCATTTGTCAACATATTATTCAATAGAATTTTAGCTTCATCTGGTGTTCTTTCCCTGAAAACGGAACCGACACAACTATCCAGGTAATCTTTGGAGGCATCGGTTAGTCCATTATAGAAGATATCAAGTATTTCATTTTTCTTAAGAGCATGATCAGGCAAAGCATTAAGTAATTGGAGAAGCCTCCCCCAAGCTTGTGGGAGACTCTCTTCTTCAATTTGCACAAAATTATATATATATCCCTTAAAGCAGCGTGTTTCTTATGAGCAGGCAAATATTTAGCAGAGAAGTAATAAATCATATCCTGGGGACTACGCACACAACCAGGATCAAGAGAATTAAACCATATCTTAGCATCACCCTTTAATGAGAACGAAAATATTTTAAGGATATAAAAGTAACGAGTTCTCTCATCATTAGTGAAGAGGGTAGCTATATCATTTAATTTAGTAAGATGTGCCACAACAGTTTCAGATTCATAGCCATGAAAAGGATCAAATTCAACCAAAATAATTATATCAGGATCAACAGAGAATTCATAATCCTTATTGGTAACACAGATAGGTGAAGTAGCAAAAGCAGGGTCAGGTTTCATTCTAGCATTTAGAGATTGCTTATTCCATTTAGCTTATAACCTCTTGAGTTCGTATCTATCTTTGCAAGATAAAATAGCTAAAGAAGCTTCTTTATCAAAAACATAACCCTCAGGAATAACAGGCAAGTCTTCATCATCAATTTCATTAGTATTATCAGATTCAATATTTTCAATCTCTCTAGCCCTAACAAGTTGTTCATCAAGAAATTCACCAAGTGGCACAGTAGTATCAAGCATAGAAGTAGTTTCATCATAAGTATCATGTATAGCTGAAGTGGCATCATCAATAACATGCGACATATCAGAACGAATAGCAGAAGCAGGTTTAGGTGTCGCAAGCTTACTCAAAACAGAAGGTGAATCAAGTGCAGAGCTAGATGGCAGTTCCTTACCTCCCCTCGTAGTTGAGGGATAAATCTTAGTTCTTGGATCTTTCAAGTTCTTCATAATGATAAGCAGATATAAATCCCAAGTGACTCAAAGAATAGAGCTATGCTCCCTGGCAACAGCGCCAGAAAATAGTCTTGATAACCCACAAGTATAGGGGATCGCAACAGTTTTCGAGGGTAAAGTATTCAACCCAAATTTATTGATTCGGCACAAGGGGAGCCAAAGAATATTCTCAAGTATTATTAGCTGAGTTGTCAATTCAACCACACCTGGAAACTTAGTATCTGCAGCAAAGTATTTAGTAGCAAAGTAATATGATAGTAGTTGTAATAGTAGCAAAAGGTAACAATAGTAAAAGTAATGTTTTTGGTATATTGTAGTGATGGTAGAAATAGCAACGGGAAAGTAAATAAGCGAAGAACAATATATGGAAAGCTCGTAGGCAATGGATCGGTGATGGAGAATTATGTCAGATGCGGTTCATCATGTAACAGTCATAACCTAGGGTGACACAGAACTAGCTCCAGTTCATCAATGTAATGTAGGCATGTATTCCGAATATAGTCATACATGCTTATGGAAAAGAACTTGCATGACATCTTTTGTCCTACCCTCCCGTGGCAGCGGAGTCCTTACGGAAACTAAGGGATATTAAGGCCTCCTTTTAATAGAGTACCGGAACAAAGCATTAACACATAGTGAATACATGAACTCCTCAAACTACGGTCATCACCGGTAAGTATCCCGATTATTATCACTTCACGGTTAACGGATCATAACACATAATAGGTGACTATCGACTTGCAAGATAGGATCAAGAACTCTCATATATTGATGAAAACATAATAGGTTCAGATCTGAAATCATGGCACTCGGGCCCTAGTGACAAGCATCAAGCATAGCAAAGTCATAGCAACATAAATCTCAGAACATAGTGGATACTAGGGATCAAACCCTAACAAAACTAACTCGATTACATGATAGATCTCATCCAACCCATCACCATCTAGCAAGCCTACGATGGAATTACTCATGCACGGTGGTGAGCATCATGAAATTGGTGATGGAGGATGGTTGATGATGATGATGGCGACGGATTCCCCTCTCCGGAGCCCCGAACGGACTCCAGATCAGCCCTCCCAAGAGGTTTTAGGGCTTGGCGGCGGCTCCGTATCGTAAAACGCGATGAATTCTTCTATCTGATTTTTCTCTCCTCGAAACACAATATATAGAGTTGGAGTTGGAGTCGGAGGAGCTCCAGGGGGCCCACGAGGTAGGGGGCGCGCCCCCACCCTCGTGGACAGGTGGTGGGCCCCCTGGCCTTCATCTTTTGCAGGTATTTTTTTTATTTTCCAAAAAGTTGCTTCGTGAAGTTTCAGGTCATTCCGAGAATGTTTGTTTCTGCACATAAATAACACCATGGTAATTCTGCTGAAAACAGCGTCAGTCCGGGTTAGTTCCATTCAAATCATGCAAGTTAGAGTCCAAAACAAGGGCAAAAGTGATTGGAAAAGTAGATACGACGAAGACGTATCAACTCCCCCAAGCTTAAACCTTTGCTTGTCCTCAAGCAATTCAGTTGATAAACTGAAAGTGATAAAGAAAAACTTTTACAAACTCTGTTTGCTCTTGTTGTTGTAATTATGTAAAGCCAGCATTCAAGATTTCAGAAAATCAATATCAAACGGAGTCCAAATGCCATGAAACTTTACAGAGATTTTTTATGGACCATAAGGAAAATGTTGGGCCCTGTTTGCACCTAGGGGGAATCCTGAGGAGGGAACAACCCACCAGGGCGCGCCAGGAGGCCCAGGCACGCCCTGGTGGGTTGTGCCCACCTCGGGTGCCCCCGGACTGCCTGTTTTCTCTATAAATACCCCCAAAATCTCAGAACCCTAGGGGAGTCGATGAAATATTCATCCAGCCGCCACAGAGTCCAGAACCACCAGATCCAATCTAGACACCATCTTGGATGGGGTTCACTACCTCCATTGCTGCCTCTCCGATGATGCGTGAGTAGTTCTTTATAGACCTTCGGGTTCGTAGTTAGTAGCTAGATGACTTCATCTCTCTCTCTTGATTTTCAATACAATGGTCTCTTGGAGATCCATATGATGTAACTCTTTTGTGGTGTGTTTGTTGCGATCTATGAACTTTGAGTTTATGATCAGATCTATCTTTTTATATCCATGAAAGTATTTGAGTTTCTTTGATCTCTTTTATGCATGATCTCTTATAGCCTCGTATTTCTTGTTCGATATTTGGGTTTTGTTTGGCCAACTTGATCTATTTATCTTGCAATGGGAAGAGGTGCTCGGTAGTGGGTGCGATCTTACGGTGCTTTGTCCCAGTGACAGAAAGGGAACCAACACGTATGTATCGTTACCACTAAGAATAAAAAGATGGGATCTATATCTACCGCCATAGATAAACGGATCTCGTCTACATCATGTCATCGTTCTTATTGCATTACTCTGTTTTTCCATTCACTTAATACACTAGATGCATGCTGGATAGCGATCGATGTGTGGAGTAATAGTAGTAGATGCAGGCACGAGTCGGTCTACTAATGTCGGTGTCAAAACCGGTGGATCTCAGGTAGGGGGTCCCGAATTGTGCGTCTAGGCCGAATGGTAATAGGAGGCAGGGGACACGAAGTTTTACCCAGGTTCGGGCCCTCTTGATGGAGGTAAAACCCTATGTCCTACTTGATTTATTCTTGATGATATGGGTATTACAAGAGTTGATCTACCACGAGATCGGAGAGGCTAAACCCTAAAAGCTAGCCTATGGTATGATTGTTGTATATGATCTATCGACTAGCCTGGCCTCGGTTTATATAATGCACCCGAGGCCTAGGATAACAAGAGTCCTAGCCGAATACGCCGGTGGGGAGGAGTCCTTGTCTTGATCACCAAGTCTTGTGGAATCTTCCATGTATGCGGCGACTGCGCGAACTGGCCCATGAGTATACGGCCATGGGGGTCCTCGGCCCAATCTAACTGACCGGGAGACGACGTGGTGAGTACCCCTTAGTCCAGTACACCGTCAGTAGCCCCCTAAACCGGTCTTCAAGTTGGGGACGCTCCTCTATTCTTCCGAACTGTTCTTCATCTTCGGTTGTCTATCTTGAAAACTGGTTCAACAAATATTCTCGTCTTCGATCTTGAGGATCGCCGAAATGCATTTGACGAGTTTACACGTTGGGTATACGAGGAGCCCCTTTAAGTTTCCGGCCTTTACCAATGCCTGGTTATTTCTATGCCACACCTCGGGTTTGAAGTTGTTCCCGGGAGGCAGTGTCCTCTTGCATCCGAGCTCCAACGCCGGACTGCATTCGAGTTATCTTTTTCAGCCGAGCACCAACGTCGGACTGCTTTCCGAGCTCCAACGCCGGAATGTATCCGAGCTCCAACGTCGGACTATATCCGAGGTGTTATATCACCTTGGTTCAAAAAAGTTGAAGGAGTTTAACCGAGCTTAATGCTGGAAATGCCCTCTATGGAGCCAGCCACTAGCGCCCGAGCTTTATGCCGGACTGCTTCCGAGGTGGTGCACCACCCCGACCGCGGGCTGATTTATTGTAAATATTTTTTATTGGTGCAATTTATTCTTTGCCGAGATATATAGCCAGTAGCCCTCAAGGTGTGTATCGGGCTAAAACCTGAGATGCACCTGAAGGATGACGTAAGACCGCTGATCCCAGTAGCCACTAAGACACAGGTTGATTTGCAAAATCGGCTTGAGGATCAAGTCCTAGCTCGGCAGAATACTTCGGGACACTAAAAGCGACGTGCTCAGTCCTTGAGACTCAGGTTGGGTGCGGCCGACCAACCTGAGGATCAAAATCTCCTCGGAAACTATATTGCACATAAAATTTTCTGCATTGGACAGGCAATGCAGTAGCCCCCGAGACACTGGTCGGGTGGCAACACCAGATCAGGGGATCGATGTGCCCCTTTAATATTTTTAAATAATAAGCCCGAAGCCCAGTAGCCCCCGAGCCTTAATGCGGGCACGGGTGGCCGAATTAAGGATCGATATCCATAGTAAAATCACAAATTATGTGTAATGACTCTATGTATCCAAGTACTTTACGTCATTTAATGCTCGAATCCGCATTGTACAAAACTTTGTTGACCGACCATCGGCTTCCACCTCCTCGGCCAGTAGCCAAGGAGTGTTTGTCCTACTTTATAAAGCCTTTATGAGGGCAAAGATTTACTACAAATAAGGAAATCTGGCCATACGGTTTTATAAACAAAGGTACGCAGAGAGATATGTTATATTATTGTTTAACATAAGAAATGTCTTCCAAAGAAAATAGTCCTGCTATCGGTTCCTTTCTTTGGGTTGTCATGCTAAGCATGATCATGAAACCTCAGCTCTAATGTAAGAGCAAAATATCGAGGATTTAGTTTGGGAGGCCAATTAATAGCCCCCGGTAGTGTTCGGCGACAATCAAGGTCAAGCCATAAACACTTCAGCCATTGTTATGAATGGCCCGTCATTTAACATAGTCATCGGATCGCAGACCATTTTACGCTTATTGTGACAGTCAGTTTTCGGCTTTCTCCACTGAGGTGCTTAACCATGTGAGTTGGAAGCACAATCGTAGTGGTTCTCCCTTTGCACGCCTACCCGAACAAAGCGGAACGTAGGAAGCAAGTGCAGGAGCCGGGCAACCCAACTATTAACCGAAGACACAATTCGAAACCAATGCATATATAGCAATATCCGAGAATATTTTTGCCGAATCTCTAAAGGTGCCGGCGTTGCACTGCGAGACTTGTGCTCAAAAACACACAAATAGTTTAAAAGCGCCATAGGCTTGGAAAACCAAAAAAATGTCAGTAAAAACTTAACGTCCGAACAAGATCAAGTCTTCAGTGCCAATCCGAAAATTGGTCTTAGAAAAAAAGTGCTTCTGTCGTGATTTAACATGACACATCCTATCTCAAGACTTCAAGCGGGTCAGCCTACGGCTTCAACCTCCTATCCCGAAGGCGGAGTACTTCCCATTAGGCCAGTTTAGCAAACTAAACTCTAGTGGCTTTGAGAGAGAAATTAGGCTCCCCGGCTAGTGACCACACACTTGTGTCGAAAAGAGGAGTGATAAATAATAATAGTAAGAAAAACTTTGCAACGACTATGAAGAAGAACACTTATTATAAAACGGCTCATATAAATTTAAGAGCCCCCAAGTGACTTGGGTAAAAAGAATTTTATGTATAATGATTGTATGTACCGAAGTACTAATATCATATCTTTGTTCACCCGAACTTTAAACGCGTCTTAACTGACCGTTGGCTTCTCCCTCTTCGATCAAGGACCAAAAAGTTTTATGTACTCCACCTGTCGAGAATATCGACAGTGTTTCCGATAACCAGGCAACCGGGCCATAAGGGTATAACAGACAAATCGCGCTCAGGGAACTTATGCTATATTACAGATGAAGTGCAAGAAGCATCTTCGAAGAAAATAGTACCCCCACCGATACCTTTCTTTGGTGCTCATTATTACTATGAGACTTGTGCAATAGATTTTTTTGTACTCATGAGTTCCGTTGTGTGCCAACCATGATTGAAAACAATCAGAGTGCTAGCTTTCCGCTTCACCCAGTCTGAGGTCAGAGCTCGGAGGACCCGGTCGTGACAATCGCAGAGGTGCTCCCTTTACTTCCTAGCTGAACAATCGGGAACGTATGGGTAAGCACAAGAGCCAGGCAACCCAGCTTGCAAATCGCTTAAGTCAATATGGTGCATATTGTGGCGTAATACACGAACAAGGAACAAAGCCGTACAAGTATAATCATATGCAAGAGGAAAAAGCTTCATGAAGGAAGCCCCCAAGTAAACGGGGTACTTGAATTTGCATGCCACAAATAAAGTTTTGACAAGGAGATTTTTTACAAGCAACTTTTGCCAAAAAAGTATAATGCTTGGTCGAACCAAACACAAGTTAAAAATTAAAACTTTGAGCATGAAAGCGACTTAGCTGGTTAATGTGTTCGGCATTGCTGACGCGGTCCGAGCTTGATGAGGGACAAGGTTCCATCCCCCAAGCCGGTCCCGAGGTGGCGGAGCGGAGAGCTCGACACCCGAAGTGGTGACATAGCACGGTCAATGCAGGCCGGCAGAGTGACGCCGAAGCCCCCGGATCATTTTCCTGTGCACAAAAAGTAGTGCAAACCGGAGATAATAGTAATAATAATAATTAAAAAATTGTTGCATAATAAATAATTTATGCAATGTGAGTAATAAAAGAAATATGGCATGGCGCCAAAGTCAATGTCGATCCATGGGCGTCGGCGTGATGCGGTAAAAGCGTGGCGAAGCCTGAATTCATAGGTTGGTTCGAGTTCCGGATGCGGTGTTCGCCGGACTATTTATGGAAACTAACCGAACTACCACGCAACCTCGTTAATGCGGACATCATTTGATAGACCTGTGTATAGATGATGGACAAACCAGAGTAATAATTCCTTGGGAAAAATGAACCCAAACAAGCAAAAAAAATACTGGGATTAATAGCACCTAGTTTATTTGTTGTAGCAATCCGAAGAAAGGTGATTCCCAAAATTGGGACTCGATCCGCACACCCATTGCCTGATGGGCGATAAAGCGACGACAGGGCGATGCTGGCAAAGGTTGGCTTGCCGAGGCAAAGCCCTCGGCCTAGCTAACGTGACAGAGCTGGTCGGCTAGAGACGTCGAAATCTCCGGAGTAGGTTGATGAAGAGATGACGAAGCCCCCGGTCCAGCCGAGATGTCGAAGCCTCGATGTCAGCCGATGAGTCGAAGTAGGTCGGCGTGATGGACACCAGCTTGAAGAAGCAATAGTGCGGCCCTGCCGATGCAGGTCGTGACGTGGTCGATGCCGGCTTGATGAAGCGATCGTGCGGCAATGCCGGTATGCCCGCTTCGTGTAATCCGTGGGGCAGCGATGTTGGTGATGATTTATCCTTCGCGATGTCGGACTCTTGTTTGGCTTTCCGAGGTGATGATCCGAATAAATTGAGCTCGGGTCAACAAAGTGACGACGTGTCTAGCATAGGTCGGCAGCCGTGGAGCAATATTGCCCGACTGGTTTGACACCAGCATGATGTTGAAGATCATGTTCAAAAGATCTTAAAGTTAGTGGGATGTGTTCGGGAACAAAACACAATACCCCATACAAAACTTCCTTCAAAAGGATGTCCGAAATCCCGTTCATAAAAAAGACGAACTCGGGTCGGATTCGTTTTCGCGCAGGAAACAGATCCGAAAAATGATGCACTAATCGGAAGATTCCCGGAGTTTGGACGGTCGGATCGAGCTGAAATTTTGAGAGGTGGTAGATGTAGGAATTCCGCAGCCGATCAATGGTTGGATCTTCCAAAGGACATCCGAGCTAGAAGCTCGACACCACGCCCTAAACTCATCCAGATTCCCGTCCAGATTTGATAGGGCTCCGGTATATCGTCGATTGCCCGAGATTCCTCCATCGGAACTTGACGAAATTTTCCAGGGTTGTTGTAAACTCAATTCCGCACAATTCCACTGAAGCAATCGTTAAAAAGACACTTGAGGAGGCGGTGGCGGCGGACACAAGTTTGCTGTCCAGAAAAACAGCACGGTCGCCCGAGGGCAATGTTGACGTTGAGCCCCTGGGCTCCCTGGATGATTCCTCCATGATCTTGATAGAGATCGGAGTTGATGTTTATAAAGGCCCTCATCCGAACATGACGATCGGAGGTAGGGCGCAGTCCTTGGTCGAACCAAGGTGACCAGTCGAACTGGTGATGAAGATGCCGAAGTCGCAGTTGATCTGCAGGCGAGCTATCGATCCTTTTGCCGATCACATAGCGGAACTCTCAACGAGAGCACCAATATTGGTGTCAAAACCAACGGATCTCGGGTAGGGGATCCCGAACTGTGTGTCTAGGCCGTATGGTAACAGGAGGCAGGGGACACGAAATTTTACCCAGGTTCGGGGCCTCTTGATGAAGGTAAAACCCTATGTCCTGCTTGATTTATTCTTGATGATATGGGTATTATAAGAGTTGATCTACCACGAGATCGGAGAGGCTAAACCCTAAAAGCTAGCCTATGATATGATTGTTGTATATGATCTATCGACTACCCTGGCCTCGGTTTATATAATGCACCCGAGGCCTAGGATAACAAGAGTCCTAGCCGAATACGCCGGTGGGGAGGAGTCCTTGTCTTGATCACAAAGTCTTGTGGAATCTTCCATGTATGCGGCAACTGTCCGAACTGGCCCATGAGTATACGGCAATGGGGGTCCTCGGCCCAATCTAACTGACCGGGAGACGACGTGGTGAGTACCCCCTAGTCCAGGACACCGTCAACTAATCCTGGACGTGATGCCTATGTAATGATCATTGCCTGGATATCGTCATAATTATTTGAGGTTCTATCAATTACCCAATAGTAATTTGTTTACCCACCGTTTGCTATTTCTCTCGAGAAGCCACTAGTGAAACCTACGGTCCCCAGGTTTTCTTTCTCATATATTTGCCTATGTGATCTATTTTTCCCTTGATTTTATTTTCAGATCTATTAAACCAAAAATACAAGAATAATTTGCTGCACTTTATTTTATTTGCAATCTATTAGTCAATCTATCACAACTTTCTCCCGTCCATGCACCGTTTGAGGCGCCATTACCCGAAAGGGATTGATAACCCCTTTAACACGTCGGGTTGCGATGATTTTTATTTGTGTGCAGGGGTTGTTTATGTTGTGTTGCTTGGTTCTCCTACTGGTTCGACAACCTTGGTTTCATATCTGTGGGAAATACCTACCACCGATGTGCTGCATCATTCCTTCATATTTGTGGAAATATCAACGTAGCTTCAAGTGACATCAACTGGTGGCGCAGCGGGAAGTGGATGGCGTGGCAATCACAACCGTTATTCCCTCCGCGGAGGAAAGCGAACACACCCCGGCAAGGTCCGATGCAGTCCAAGACAAGGAAGAGCAAGACAGCGCAGACAGTCCCAAGGTTGCGGCAAGGAGGAAAGTGGTGCAGCGTCCAGTATACTTCGTCCGCTCCCTATTGCATGGGGCTAGGTTCAGGTATTCTAGCGTACAAAAGTTGATTTTTGGCCTTGTCATGGCCTCTAGGAAACTGCGCCACTACTTCCAAGCCCACAAGATCATTGTTGTCACCCACTTCTCTTTGCAACGGATACTCAGAAACCTCGAGGCCACCAGCGGAATAGTGGAGTGGGCATTGGAGTTATCCAGCTTTGGTTTGAAGTTTGAGAGCACGTCAACTATTCGGAGCAGAGCATTGGCAGAGTTTATTACAGAATGGACACCAACCCTTGATGAAGTATTGGAGACAGTTATTCCCGGCAAGGAAGCACCCCAAGAATGGATTATGTATTTCGATGGTGCCTTCTCCCTACAGGGTGCAAGGGCTGGCGTGCTTCTCATTGCCCCCACTGAGGAGCACCTCAAGTACGTCGTCCAAATGCATTTTCCTCGGGAGAAGGCTACCAACAATACAACATAATACAAAGGGCTCCTTACTGGGCTCAGGATTGCAACAGAACTGGGGATCAAGAAGTTGGTCATCCGCGGAGACTCACAACTTGTGGTGAGACAAGTGAATATGGATTACCAAAGTACATTGACGGAGGCATACGTTGAAGAAGTGAGAAAGTTGGAGGAGCGCTTTGACGGATTACAAATAGAGCACGTACCCCGTGCGGAAAACAACATTGCTAGTCATATGTCAAAGTGCGCTGCACAAAAACTCCCTGTGGAACCAGGGACTTTTGTTCTCCATCTAACTCAGCCCTCCGTATCCCCAGCAACAATGGCCAAAAAGAGGAGGAAACTAGACTCCAGCAAGCCTCTCCCCGTAGAACCTCCAAAGTCTCCCGACGGAGAGTTTGGCGGGAACAACTCCCCTTCGTCCGCTGAGCTGCACCCTCCCGCTAGACCACCGGTCCCTACGATCGAGGGATGCGCTCCCACGAACGAGGAGATGTCGCTAGTCCTTGTTGCTGAGCCTCAGGCTCCAACCTGGGCGCGGCACATAGTCCATTTCCTCCAAACAGGAGAACTTCCCAAAGAGCAAGAAGAAGCTAAAAGAGTAGCCCGGAGGCCCAATATGTATTAGTTCATTGACAGCACGCTATATAGAAGGAGGCCCAACGGTGTGAAATTGAAGTGCATTTGGCCAAAAGAAGGAAAGGAACTATTGGCAGTGATACACAAAGGCATGTGCGGATCACGCATCAAATCAAGGGCTATGGTGGGAAAAGCCTTCCGACAAGGATTTTACTAGCCCACAGCCCTCCAAGATGCAGTTGAGTTGGTCACAAAATGTGAAGCCTGCCAGTTTCATTCCAAGAATATCGATCTACCTACCCAAGCTCTTCAGACAATCCCTTTGTCATGGTCATTTTCGGTCTGGGGGCTTGACATCTTAGGCCCTTTCCCCTGTGCTACCAGGGGCTTTGAATTCTTGTTCATTGCAATCGATAAGTTTACAAAGTGGCCAAAAGTAGAGGCTATGAGAAAGGTGATTGCTCAGTCAGCTATCAAGTTATTGAAAGGATTGGTGTGTCGCTTCGGAGTCCCTGCCCGGATCATCACTGATAACGGCACCCAATTCACGAGCCATGCCTTCATGCAATACGTTCATGCCCTCAGAAGCAAAATCTCATTTGCCTCTGTTGCTCATCCAAGGAGCAACGGGCAAGCTGAGAGGGAGAACACTGAAGTGTTGCGAGGACTCAAAATGAGAACATTTGATAAACTGCAGAAGAGCGGCCGGCGATGGATCGACGAGCTACGAGTGGTTCTTTGGTCCCTTAGAATGACACCAAATCAAGCTACAAGGCAGACTCTCTTCTCCCCAATCTATGGGGCAGAAGCAGTTATCCCCACATAACTCATTTATGGGTCACCACGAGTGCTTGCCTACGACGAAGTAGCGTAGGAACATCACCAGCATGACGATGTTGTGCTACTCAAGGGGAACGGTCTCTAGGCTACTACGCATGCCCTAGCAAGCCCTGCATTGCTATCACAGACGCATGGCTCATGCCCGGAGGTTTGAGGAAGGCGACCTTGTCCTTAGGTGCATTCAGAATGCCAAGGGTACAAACAAGTTGACACCAAAGGGGGAAGGCCCTTACTAGGTAGTATCAGTCACCAGACCTGGCATAGTCCGTCTGGAGACCGGAGATGGCATTCGGTTGCAAAATTCATGGAACACTGAGCATCTCCGCAAGTTCTACCCGTTAGGAACGGCTGTCAGGCCTGCCCGAAAGCTACCCTTTTGTATGCTTTGGCGATGTTGCATGTAACCCCTTGTACAAAGCCAGGCGCAGACCCTGAGCAACAGAGAAATAAATGAAGCGCTGGGGGGGTGACAAATTGCATGCGTGCGTAAGCATATCATGAGCATAGCATGTTCATATAGATAATATTGCATGTGGCATCATTTTCATCTACATTCAGCTGCAGGATCTTTCCGTGGACTTGGTCCCGAAGAAGAGAAGAGAAGAAGAGCCTACATTCCGATCCCTGGCAGGCCAAACAGATAAGTTCTTCTCTTACCCATACATGTTCTGTAAGTAGAGATTTGTGCATATGAAAATCCCGTCACCTTCGAAACTTAGGTGGTCCCATCTCTTGACTCGAACGTTGCTTCGGTCAGGATGGTCGTGGTGGCCTTTGGTGAAAAGGTTTGGCAGGGGGCTGGTCCCTCTTCATGGGTTATGCCCGGTAGGCCTAACTCTGTGGCAGTAAACTGAGGGTACCAGCAAGATAGCCTGCTGGGGGAAACCTGTTTAGTTGTAAGTATAGAGGCCTTTCACCTCTCCATGGATGCATTGCGTGCACAAGTACCCGGCAAGGTTTGTCTTTTTCATTAATATGCTGATTAACAAGTACATATCTTATAGAACATAAACATGGGTAAAGAAGATTACATAATTTGAACTAAAGTTTGGCAAAATCTTACATATTTTAGATTGAAAAAAGATAAGTGCCCCATGATGCCCTTTCGTGTCCCTCTCCTCCTAGACACTGCGGCGGGAGGTGAAGAGGACAAAAGGAGCGCCTAGGCGGAAGCCCAGCCTGACCCCGTCGGGCCCCTTGGCAAGGAGCCAAGCGAGAGCGGGAGGGCACGAATGAAGGTGATGGTGAAGAGATCAGCGGAGACGACCAGCCAGCCGCCACCACCAGGGCCAGTAGGACGCGACAGGGCAAACGGAGCTGCAGCCCACAATGAAGGCTGCTGGAGGAGCCAGAGGCACCATCTCCACCCCCCGCACCCAACTCCCCGAAAAATCACCTTGCCAGAGAAGATATGTAGGTGTAGATGGTGGTGCCGCCACCTGAAGGTGACGGTGCGCCTAGTATTCAGCCGAAGCCAGAGTCATCACCCTCCCGGTCGACAGTGCCATCATTGCCGTCACTATCCTCCTCGTCGCTATCGCTCGTGGAGGAGCTTTCGTCGTTGATCAAGCTCTCCGCGCAGCACCCTAAGCGAGCACCCAAGCTCCCAAAGACCTTGACAGAAAGGAAATAGGCCTCCATTAACTTAAAATGGAGAATGTGCCCTTACGACAAGCTATGGGTGCGGGCGAAGGTCTTCCAGCCGTGGCGGAAGAACATGACATGTGGAGTGGGGAAATCCACGTCCACCCGCATGATGCTATTCCCGCAGCCCCTCATGTGCAGTTTCAACATGCGCGGCTGTTCGAGCTCCATCACCCTTGCAACTGGAGTGGGGAGACTAAGGCGGCTGCGTGGAGGTTTGTACAGTCTGATGACGAACTCCAGAGGCTGGTCCCCAACATTGCCTTCTAATGGGGGAGGGATAGCAGGTGGGGGTGCAACCAAAGCGCTGCCCCGTCCTCCTCGACCTCGGGCGCCACAGCGACCACGACCTCGCCCCCTCCCGCTTCCCCTCTCGGCGGGCTCCACCCCCGCATCTTCGGAGGGAGGAGTGAGTCGCTACTGAGCAAAAGTTCTCATCGCCACTGGAGCAACATCGGATCCTCGACCTTTTGCCATGATAGGCAAGGACTACTGCAGGAATGAAGGGAGAAGGAGGTGTGGGGAAGCACCGCGCCCCGCGTTCCCTTTTATAGGCTTGCGAATCAGGGGGCTAGTTTTCTTTTAATGAAGATAGCCGCCCCGATCAACCAGTCCGGATTCCCCCTTGCCACTAATGGCTCAAAGAGTCAAGGCCTACCCCCTACACCAATCCACAAATGCCTGGCTTTCTGCCATGCCGCTCATTCCCGCGCCCGCCGCATCTGCCACCAACCTTACGCAATGCATGGAATACATGTGGCAGAAGCACTTGGAGTGGGAAGGATAATGGGCAAATAGTTACCGCCCCATGAACGTGGGATATGGGTACCCCGTAGATCGTGGCCCATTAGTTACGTGACATATGAGAGAACCAGGAACTGACCTAGGCTCATGTTAATGAAGAAGCAAAGAAGATCTCAAAGGACGAGGAACTATTCTCCTCTTGCCTGTGCACTGGATAGGGCCTACCCGGACGGTGCCCGACAACGCGTTCAGGCCGGGCCCGGGGCTCCTATCGTTGCAACAAACCCTGGGTCTATTGCCCAGACCATGCACAGGCCTAAGAGCTAAGATTACAACATCCAAGACCAGACTAGCCAGAAGAGATCGGCTCTTTGAGGAGTGAAGTGCGGATCAAGAAGATCAAGTCAAGACAAAGGAGCAAGATATCACCAAGGGAAAACCTCCCTTGCCGGGAAGGCGAGCCTGGCGAGGACGAGGTTGCCCCAGAGACAAGACTCAAAGATCGTCCCGGCAGGCCTGCCGGGCCTTACGAGGGAAACCTACCCCGCTAAGGCTTCACCGCTCCACCTCACAACAACGCAAGTCATCGATCCGCATGGTGTCAAGCCCCCAAGTGACTAAGTGGCTGTTTTTTGCCACATGGCAGCCACTTCCTATGAAAATCGCTTCCAAGTGACACCCGTCCAGCGACGTGTGAAGCAAGCAGACAAGAAGGTGGCAGAATAGCCCAACAAAGCTTGTCGGTCAATACATTACGTGACATTAAGTGGCACATTTAACGCGCTCTTCCATGTCTGGAGAGTTAGGTATGATAGCATTGTTTGCTATCTAATAATTACACAATGACTGATTTGCCATTGTGGTGACCCCTTGATCTATAAAAGGAGTCTTGTGGCAACCATTGAAGGGATTCAGACTCGAGTACACTCGTACGCGCGTAGCTGCCCTCTCCCCGAGGCAACCCTGTCGGGAAAGAGCGTTGAGCTTTTTCCACCACAATCCACCATCAATCCACCAAAGTAGGAGTAGGGTTTTACGCCTCGCGGCGGCCCGAACCTGGGTAAAACTACCCGTGTGATCTCTGTCGAGCTGTGCGACATTTTTCTGCTCTTTGTGCAACGTGCTCACCCCCTTGCCGAACCACAAGGGGCTCCTGGCCCCATAGGTGGTCGTGGTTTCCCACGACATAATCAATAATAAATCATGCTCCAACTTCATAGCATAACGAGAGACTATACGTGCATACTTCAGGAATCACAAACCTTAACACCAATATTCCTACTAACCACAATCGTTTACTAGTACTTCACACATATTCGATCTCTCTATCGCAAAACTATTGCAAGGAATCAAACACATCATATTCAGTGATCCACAAGTTTTATGTAGGATTTTATGACTAGCCTTGCAATTAACCAATTCCTATTGACTCTCTAAATATATATAAGTGAAGCATGAGAGTTTAATTCTTTCTACAAAAGATCATGCTCTAACAAATATAACTGAAGCAAAAGAGCATTCTACAAATAATGGTTTTCCATGTGAAGAGAAACAAGCAATCCAAACTTCAAATGATATAAGTGAAGCATATGAAGCATTCTATAAAGCCATACTCAAAAGATATAAGTGAAGTGCAATGAGCATTCTAAAAATCAACCATGGACTATCTCATACCAGCATGGTGTGTAAAAGAAAAATGAAAACTAAGCACAAAAGACGCTCCAAGATTTAGACATATCACATAACGAAACAAAGATGAAAACATACTGATACTTGTTGAAAAAAGATGGGATGCCTTCTGGGGCATCCCCATGCTTCGACGCTCGAGTATCCTTGGATATTTACTTGGGGTGCCTTGGGCATCCCCAAGCTTGAACTCTTGCCTCTCCTCCTTCTCCTCATATCGAGACCTCCTCGATCTTTAATCACTTCACCCACACAAAACTTAACAGAAAACTGGTGAGATCCATTAGTATAATAATGCAAGTCACTACTTTAAGTATTGTTGCAAACCCATTCATATTTTGTTTTTGCATTTTAGCTATTGTATTATAATTTTTCCATGGCTTATACCACCAATAAAATCGATAGTTTCATCAAAACGAGCAAAACAATGCATCAAAAACATAATTTGTCTTAAACAAGACAGTCCGTAGCAATCCGAAAATTCAACATACTTTTGTAATTCCAAAAATTCTGAAACACTTGGACGAAATAAACAATTTTCTTAGTAATACTGTGTAAAAATTTTAGAAACTTTTGGCGTTCCAGTAAAAAAATTAAAATTCACGCACTACTGTCAAAGTTTCTGTTTTTACACCGCACATACCAACAAGCAATCTAAACATCCTAAAGGCAAATCTTGGCACATTATTTTTATAATACAATGGATTTGTAAAAGGGGATAATTATTTTTGTTGAAAATTTACTGTAATTGAGATTCACAAAGTCTCCATGGGCATGAACAAAGTTCAAGGCTAGCTCCCATTTTAGCAATGCTCATCTCTCTCACTTTCACTTTTCTTTTTGTGAAGTTTTAGGTTCCCCTCTATGTTTTTTTATTTTTAAACTTTATAAAAGCACACAATAGAATAAAATTACTCTCTAAAACTTTCAGGTTGTCTCCCTGGCAGCGCTTTCTATAAAGCCATTAAGCTAGGCATAAAGTGCTCAAGTAATGGATCCACCCAGATCCCAAGGTATATCAAAGCCGATTTTATTGATTTGGCATTCATTAGTGAACACAAAGCAACATATATCATGCAATGACAAAGTCTAACTCTCTTCCTATGCATCGTCATGCCATATAAGAACAATTCATGCACATCAAGTAAAGGCCAATACATAGCATAAGCAGTTTCTTGCAATTTTATCGTGTTAGAAACATAGAGAGGCGGAGATGTAGTTCCTCTCTCGTAATAATTGCAAGTAGGAGAAGCAAGCACATGCATATTATATTTATCAAAATTATCATGTGCAATGGTAAAAGGAAACCCATCAATGTAATCCTTAATAAGAGCAAATTTATCCGATATAGTATAGTGTGGAGAATTCAAAAAGATGATAGGACTATCATGTGTGGGTGCGATAGAAACAATTTCATTCTTAACAAAAGGAACTATAGCAAGTTCATCTCCATAAGCATAATTCATGTTGGCATCATGGACACAAGCATAGCAAGCATCAAGTTCACCAAAAAGGGATATTTCAAATGAATCAAATGGATCACAGAAATTATCATAGCACTCATCCTTCGGTAAGCATGAAGGAAAATTAAACAATGTATGAGTTGAAGAGTTACTCTCATTAGAAGGTGGGCATGGGTAGCTAATCCGCTCTTCCTCCTTTTGTTCTTTGCTCTCCTCATCATCTTTTTCATCTAATGAGCTCACAATTTCATCAATTCCTTCTTCCATAGACTCCTACAAAATATTAGTCTCTTCTTGGACAGCGGAGACTTTCTCAATAAATGCATCAATATCGGAATTGTATTAAAAATTATCATAGAAATATTTAAGTATAGCAAATTTTTTAGGTCTATAAACCGAATCATCAAAATCTTCATACTTTTTAAACATAGATTCGTTTTCATAAGCACCCTTAAAAGCACCAAATTCTTCTATTCGTTCCACATCATAATAATCATATCTATCCTTATCACAAGAAGCCAAGGTTTCATTATCACTAAATTCACATGAAAAGGGAAGGTGTGGAGCCTTCATCCTAGAACAACAAGTATAATCATATCTAGAGCATAAATCCCGAGCATACCAATGCAACATATGAATTTGATCCCATAACAGTTTCCCTTTTTGAGTCAAGCGATAATCCCTAAAGTATTCACGTTGATCTAACATGTCTCCCATTATCAAGTTGAATGGGGTTTTCTTAGGATTATCAACATAGTATTTAATATTTTTCACATACGAGAATCGAGGGTTTTAGGAGGTTCCCCATCTCCATGAGTAGCAAGTACAACTAATTTTTTTGGTGTTTCGTGTTCCATATCCATAACTAAAGATAGAGAAGAAGTTAGAACAGAAAATAAAAAACTACTTAGTGATAAAGCAAACAAGCACACACAAGAATATTCACCCCACGTTATTGCTCCTCGGCAACATCGCCAGAAAAAGGTCTTGATAACCCACAAGTATAGGGGATAGTTTGTAGCCTTTTTTGATAAATAATAGTGTCGAACCCAACGAGGAGCTAAAGGTAGAACAAATATTCCCTCAAGTTCTATCGACCAGTGATACAACTCTACACACACTTGACATTTGCTTTACCTAAAACAAGTATGAAACGATTTTGCTAGAATAAAACTACGAGTACTTTGCGATAATAAAACTATGAATAAATATCAAGGTAATAAAATTATATAGCTTTTGTCACTCAAGAAAGTCATTTTTCCCTAGGCAATCAATAACTAGACCGGTAATCATTCTTGCAATTTTATATGAGCGAGAGCCATGAGCTAACATAGTTTCTCTACTTGGATCATATGCACTTATGATTGAACTCTAGCAAACATACGCAACTACTAAAGATCATTAAGGTCGTAAAACCCAACCATAGCATTAAGTATCAAGTCCTCTTTACTCCCATACGCAGCAACCGTCGGGGGTTTGGTGCGACATATGCCAACGGATGGCTTATCATGGTGGGGGCGAGTAGAACGTCGCCGGTGCCTGGAAATGGGATGAGGCGAAGACATGCTCGCCGGCGAATCTTACCCAGCTTCGGGGCTCTCCGGGGAGATAATACCCCTACTGCTGCTCTACGGGGTCTCCGCATGATCACTATGGCAAAGTGTTTACACGGTTGCTCCTTGAGCTGTTTTCAGGTGGTAGGAGAGGGCAAGGCTAGCTCTCTCCCTTCTATATGATCTGGTCTAGAGCTAATGGGTTCCAACCCTTTGCATGGGTGCCCTGGGGGGTTTATATAGGCCTACCCCCCCCACGGGTACAATGGTAATCCGGTTGGACGCGGGCCCAGCTGTCAGTGCCTCTGGCCTCTGTCTTCTCTGCCGACCGCTGGGGCCCGCCGACTGGCCTGGTACGGAGCCGACAGGCCGCGTCCGCCGCGGGTGGGTCTTGCCGGCTGCTGATTACTGTAGCCGTGCTTCTAGTGACGCGGGCTTGATCATGAGGTCGTGGCAACAGCCCCGTCGCCTGGCGGGCGATCACTGTTGCCACTCCCCATCACGTCTTGATTAATGGCGCGTGGGCCCCGAGGGAGGGCTTGACCGACTCCCCCGGGCCGACTCCCGACGGGACCGACTGGTGGTTCTCCTGCCATCCCCCAAGGTCTCACTGACTGGTGGGGCCTGCTGGCTCCAGGCCGTACAGACAAGCCGTTGTGGGTGCAGGATTCGGCCCTGCGGTGCTGATGTCAGGGCCGGCATGGAAACAGTGCCACACCGCACGGAGATCTTCCGGGGTACGGCGTGCTGTGGCCATGCCTGCCCTTGGTGAGGAGCGGGGGTGGGCTTCGCTGCAGCCATGCCCCTGCCTCATCCCCTTTGATGAGGTCATGGGTTTTGTTGGAGTCGCAGGCCGACTCCCCAAAGCTGGCTTCTCTGGAAGTCGTCCCTTGGACTCGGCCGTGAGCGGGCAGTTGGCCGCCTTGCCGTCGACTCCTCAGGAGGCGGCTCTTTGTCCTGGGGTCTTGAGGGGCGCAGCCTGCCCCGATGTCTTGAAAGGTTCTGGGACTCAGGTTGGCCTACCCATGGCCCATTACTCCAACAGTAGTCCCCGAAGCCGGTGAGGCGCCACGGATGATCGGCCGAGAAGCCTTAGCAGTTTCTCTTCCCGGGTGCTCGACACATGGTCTTTGATTGACTTCTGCCGGGCCGACTAGAAGGAGTCGGACTTGTTCAACTCGGACTCACTTAATTCCGACTCGCTCAGTATTTTGAACGTCGCGGCGGGATTTAAGTGGCGTGCTAGCTAAGCCTCCAGGCCGCCGCCTGCTCTAGGCCTGTCACCCGAGGGCACGTGGCTAGGCCGTCCTGCCAGCCTACGCGCACGACGGGACAGGC
Source organism: Triticum aestivum (assembly GCF_018294505.1). Taxonomy (NCBI): domain Eukaryota; kingdom Viridiplantae; phylum Streptophyta; class Magnoliopsida; order Poales; family Poaceae; genus Triticum; species Triticum aestivum. Next base: position 443,641,977 of record NC_057803.1, on the reverse strand, counting down.
CCATAGGCGGGGCCCTCCACTAACGCGCCTCGGCACCCGAGCGGATCCCCTGCGGCCCCGGTGGATGGTTGGGATTCCCGTGGAGTTACTACAAGCAGTAACTTTATCGTGGATCTTGGGGGTCGTGGGGTCGTGGGCGCAGTAAATCCCCACGTCCGCCCCCTCGGCTTCGCAGCCCACGAGGCTATAAGTAGGGTGAAGAGGGGGGCACGCGCGCCCCTCCTTCCTACTACTCCTCGTTCTCTTCCTTCTTGCTGCTCCTCTCTCTCCTCCTCCCTCTTCTCTTCTTAGCTCCGCCGCGCGCCCAAGCGCCGGCGAACGCTGCGGCGACAGCTCGCGATGAGTTCTTCCTCCGCCACCGCGCCTCCCCCAGTGCGCTCCGGCACCTGGGACGGGTCCGAAGTTCATGAAGACCACATCGAGTTCCTCTGCCGGACTCGTCGGCTCCCCGGCGAGGATCGCGTGGAGGTGCGTCTTGCGCCGAAGGGGGAGATTTCCCCCACGCCGCAGGAGAGCGAGTGGGTTATCTTCTGCTCGCACTGCCTGCGCGGGTTGGGGCTGTCGGCGAGCAGATTCTTCCGGTCCTTCCTGGAGTTCTACGGCCTCCAGCCGCACCACCTCACCCCCAATGCAGTGGTGCTGCTGTCCGCCTTCGTGGCCATGTGCGAAGGCTTCCTCGGAGTCCTCCCCACCCTCGAGCTCTGGGGGGAGTTTATCTTCTCCAAGCTCGGCACCTAGGCTGCGGGCGTGCCAGCTCAGTGCGGCGCTTTCATCGTCGTGCGAAGGTCGGGGGCCGACAATCCCTTCCCCTCCATCTCGCTGATCAAGTCAGTGAAGATGTGGCAGAGATCCTACTTCTACGTTAAGAACGCCTCCGCGAGGGGGGACTGGGTCAACCTGCCGGCTTTCAAAGCCGGCCCGCCGGCTGGGCGACTGCCCAACTGGTCGTACCGGGCTAAGTCGCTGACGCCTGCGGGAGCCGTCGCCATCACCCGACTCCGAGTGCTGATGCAGTCGGAGGGTCTGACTGGTCCGGACCTGCTGGCCGCCTTCGTTTCGCGCCGAGTTCTCACACTCCAAGGCCGCCCCCATATGATATGCCAGATGAGCGGGCACCGTGACTCGAGTCGGATGTGCACCAAGGACATGCCTCACGAAGAGGTGGCCTTCATGGTGAACTACCTCTCGGACAGCAGGCTCCTGGAGGACTGGCGGTTCGGCAAGGAGCCGTACTCCCGCGCCAACCCCTCGCTCGTGGTGAGTCGCCTTTCTTTTCTTTCTTTGGATTGTCTTCTTCTTGCCGAGTTTTGTTTTGACCAGTCGGCTTTGGTTAGAATCCCCTTCTCCACCCACCAGCCGGCACCTCGGGGCCGGCCCGCGAGTTCCTTGCCGACCGGGCGGAGAGTGACGTCGACGACCCCGATCTGGGGGCGGCGGCTCTGGAAGATGACACCGAGGGAGGAGGAGGAACAGCAGGCGACTTTAGGCCCTCGGCCACTTTCGCCGACTGGCCTGACGACGACACCAAGGGAGAAGTCGCCCCTCGCCATCGGTTAGGAGCCAGCCAGCCTAGCACGGGCTCTTCTATCGCGTCGGGCGCTCCAGGCAGCGGAAAGAAGCGCAGGGCCGTGCCGACCTTGTTCGGCAGTCGGCCGAAGAAGCCCAAGGGTTCGGCTGCGGCGACCCGGCGGGACGAGGTGGCCGCGAAGGCCATTCGCTTCCGTAAGGAAGTGAAGAAGACGCCATTGGTCTCCGTGTAAGTATTCTGTCTTCAAAGTTTTATTCTTTCTTTGTGACTTTGTCTAAGTCTCTGCTTGCCCCTCTTGCTTCAGGGCTCCCCTCTCTCTTGAGAGGGTCACCGCCGCCTCCGTCATGGGGTCAGCGGAGACGTCCGCCACCACTCGGCGGATTGACCCCGCTGCTGACCTCCGGGAGGCGACGGAGCGGAATGCGCAGGAGAAGCGCAACGAAGAAGAGGCCCTCCGCCTGGAGAACGCGGAGGCCGACAGGGCGGAGGCCTCCACCAAGAAAAAACTGGCGGAGGCCGAAGCTGCCGCCGCGGCAAAGCAGCAGGCTGAGGAAGCCGCACGCCGCCAGTCGGCGGTTCTTGTTACCCCATTGAACTCTGCGCCACCGCCTCCGGAGTTCACGGGGCAGACTGAGGAAGCCGGCAGGGAGAACCCCGTCGTGGAGGGGGAGGGTGGCGACCCCTCTACGATGGATGTGAATGTTTCGCCGCCGCCTCCACCGCCATCTGAAGGTGCGCAGGGCGAGCAGCCGGCGGGCCCTCCGGTGCCGTCGACCGAAGACGAGGCCATGGCGAGGCTACTCCTTCAAGTCGGCTCGCCAACGCGCTGCCGTCTGGAGAAGGCAACTTCGGCACCCCGCCCCCTGGAAGCCGGCGCCGCCAGCTCGGCGATCCCAGACGCCGAGGCGACGAGTGCCGTGCCTATTGGGTGGGTGCGAGGAGGCGGCACAGGGCCGCTGAACCAGGCGCTTCTGGACGTCCAGGCGAAGCTTCGTGCCGAGGGCGACGCTCTCCAGAATTGCACCAAGGTGTACCTGGCGTCGCGGGCAACCGTCCGGGTATGTTTTTCCTTTGGCCTTTGTTTTCCTTGTTCCTCTTTGTGGGGGTGCGCCAGCGCACCCACTGGGTGTAGTCCCCGAGTTTCGGGCTGGCTGCTAAGCAGGCAGCCCGGAACTCCAATTGATGAACTTTGGGTGTTAACTTTTTGTCTGAAACGTTCGTCGCAGGATTACCACAACCTCCGCGTCACTGCCTTCAACCGTAACGTCGAAGAGCTGGGCAAGCGGACCGCCGATCTGTCGGAGAGCCGGAGTAAGTCCTTTTCCTTCTTCGCGGGGGCGCGCTGGCGCACCCGCGGGCTGTAGTCCTCGAGATTCGGGCCGACTGTTGAGCAGTCGGGCCGGATCTCCCCGGCGACCTTCTTTACTGATGACTTGACGCCTTCTTTCTTTCTTCTTCCCAGGGGCCAACGCTGCTCTTCAACAGCAGCTGAGTGATGCCAACTCTGCTTTGTGCGCCAAAGAGGAGGAGTGCAGCAAGCTCGCCACGGTGCGCGATCTGCTGGCCACTCAATTGGCAGAGCAGAAGGAGCTGCTTGTGAAGACGCAGAGGGAGGCGGAGGAGACGGAAACCGCCCTCCTGGCCGAGTTCGCGAGCGAGCGCTCCTCCTGGTCTGACAAGGAGGCGCTGCTATCCTCTGGCTTCCACGAGATTCAAGACATCGTTGATGGTGAGTTTCTTTATTTTCTTTCTTTGAGCTGCCGACTTAAGTCGTGCCGACTCCTGGTTTTTGACTTGCTTCTTCATTTCTTCGCGTCTTTGCAGACTTCTTCCCTGGGCAGTCGCAGGCCGCCATCCAAGCCATCGAGGCTGACCGTGAAGGTCGGAGGGCGGAGGGCGCAGAGATTGCTGCCGATGCCCCCCGAACTCTTGACGAGCACATCCTGAGCATCGAGGCTCGCCTTCGGCCGGCTCACCGGATGCTGCGCCGGCTTCAGCGTGTCGGTGCCCAGGCGATTTCCGCCCTGTGGCCGGATATGCAGGCTCCGCGCACCCCTAGCCTGACGGTCGACTGGCTGGAGGTCGCGGCTGGTCGTCTTGAGGCCTGGAAGGTCTCTTCGGCCCGAGCTGGAGCACGCCGGGCCTTGGAGTTCGTCAAGGCATGGTATCCGAGGCTAGACCTAGACCGGCTGGCCACGCTTCGGTCAGAGGCCCAGCCGGAGCTGGCGGCCGCGGAAGACACCCTCGTCAAGCGTGATGCGGCGATCGCCGAGTACACCGACACCAGCACCTTCGTCCCCGAGCGGTCTAAAGACGGCGAGGAGGTACCGCCGGAGTGGTTTGGGATGAACCCAGACTACAACGAGGACTCGGCGGAGGTGATTGGCTCCAGTGTCGAGGAAGAGGGCGAGGCAGAGGACGGAAGCGAGGCGGAGGCACCAGAAGACGGAGCAGACGGCCAGCCTCAGCTTGACCGTGCCTCCAGCAACGAGCCGCGTGCGACCGACCCAACTGCCGCCGGAGGTGATCAAGCCGAGACTAGCCAGCCGGCCGCCCCGACGCCTAGCGCTGGCGTCTCCTCCGACCCTTCGAGTCCGTCTGCTGCTTCCTACGCTGCCGCTGTATCTTTGTTTTGTCTGCTTCAGTAGTCTTTGAAGAACTTGTTGATTCGCACAATTCCACCAGCGGGGTGTATTTTGAACCTCTACTCGAAAAATCGGCCAAGGGCCTATGTTATGTAAATATATTTATCTGAGTTCTATCTTTTCTTGCTCATTGCTCTTTTTGCTTTTTTCCTTTGCCGTTTTCTCTTAGTTGCCTGCCTTGCCAATCGGACAGCCGCTCTGCGGACTGTTGCTGGATCAAGTGCTTGGCTACTTTGGGAAAGCAAGTACTTGGCCGTTTTTAAGAGTTTTTGAGCAAGTTGGGTAGAAGACAGCAATCCGACTATCCGAGAGTCGGTTTGTGAGAAAGGCTGGAAGCCGTTTTGAGCTATGTTCTATGCTTTGAGTCCTTAACCATTTTTCATGCGAACACCCATTCTACCTTACCTCTGCCCACCGTACAGTCGCTCTGCGAGCTGCGGCTTCTGACATAAGACGGTTTAGGTGTTATACACTACTTGTCCGGCTGCAGGAAGCATTTCATAGTGCAAGGCGGCAAGTCCCCGGGCCGACTTGTCGAGCCCGGTGCCGAGCGGCATGACAGAGAGTATCATACTTGTAGGCATAATTTTTATCATACAGACAAAAGAGGGCTGTCCCAGAGCTCGTCTCGGAGGGCCCGAAGTCTTGGTACTTTAATACAAAAGGTAGCATGGTACATACTGCATCAACTGTAAAATCTTTGGAGGAGATTTGCATTCCATGGCCGCTCTGTCTCCTTGCCGGAGTCGTCCCTCTTGCGTGCTCGGGGCTTCTGAGCGTCGATCAGGTAGTAGGAATCGTTGCCCAGTACTTTGCTGATGATGAAAGGGCCTTCCCAAGGCGCCGACAGCTTGTGCTGGCCGGTTGTTCGCTGGATCAGTCGGAGCACAAGGTCGCCTTCTTGGAAAGATCTTGGCCTGACCTTCCTGTTGTGGTATCGGCGCAGGCTCTGCTGGTAGATGCTAGACCGGCTGAGTGCCAACAGCCGGCACTCTTCCAGCAGATCGACGCTGTCTTGTCGTGCTTCTTCAGCTTCCTCCTTGGTGTACATGGTTACTCGTGGGGAGTCGAACTCTATGTCCGTTGGGATGACGGCTTTGGCACCGTAGACGAGGAAGAAGGGCGTGAAGCTGGTTGACTTGCTTGGAGTCGTGCGCAGACTCCAGAGGACGGCTGGCAGCTCATCGAGCCAGCAGCCGGCCGAGCGCTCCAGAGGCTCGATCAGCCGAGGCTTGATGCCGGATAGGATGAGGCCGTTTCCTCGCTCCACTTGGTCGTTTGACTGCGGATGAGCGACGGATGCTAGGTCCAGTCGAATGCCCTGTGTTGCGCAGAAACGGGCCAAGGCTCCTTTGGCGAAATTTGTGCCGTTGTCGGTGATGATGCTGTGTGGTATGCCGTACCGAATTGTGATATCGGAGATGAAAGTTACGGCAGTCGGACCGTTTAGCTTCTTGATTGGCTTTGCTTCTATCCACTTGGTGAACTTGTCCACTGCGACAAGTAAGTGAGTTAAACCACCTCGTGCTGTTTTGAATGGTCCCACCATGTCTATACCCCAAACTGCGGAAGGCCAGGCAATGGGGATGGTCTTGAGTGCAGAAGCTGGCTGGTGCGGCTTGGAGCTGAACTTCTGACACCCTTTGCATCTTTGGACCAACTCCTTGGCCTCTTCCAAGGCAGTTGGCCAGAAGAAACTGTGTCGAAAGGCTTTGGCGACGAGTGCTCTTGAAGCCGCATGGTGGCCGCACTCGCCTTGATGGATGTCTTTGAGAATCGCTTGGCCTTGCTCTGGCTCTACGTAGCGCTGGTAGACACCAGTGACGCTGCGCCTGACCAGCTCTCTGTTGACTATGGTGTAGGCTGCCGCCCGGCGTTGTATTTGCCGAGCTGAAGTTTCATTAGTCGGCAGCTCTTTGTTCACCAGGAATTTGATGATGGGCTGGGCCCATGAGGGTGCTGCTATATCTTCGACTGCCAGAACTGCGACTTGGACGAGGGCGGTTGGGCTGGGAGGCGGCGGGTTGGAGTCAACAGCCGCTTGCTGGGTTGATGAAGTCCCCAGGCCAACTGGCGCGGTCCTTGGGCCGAGTTCTGGAGTCTTCGAGTCCGCCACCGTAGTCCTCTGGCCGGGTTTGGCTGTGGCAGCTTTGGGGTCTTCCGCCAAAATCCTCGTTCCGACTGCCGGAGCTCTGGAGTCAGATCCGACATCTTCGGGAGGAGCCGGCACAAAAATGGAGTCTGATTCCGGTGAAGGCTTGACAGACGGCTTAAGGAGGCGTTGAAGGGCGACACCAGATGGTATTGCTTGGCGGGTAGAGCCGATTCGTGCCAATGCATCTGCTTGGTCGTTGTCATTTCTTGGCACATGGAGGAACTCGCCCCCTTCGAAATACCCGCTGAGTTGTTGCACGAGGAGACGGTAGCTCGCCATGTTTGCATCTTTCACATCCCAGTCGCCAGATGATTGCTGGACCACTAAGTCCGAGTCGCCATAACACAAGATCTGACGGATGCCAAGCTCTTTGGCAAGCCGGAGCCCGTGAATGAGAGCCTCGTACTCGGCGACGTTATTGGAGGCGGCAAAGTGGATTTGCAGCGCATATTTGAGCTTGTTGCCTTTGGGAGAGGTGAGGACGACACCGGCTCCCAAGCCAGTGCGCATCTTGGAGCCGTCGAAATGCATCCGCCAATGGGTGGAATCAGGTGCTGGAGGTAGGTACTGGGTCTCGACCCAGTCGACGAGGAAGTCGGCCAGTGCTTGTGACTTGATAGCGGTGCGGGGCTGGTAGTGGATGGTGTAAGGAGCCAGCTCTATGGCCCACTTGGCCACTCGACCAGAAGCATCTCGGCTACTGATGATCTCGGCAAGTGGGGCTGTGCGGACCATCGTGATTGGATGCTCTTGAAAGTAAGGCTTCAATTTCTTGGCAGCAAAGTGTACTCCATAGCACATCTTCTGGTAGTGGGGGTAGTTCTGCTTGGAGGTCGATAGTACCTCGCTCAGGTAATATACCGGTCTCTGGACAGGTAGCGCCTTGCCTTCCTCCTTGGGCTCCACTACAATGACCGTGCTGACTACTCGGCTGGTGGCGGCGATGTACAGGAGCATAGGTTCCTTGGGAGTCGGAGCCGCCAGGACGGGTGGAGTAGTCAACATCTTCTTCAACTGGTGAAAAGCTTTGTCCGCCTTATGGTTCCACTCGAAAAAAGTGGTCTACTTCATGAGTTGGTATAAGGGGAGAGATTTCTCGCCCAGCCGACTGATGAATCGGCTGATGGACGCTAAGCAGCCGGTGAACTTCTGCACATCCAGCAGTTGGCTGGGTACCTCCATTCTCTCAATGGCCTTGATTTTTACTGGGTTGCATTCTATGCCGCGTTCAGAGACCAGGAAACCTAGGAGCTGGCCGGCTGGTACTCCGAAGACGCACTTCTCGGGGTTGAGCTTGATCTGGAACCGGCGCAGGTTCTCAAAAGTCTCCTTGAGGTATTCCAGTAGTGTTCCACGCTTTTCCGTCTTCACCACCACGTCGTCCACGTAAACGTGGGCGTTCCTGCCGAGCTGCTTGAGGAGGCACTTCTGCATGCAACGCTGAAAGGTGGCGCCGGCATTCCTTAAGCCGAACGTCATGGTGAGGTAGCAGAAGGCTCCAAACGGCGTGATGAAAGCAGTTTTCAGTCTGCCAGCCGGGTTTAGCTTGATCTGGTGATATCCTGAATATGCATCCAAAAAACTCAATAGCTCGCATCCGGCTGTGGAGTCTATCACCTGATTGATTCTTGGTAAAGCAAATGTGTCCTTGGGGCAGGCCGTGTTGAGGCTCGTGTAGTCAATACACATTCGCCACTGCTTGTTCTTCTTTAGTACCAGGACCGGATTTGCTAGCCATTCTGGAAAGAACACTTCCATAATGAAGCCGGCTGCTAGGAGTCGGGCTATCTCTTCTCCGACAACTATTCTCTTCTCTTTTGATAAGCGGCGCAGGGGCTGTCTGACCGGCTTTGCGTCAGATCGGACATGTAACTTGTGCTCGGCGAATTCTGTCGGTACACCTGGCATGTCTTTGGGGGACCATGCGAAGATGTCCTGATTCTCACGGAGGAAATCGACGAGCTCGCCTTCCTATTTGCCGTCGAGGTTTGCACCTACGACGGCGTACCTCTCTGGGTGCTCCGGGTCCAAGGGTATCTTCTTTGTCTCTTTGGCCGGCTTGAACGAACCCTCAGCCTCCGACTCTTTTGGGTTGGGCGATACCTCAGGCTGCTTGCCGGCCATCGCCACAACTTGCTCAAGGAGCCGCTTCTCAGCCGCGATTACCAGGGACTCAGCCAGCCGACTGCTCTCTGCTGCGCTACAGACGACTTCCGGTAGTCGCCAGCAACAGTCAGAATTCCCCTGGAACTGGGCATCTTCATCTTGAGGTAGGCGTAGTGGGGGACCGCCATGAACTTGGCCAAGGCAGGTCGGCCAAGCAGCGCATGGTATGGGCTCTCAAGATCCACCATCTCAAACCAAACAGGCTCTCTACGGAAGTGATCTTTGTCCCCAAAGAGGACGTCCATAAGGATCTTGCCGATTGGCGAGCAGGAAAGCCCAGGAACAATGCCGTGGAACATAGTTCGGCTGTTCTGAAGCTGTCTTTGCTTGATTTCTAACTTCTCCATGGTGTCCTTGTACAGGATATTGATGCTGCTGCGCCCGTCTATCAGAACCCGCGAGAAACGCGCGGCTCGTTTGTCCGTAGCAAAGGTGGCGTCCAGGACCAAGGCATAGGAGCCCGGACTCGGCACTTCTGGGTGGTCAGCCCTGCTCCAGCTGATGGGCTTCTCAGACCAGTGCATGAACTCTGGCATCTCCAACGCTACTGCGTTCACCTCTTCTCGCTGCAGCCGCCTGCTGCCTCGATCATCAGCCACACTGGTGAACACCACATAGGCTCCATGCTCTTCAGGGTATTCTTCTTGTACCGCGCCGACTGGCCTGATAGCTGGCTGCTGGGGCGGAGGCAGAGGCGGCTGCCCAGCAGGCGGGGGAGGCAGGAGGCCGTCTCCCTTGGCGATCCTGTTGAGCCAGTGGCACTTCCAGGTGGTGTGATTCGACGGCTTTGTGCCGCTATGGAACTTGCAAGGTCCATCCAAGGTCTGCTCATAGGAGAAGGTAGGCAACCAGTTTGGCTTGCCGCCTTTCTGTCGCTTAGGCGGGGGCTGCTCATCTGGCTGCTGGGCTTCAATGGTCGCGACCTGCCGGCTGCTGGAAGCCGGCTACGGGGCCTTGCGCTTGTTGTCGCCCTGCTATTGTCGCCAGCCGGCATCTGCCGCTGGAGTTCTTGGAGCTTGAGGAGCCACTTTGCCAGTTGTGCTGATTTGAATTTCCGCCTTCATGGAGGAGTCGGCTGTGGCGTACTTGTCTGCTATGATCAGCAGCTCGTCGAGGGTTTCTGGCTCATCGCAAAGGAGCTTGTGCTTGAGGAGGGTGCCTTCTCTGCACCCGGCCGTGAAGTACTCGATGACCTGCACCTCATGCATGCCCTCGCAGGAGTTCCGAAGCTCGGCCCAACGCGTGAGGTAATCGCGAGTCGACTCGTCGGGGCCTTGCACGCACAAGGAGAGCTGACGAGGCTTGGGAGGACGCTTGTACGTGCTGGTGAAGTTGCGGACGAATGCTTTGGTGAAGTTGACCCAGCTGTTGATGCTGCAGGGCTTTAGGCTGTTCAGCCATGTTCGGGCCGTGCCCTGGAGCATGAGCGGAACATACTTTACGGCGACACGCTTATTGCTGTTTGCTATGCTGACAACCGTGGAGTAGTCGACTAGCCAGTCTTCTGGCTTCATGGAGCCAGTATACTTGGGCGTGTCTCTTGGGAGCGTGAACCCTATGGGAAAGGGTTCGTCCCGAATGCGGGGCCCGAAACAAGGCGGACCTAGCTCGTCTTCTTCTTCCAGCGCTAAGGATCGGTGGAGTCGGTCGATCCGGTGGCGGGCATTGTTCTCTCCAACTCCCTCTCGGCGGCCAAGGCGGTCACCGAGAGTCGGATGGTCAACAGGCAGCGGGGAGACTCGCCTCTCCTTGCGGGGAGGGGGAGGCGGACAGTCGTCCCGTCGTTCCACTGCTCTTGGGTGGCCGTTTCGGTCACGCTCTATGGTAATGCGAGTCCAACTGTGGCTGACAGTCGGCTCCTTGTCTCTTCTTCCTCGGGCGCCGCCAGTCGGCGTCCGAGATGTCGCGCCTTGATCTCGATGAAGGTTGTCGACGGGATGTTAAGGCGCCTCCGCGCGGCAGTCGGCCTCGTTCTGCGCGGCGGCCGCGTCGAGAAGCCGCTGGACTCGCTCCATCATGAGGTGGCGTTCTTCGCCCTCAAAATTGTCCAGCTCGTCCGCTGCTGCCTGGGCGGCTCAGATGTTCTCCGCTGGTGTAGCGTACACAGGGCGGCTTGCCCCAAACAGGTTGGCGATGGCTATGTCGCGCTGCCGGACCGCGCCAAGGCGGCTGGGCCCCGCCAGGGCCGGCGAGCCGCCGACGGCGCGATCCATCTCCCGCTGGTAGGCTTCTGACAAGCGCCTCATGCTGGCCAGCTTCTTTGTGCCTTCAACGAGCTGAAGGCGGCGCGCCTCCAACGTCTCTGCGTCAGCGTCTTCCGGAATGGGTGCAGTTAGGTCTTGCAGCACCGCGCCGAGCGAGTCGTGCGCTCCTCCACCGGGGAGCTCGTCATGACTGATGACTAGCACCTCGGTGATGGTGCTTCCGTTGCTCTCTGCATGGGGAGAGGTTCGTCGTACACCACCACATTGGTGGGGAACGCGTCGAGCGACGCGGTGTCGGAGTCGACCAGCATCGGGTCGATGGAGCCTACGGACTCCAAGTCTATGGCAGGCTCGCCGGAAACGTGGAGTTGATCGAGGAGGCCCGTGAGGAGGTTCTCGGGGCCGCCCGTGCCTGCGTTGGATGCAGATTCGTCGGAGAGGCGGACCTCGCCAACAAGTTCAGCCAAGGAGCTGACCGCGCAGGCGATCTCGACGCGGCTTAGCGCGTCGGCGCAAACTCCGTCTGGCGTGCCTGGCTGGCTGCGCTCGCCAGGGAGGAAAAGGGTTCCCGTCCAGAGCAGATCTCCGGATGGCGGTGCACCAGGCCCCACGGTGGGCGCCAAATGTCGGGGGTTTGGTGCGACATATGCCAATGGATGGCTTATCATGGTGGGGGCGAGTAGAACGTCGCCGGTGCCTGGAAACGGGATGAGGCGAAGACATGCTCGCCGGTGAATCTTACCCAGCTTCGGGGCTCTCTGGGGAGATAATACCCCTACTTCTGCTCTACGGGGTCTCTGCATGATCACTATGGCAAAGTGTTTACACGGTTGCTCCTTGAGCTGTTTTCTGGTGGTAGGAGAGGGCAAGGCTAGCTCTCTCCCTTCTATATGATCTGGTCTAGAGCTAATGGGTTCCAACCCTTTGCATGGGTGCCCTAGGGGGTTTATATAGGCCTACCCCCCAGGGGTACAATGGTAATCCGGCTAGACGCGGGCCCAGCCGTCAGTAGCTCTGGCCTCCGTCTTCTCTGCCGACCGTTGGGGCCCGCCGACTGGCGGGCCCTGCCGACTGGCCTGGTACGGAGCCGACAGGCCGCGTCCGCCACGGGCGGGTCTTGCCGGCTGCTGATTACTGTAGCCATGCTTCTGATGACGCGGGCTTGATCATGAGGTCGTGGCAACAGCCCCGCTGCCTGGCGGGCGATCACTGTTGCCAGTCCCCATCATGTCTTGATTAATTGCGTGTGGGCCTCGGGGGAGGGCTCGGCCGACTCCCCCGGGCCGACTCCCGACGGGGCCGACTGGTGGTTCTCCTGCCATCCCCCAAGGTCTCACTGACTGGTGGGGCCTGCTGCCTCCAGGCCGTACAGACAAGCCGTCGTGGGTGCAGGATTCGGCCCTGCGGTGCTGATGTCAGGGCCAGCATGGCAACAGTGCCACGCCGCACGGAGATCTTCCAGGGTACGGCGTGCTGTGGCCATGCCTGCCCTTGGTGAGGGTCGGGGGTGGGCTTTGTTGCAGCCACGCCCCTGCCTCATCCCCTTTAATGAGGTCATGGGGTTTGTTGGAGTCGCAGGCCGACTCCCCAAAGCCGGCTTCTCTGGAAGTCGTCCCCTGGACTCGGCCGTGAGCGGGCAGTCGGCCGCCTTGCCGTCGACTCCTCAGGAGGCGGATCTTTGTCCTGGGGTCTTCAGGGGCGCAACCTGCCCCGATGTCTTGAAAGGTTCTGGGACTCGGGTTGGCCTACCCGTGGCCCATTACTCCGACAGCAACCCACTTATCCGTGTTCAGGCTTCTGTCACTCCGGCAACCGACAATAAGCAAACAATGATCATATTGCAACAACCTACAGCGGGGACGCCTCACGTTTGCGTGAGACGGAGGGCGCTATAGGACAACACCATAATAAAATATACACTCATACCAACATAGATCACGATTAAGCCATAGGACAAAATGGATCTACTCAAACATCACAAGATAGCCATAGATCATTCGGAAATAATATATAGTGTTGAGCACCATGTTTAAGTAGAGATTACAGCGGGGAGAAGGGGTGTTACACTGCTGCATAGAGGTGGAGAAACTTGGTGTTGGCAGCAGTAAGATTGTTGATGTAGATCGCCATCACGATCCTTGCCCCGGCGGCACTCCAGCACCACCAGGAGAGAGGGGGAGATCCCCCTCCCTCTTCTTCTTCCTTGGTCTCCCCCTAGATGGGAAGAGAGTTACCCCTCTGGTTCATGGACTCCTTGGCGGCGCAGGGGCAGGAGCCCCTCCGAGATTGGATCTATCCCCCCTGTTCTCTGATGTTTCCCATTCCTGTTTTCTGGCCCTTCACCATTTCTTAAAATCCCAGAGATCCATAACTCTGATTGCGCTGAAATTTTTACATGATTTGTTTCCATAAATTATCTTTCTTGCACCCTAAGAAGGGCCCCAACCAACTTACGGTGAGGGCACAACACACCTGGGCGCGCCAAGGGGTGCCTGGCACGCCCTGGTGGGTTGTGGAGGCCATGGGCCTCCTTTAGTACTGATTCCACCTCCCAAAATCATAAACATTCCAAAATAGTTCTCCGTAAATTTTTATCGTGCTTGGACTTCATTTGATATGGATATTCTTCGAAACAAAAAACATGAAGAAATAGCAACTGGCACTGGGCACTGGATCAACAGGTTAGTCCAATAAATCATATAAAATGTTGCCAAAATTATGTGAAAGTTGTATAATATTGGCATGAAACAATCAAAAATTATAGATATGATGGAGACATATCAGTGGGAGAGACGGGGAAAGGCTGTGCCAAGGAAGGGTTTGGTGTGTCTGCCCCCCTGCGTCCCTCCCCTCTTTATATAGGGGTGTGCGGGAGCGGATGTCCCCCCTATAAAGCAGGGGACGACGCCCCCCTTTTCGATCCTAGTCAAGGAGTGGATGCCCCTCCTCCAAGCCAGGGGCCGCAACCTTTGGCCGCATGGGCCCGGTAGGATGAGGCTATCCTGTCCCATGTAGGCCTAGGGCACCCAGAAAGGGTCCATGTGTCTCATTGGGTCTGGTTGGTCTCACCATTGGACCTCCGGAATCCTTTGGTGGCCCTCCCGGTACGCTCCCGGTGGACCCCCAAACCTTTCCGAAACCCGAGCAAAACTTTCCCATATATAAATCCTTGAGCTCATATTGGTTCCTACATATTTTACAGAGATCTTCATCGGTTGAACCATGATGTCGAGAATTTAGTTAATCCCGTATACAATTCCCTTTGTTCGGTGATATGTTACTTGCCTGAGATACGATCGTCGGTATCTCCATACCTAGTTCAATCTTGTTACTGGCAAGTCTCTTTACTTGTTTCATAATACAATATCTCGTGACTAAAAACATTAGTCACATGAAGCTTCTTGTGATGTTGTATTACCAAGAGGTCCCAGAGACATCTTGCCTTCACACGGAGTGAGAAATCCCAATCTCAATCCATGCAACCCAACAGACACCTACGGAGATACCGATAGAGCACCTTTATGATCAGCCAGTTACGAAGTGATGTTTGATGGCACACAAGGTATTCCTCTGATGTTCGGGAGTGACATGATCTCATGGTGTAAGGAACAGATACTTGACATGATGAAAGCTGTAGCAAATAACTAAGCGATACGATCTATTGCCAATCTTACAGTTGGGTCTGGTCCATCACATCATTATCCTAATGATGCAATCTCGTTATCAAATGACAACTCATACCTATGGTTAAAAAACTTTAACCATCTTTGATCAACGAGCTAGTCTAGTAGAGGCTCACTAGGGACGCGGTGTAGTTTCCGTTCAATACAATTCTAGCATGAATAATAAACATTTACCATGAATAGGAAATATGATAATAAGCATTTTATTATTGCCTCTAGGGCATATTTCCAACACCTAGGTCACTCATAACACCACATCGGGAGTCTTTGGAGGGAGTGGTGGGGGACACTTGGTTGGAGGCCTCGTCCTGCCCATTGTTGTCGACGCCGACCTAGACCTCTACCATCACCGGTGGGGGTGACTTGGCAAAAAAGGCGGCTCACACTGTCAGAGCTTCTTCCTCAGATGTTGAGCCCAGACAAACAGTCTCACCTCATAGTCTGCACAGGCAGAGTGTGTGGTCACCTATGATGCCATCACCTGCTGGTTTAGTGGCGTTGGGTATAGTTGGGCCCCTGGCAGGTGGCCATACCCCAACTGGACATACCACTGATGACATTATCGCCTTTGGAGGGATCCCGGACCCGACGTCCGGGGACAGACGGGTGAGCCATCGGATTCAAGCTCCATTGGATGCTGACGACCTGCAGTTGGGGCATGCCATGCGAGCGACCAAGCTTTGTGACATAGAGGCCACTACAGGTATGGCAGTTAATACAAGTTGCTTATTTTTGCATTTCTCCGATGACGAGATCATTCATAATGCCAATAAATTGGGAGTTTCATCGGGTAACAACGAAAGGAAATAGCTAAAATGGTTAATGGCTTGCTAGACTTAGAGGCTGATAGGGCCTTGGAGATGACTCATAACATTGTAGCGGTAAAGCCTATGAATGATTCGAACATTAATGCTCTAGGGGTTCAGGCACTAGAATGCCTCTGTGAGGATTTAGTTCCCTCTTCTGCGTTACAGGAAGAGGATGCAGATACGGTTTCAGAAGGGTATATGGCCCCCTGCAACCTGTTTTGAGCATGCAAACCGATTTCGGTTGTATGGACCGAGAGGCTGGACAGGATAAGCCCAAACAAACATGGAAGAGGAAGATTTATCCTGCATCTGCTGTGCGTAGAAGCGCGATAATTCGTACCGCAAAGAAACTTTATGATGAAAGATGAAAGGAATCTTTTAGAATAGTAGAGGTATGGTAGACTTGGCTAAAAGAAAGTTCCTTGCGGATGCATCTGTAGAACATAAGTTGGACTTCATTGTCTTACTTGAGACTGGTAAGGATAATTTTACATCGCAATTTCTTGGCACCTTATCAGGTGGTGTGGACTTTGATTAGCACTGTCTACCTCCAAGAGGAAGATCTGGTGGAATCTTACATGGGGTTAATGAAGGAAATATTCCCTAGAGGTAATAATAAAGTTTTTATCTATATTTACTTATATCATGATAAATGTTTATTATTCATTCTAGAATTGTATTAACCAGAAACTTGATACATGTGTGGATACATAGACAAAAACATAGTGTCCCTAGTAAGCCTCTACTAGCCTATCTCGTTGATCAAAGATGGTTAATTTTCCTAGCCATAGACATGTGTTGTCATTAGATGAACGGGATCACATCATTAGGAGAATGATGTGATGGACTAGACCCATCCGCTAGCTTAGCATGTTGATCGTTAAGTTTTATTGCTATTGCTTTCTTCATGTCAAATACACATTCCTTCGACTATGAGAATATGCAACTCCCGAATACCGTAGGAATACCTTGTGTGCTATCAAACTTCACAACGTAACTGGGTGATTATAAAGATGCTCTACAGGTATCTCCGAAGGTGTTTGTTGGGTTGGCATAGATCAATATTAGGATTTGTCACTCTAAGTATAGGAGAGGTATCTCTACGCCCTCTCGGTAATGCACATCATGATAAGCCTTGCATGCAATGTGACTAATGATTTAGTTGCGGGATGATGCATTATGGAATGAGTGAAGAGACTTGCCGGTAACGAGATTGAACTAGGTATGAAGATACTGACGATTGAACCTCAGGCACGTAACATACCGATGACAAGGGGAATAACATATGTTGTCATTACAGTTTGACCGATAAAGATATTTGTAGAATATGTGGGAATCAATATGAGAATCCATGTTTGACTATTGGTTATTGACCGAAGAAGTGTGTCGGTCATGTCTACATAGTTCTCAAACCCGTAGGGTCCGCACGCTTAACGTTCGATGATGATTTGTATTATATGAGTTATGTGATTTGGTGACCGAATGTTGTTTGGAGTCCCGGATGATCTCACGGACATGAGGAGGAGTCTCGAACTGGTTGAGAGGTAAAGATTCATATATAGGATGATAGTATTTGGACACCAGAAGTGTTCCGAAGGTACCGGGTACGTTTCGCATCACTAGAAGGGGTTCCGAGCAACCCCTGACAAGCTATATGGGCTTAATGGGCCTACGAAGGAACAAACCAGCCCACAGAAGGAACAAACCAGCCCACAGGAGGATGGTGCGCCCCTCCACCAGGCCGGCCAGCCCTAGGGAAGGCAAGCGAGGATGGCTAGGCCCTCTTTCCTTCCCCTACTCAAGGGAGAAAGGAAAGGGGGGGGGCGCCACGTCCTCCTTCCTTCTCCTAGTGCCAAAACAAGGAAGGGTGGCGAATTGGGGTGGGCCCAAGTAGGATTCGGCCTACTTGGGCGCCCCTCTAGATGCCTCTTCCCCACTCCAACCTATATATATGTGGGGAGGGGTGCCTAGAGGACACACACACATCTGTTAGCCGTGTGCGGCGCCCCCTCCACAGTTTACGCCTTCGGTTATATTGTCGTAGTGCTTAGGCGAAGCCCTGCGCGGATTACTTCACCATCACGATCACCATGCCATCAAGCTGACGAAACTGTCCCTCGACACTTTGCTGGATCAAGAGTTTGAGGGACGTCATCGAGCTGAACGTGTGCAGAACCCAGAGATGCCGTACGTTCGGTGCTTGATCAGTCAGAATGAGAACAAGTTCGACTACATCAACCGCGTTGTCAAACGCTTCCGCTTTTGGTCTACGAGGGTACGTGGACACACTCTCCCCCTCTCGTTGCTATGCATCTCCTAGATAGATCGTGTGTGAGCGTAGGATTTTTTTCTGAAATTGGATACTACTTTCCCCAACAGTGGTATCAGAGCTAGGTCTATGCGTAGATGATATGCACAAGTAGCACACAAAGAGTTGTGGGCGGTGATCATACTGCTTACCACCAATGTCTTATTTTGATTCGGCGGTATTGTTGGATGAAGCGGCCCGAAGAAACCTTACATGACCACATTCATGAGACCGGTTCCATTGACAGACATGCAACTAGTTTTGCATAAACGTGGCTAGCGGGTGTCTGTTTCTCCAACTTTAGTTGAATCCAATTTGACTACGGCCGGTCCTTGTTGAAGGTTAAAATAGAAAACTTGATAAAACACCATTGTGGTTTTGATGCGTAGGTAAGAACGGTTCTTACTAGAAGCTCGTAGTAGCCACGTAAAACTTGCAACAACCAAGTAGAGGACGTCTAACTTGTTTTTGCAGGGCATGTTGTGATGTGATATGGTCAAGACATGATGTGATATACGTTATTGTATGAGATGATCATGTTTTGTAGAAGTTATCGGCAACTGGCAAGAGCTTTATGGTTGTCGCTTTATTGTATAAAATGAAAGTGCCTTGTAATTGCTTTACTTTATCACTATGCGTTAGCGATAGTTGTAAAAGCAATAGTTGGCGAGACGACAACGACGCTACGATGGAGATCAAGGTGTCAAGCTGGTGACGATGGAAATCACGACGATGCTTTGGAGATGGAGATCAAAGGCACAAGATGATGATGGTCATATCATGTCACATATTTTGATTGCATGTGACGTTTATCTTTTATGCACCTTATTTTCCTTAGTACAGTGGTAGCATTATAAGATGACCCCTCACTAAAATTTCAAGGTATAAGTGTTCTCCCTGAGTATGCACCATTGCGACAGTTCGTCGTGCCGAGACACCATGTGATGATTGGGTGTGATAAGCTCTATGTTCACATACAACGGGTGCAAGACAGTTTTGCACATGCAGAATACTCGGGTTAAACTTGACGAGCCTAGCATGTACAGACATGGTCTTGGAACACTAGAGACCGAAAGGTCGAACATGAGTCATATAGTAGATATGATCAACATAGAGATGTTCACCATTGAAAACTACTCCATCTCATGTGATGATCGGACATGGTTTAGTTGATATGGATCACGTGATCATTTAGATGACTCGAGGGATGTCTATCTAAGTGGGAGTTCTTAAGTAATATGATTAATTGAACTTAATTAATCATGAACTTAGTCCTACTAGTTTTTGCATATTTATGTTGTAGTTCAATGGCCCGTGCTACCGTTCCCTTGAATTTTAATATGTTCCTAAAGAAAGCTAAGTTGAAAGATGATGGTAGCAACTACACAGATTGGGTCCGTAACTTGAGGGTTATCCTCATTGCTGCACTGAAAAGTTATGTCCTGGATGCACCACTAGGTGACAAGCCCCCTCCCGCTGATGTTGACACTTTGAACATCTGGTAGATGTGGTGTGATGACTACTCTATAGTTCAGTGTGCCATGCTCTAAGGCTTGGAATCGGGACTTCAAAGTCATTTTGAACGCCATGGACCATATGAGATGTCCCCGGAGTTGAGGTTAATATTTCAAGCAAATGCCCAAGTTGAGAGATATGAAGTCTCCAACAAGTTCTGTAGTTCAAGATGGAGGAGAACAGTTCTGTCAGTGAACACATACTCAGAATGTATGGGTATCATAACCACTTGACTCAGCTGGGAGTTAATCTGCCGGATGATAGTGTTATTGGTAGAGTTCTTCAATCACTTCCACCAAGCTACATAGGCTTTGTGAGGAACTATAATATGCAAGGGATGGATAAGATAATTCCCGAGCTCTTCACTATGCTCAAAGCCGCAGAGGTAGAAATCAAGAAAGATCATCAAGTGTTGATGGTTAACAACACCTCTAGTTTCAAGAAAAAGGGCAAGGAAAACAAGGGCAACTTCAAGAAGAATGGGAAGCAAGTTGTCACTCCCGGGAAGAAGCCCAAGTCTGGACCCAAGCTTGAAACTGAGTTCTTCTACTTCAAAGGGACTGGTCACTGGAAGTGGAATTGCCCCAAGTATTTGGCAGATAAGAAGGATGGCAAAGTGAATAAAGGTATATTTGATATACATGTTATTGATGTGTACCTTACTAATGCTCGTAGTAGCACCTGGGTATTTGATACTGGTTCTGTTGCTCATATTTGCAACTCGAAATATGGGGCCATGGATTAAACGAAGATTGGCTAAGGACGAGGTGACGATGCGCGTCGGAAATAGTTCCAAGGTCGATGTGATCGCCGTCGACATGCTACCTCTACATCTACCTTTGGGATTAATTTTAGACCTGAATAATTGTTATTTGGTGCCAGCGTTGAGCATGAACATTATATCTAGATCTTGTTTAGTGCAAGACGGTTATTCATTTAATCATAGAATAATGGTTGTTCTATTTATATGAGTAATACTTTTATGGTCATGCACCCTTGATGAATTGTCTATTCTTGTTGAATCCTGATCGTGGTGATACACATATTCATAATATTGATGCCAAAAGATGCAAAGTTGACAATGATAGTGCAACATATTTGTGGCACTGCCGTTTAGGTCATATTGGTGTAAAGCACATGAAGAAACTCCATGTGGATGGACTTTTGGAATCACTTGATTATGAATCATTTGATGGTTGCGAACCATGCCTCATGGGAAAGATGACCAAGACTCCGTTCTCTGGAACAATGGAGCGAGCCACTGACTTATTGGAAATAATACATACCGATATATGATGTCCGATGAGTGTTGAGGCTCGCGGCGGGTATCGTTATTTTCTAACCTTCACAGATGATTTGAGCATATATGGGCATATCTACTTAATGAAACACAAGTCTAAAACATTTGAAAAGTTTAAAGAATTTCAGAGTGAAGTAGAGAATCATCGTAACAAGAAAATAAAGTTTCTATGATCTGATCGCGGAGGCGAATATTTGAGTTACGAGTTTGGCCTTCAATTAAAACAATGTGGAATAGTTTCACAACTCACGCCACCTGGAACACCACAACATAATGGTGTGTCCAAACATCGTAACCGTACTTTATTAGATATGGTGCGATCTATGATGTCTCTTACTGATTTACCACTATCATTTTGGGGTTATGCATTAGAGACAACTGCATTCACTTTAAATAGGGCACCATCTAAATCCGTTGAGACGACACCATATGAACTGTTGTTTGGCAAGAAACCTAAGTTGTCGTTTCTTAAAGTTTGGGATTACGATGCTTATGTGAAAAAGCTTCAGCCTGATAAGCTCGAACCCAAATCGGAGAAGTGCGTCTTCATAGGATACCCAAAAGAAACTGTTGGGTACGTACACCTTCTATCACAGATCTTAAGGCAAGATCTCTGTTGCTAAGAAAGGATCCTTTCTAGAGAAGGAGTTTCTCTCGAAATAAGTGAGTGGGAGGAAAGTAGAACTTGATGAGGTAATTGTACCTCTCGAATTGGAAAATAGCTCATCACATAAATCTGTTCCAGTGATGCCTACACCAACTAGAGAGGAAGCTAATGATAATGTTCATCAAACTTCAGATCAAGTTACTACCGAACCTTGTAGGTCAACCAGAGCATGTTCCGCACCAGAGTGGTATGGTAACCCTGTTCTGGAAGTCATGTTACTAGACCATGACAAACTAACGAACTATGAGGAAGCGATGATGAGCCCAGATTCCGCAAAATGGTTGAGGCCATGAAATCTGAGATAGGATCCATGTATGAGAACAAATTATGGACTTTGGTTGACTTGCCCGATGATCGGCAAGACATAGAGAATAAATGGATCTTCAAGAAGAAGACTGACGCTGATGGTAATGTTACTGTCTACAAAGCTCAACTTGTCGTGAAAGGTTTTTGACAAGTTCAGGGAGTTGACTACGATGAGACTTTCTCACCCGTAGCGATGATTAAGTCTGTCCAAATCATGTTAGCAATTGCCGGATTTTATGATTATGAAATCTAGCAAATGGACGTCAAAAATGCATTCCTTAATGGATTTCTCAAAGAAGAGTTGTATATGATGCAACCAGAAGGTTTTGTCGATCCTAATGGTGCTAACAAAGTGTGCAAGCTCCAGCGATCCATTTATGGACTGGTGCAAGCATCTCGGAGTTGGAATATACGCTTTGATAGTGTGATCAAAGCATATGGTTTTATACAGACTTTCGGAGAAGCCTGTGTTTACAATAAAGTGAGTGGGAGCTCTGTAGCATTTCTAATATTATATGTGGATGACATATTTTTGAATGGAAATGATATAGAATTTCTGGATAGCATAAAAGGGTACTTGAATAAGAGTTTTTCAATGAAAGACCTCGGTGAAGTTGCTTACATATTGGGCATCAAGATCTATAGAGATAGATCAAGACGCTTAATTGGACTTTCACAAAGCACATACCTTGATAAAGTTTTGAAGAAGTTCAAAATGGATCAGTCAAAGAAAGGGTTCTTGCATGTATTACAAGGTGTGAAATTGAGTCAGACTCAATGCTCGTCCACTACAGAAGATAGAGAGAAAATGAAAGTCATTCCCTATGCCTCAACCATAGGTTCTATCATGTGTGCTATGCTGTGTACCAGACCTAATGTGTGCCTTGCTTTAAGTCTAGCAGGGAGGTACCAAAGTAATCCAGGAGTGGATCACTCGACAACGGTCAAGAAC
The DNA here is from genome assembly GCF_018294505.1 of Triticum aestivum. Classification (NCBI taxonomy): domain Eukaryota; kingdom Viridiplantae; phylum Streptophyta; class Magnoliopsida; order Poales; family Poaceae; genus Triticum; species Triticum aestivum. The sequence goes on along the minus strand of NC_057803.1, from coordinate 443,619,739 downwards.
ATCCTAAAGTACCTGAAAAGGACTAAGGATATGTTTCTCGTTTATGGAGGTGACAAAGAGCTCGATGTAAATGGTTACGTCAATGCTAGTTTCAACACTGATCCGGATGACTTTAAGTCACAAACCGGATCTGTATTTATATTGAATGGTGGAACTGTCAGTTGATGCAGTTCCAACCAAAGCGTCGTGGCGGGATCTACGTGTGAAGCGGAGTACATAGCTGCTTCAGAAGCAGCAGATGAAGGAGTCCGGATGAAGGAGTTCATATACGATCTAGGTATAATACCTAGTGCATCGGTTCCAATGAAAATCTTTTGTGACAATACTGGATCAATTGCCTTGGCGAAGGAATCCAGATTTCACAAGAGAACCAAACACATCAAGAGACGCCTCAACTCCATCTGTGATCAAGTCAAGGAGTGAGACAAAGAGATTTGCAAAATACATATGGATCTGAATGTGGCAGACCCGTTGACTAAGGCTCTTCCACGAGCAAAACATGATCAACACCAAGACTCCATGGGTGTTAGAATCATTACAATGTAATCTAGATTATTGACTCTAGTGCAAGTGGGATACTGAAGGAAATATTCCCTAGAGGCAATAATAAAGTTGTTATTTATATTTCCTTATATCATGATAAATGTTTATTATTCCTGCTAGAATTGTATTAACCGGAAACTTGATACGTGTGTGGATGCATAGACAAAACATAATGTCCCTAGTAAGCCTCTACTAGACTAGCTCATTGATCAAAGATGGTTAAGTTTCCTGGCCATAGACATGTGTTGTCATTTGATGAACGGGGTCACATCATTAGGAGAATGATGTGATGGACAAGACCCATCCGTTAGATTAGCATGTTGATCATTAAGTTTTATTGATATTGCTTTTTTCATGTCAAATACATATTCCTTCGAGTATGAGATTATGCAACTCCCGAATACCGGATGAATACCTTGTGTGCTATCAAACATCACAATGCAGCTGGGTGATTATAAAGATGCTCTATAGGTATCTCCAAAGGTGTTTGTTGGGTTGGCATAGATCGAGATTAGGATTTGTCAATCCGAGTATCGGAGAGGTATCTTTGGGCCCTCTCGATAATGCACATCATGATAAGCCTCGCAAGCAATGTGACTAATGAGTTAGTTGTGGGATGATGCATTATGGAACGAGTGAAGAGACTTGTCGGTAACGAGATTGAACTAGGTATGAAGATACCAACGATCGAATCTCGGTCAAGTAACATACCGATGACAAAAGGAATAACGTATGTTGTCATTACAGTTTGACCGACAAAGATCTTCGTAGAATATGTGGGAACCAATATGAGCATCCAGGTTCCGCTATTGGTTATTGACCGAAGAGGTGTCTCGGTCATGTCTACATAGTTCTCGAACCTATAGGGTCCGCACGCATAACGTTCGATGACGATTTGTATTATATGAGTTATGTGATTTGGTGATTGAATGTTGTTCGGAGTCTCGGATGAGATCACGGACATGACGAGAAATCTCTAAATGATTGAGAGGTAAAGATTCATATATAGGACGATAGTATTTGGACACCGTAAGTGTTCCGGAGGTACCGAGTATGTTTCGGGTCACCGAAAGGGGTTCCGGGCAACCCCGGCAAGCTATATGGGCTTAATGGGCCTAGGGAGGGACAGACTTGCCCACAGGGGGCTGGTGCACCCCTCCACCAGGCCGGACAGCCCTAGGGAAGGCAAGGGAGGAGGGCTAGCCCCTCTTTCCTTCCCCTTCTCAAGGGAGAAAGGAAAGGGGGGCGCCACCTCCTCCTTCCTTCTAGTGCCAAAACAAGGAAGGGGGCGAACTGGGGTGGGAGCCCAAGTAGGATTAGGCCTACTTGGGCGCCCCCTGGCTGCCTCTTTCCCCCTCCAACCTATATATATGTGGGGAGGGGGTGCCTAGAGGACACACAAACATCTGTTAGCCGTGTGCGGCGCCCCCTTCCACAGTTTATGCCTCCGATCATATTGTCGTAGTGCTTAGGTGAAGCCCTGTGCGAATCACTTCATCATCACTGTCACCACACCGTCGTGCTGACAAAACTCTCCCTCAACACTTCTCTAGATCAAGAGTTCGAGGGATGTCATCGAGCTAAACATGTGCAGAACTCGGAGGTGTAGTATGTTTGGTGCTTGATCGGTCGAAACGAGAAGAAGTTCGACTACATCAACCGCGTTGTCAAACGCTTCCGCTTTCAGTCTACGAGGGTAGAGACATACTCTCCCCCTCTCGTTGCTATGCACCTCCTAGATAGATCTTGAGTGAGCGTAGGAATTTTTTTGAAATTGCATACTACGTTCCCCAACAGTCAAGCGCGAGACGCTAGAAGTGCGTAACGTAGTGCTTGGGGACTTTGCCGTCAAATTCATGGTGCACTTGACGGTTGATGGGTTCCAATGGGCGCTATTTGCAGTATATGGGGACGCTCAACCGGAGCTCAAGCCGGACTTGTGATACGTCCTCATCGTATATACTTTTCCAAATACTTTTGCTCATGTTTTGGACTCTAATTTGCATGATTTGAATGAATCTAACCTGGACAAACGTTGTTTTTAGCATAATTGCCATGGTGTTGTTTTTGTGAAGAAATCAAAGTTCTCAGATTGACCTGAAATTTTACAGAAAATTTTCATGGAATATATAAAAATACCGGCAGAAAACATACCAGAGGGGGCCACCCACGAGCCACAAGCTCAGGGGGCGCACCCTATGAGCTTGTGGCCCCCCCTGGACCTCCGGCAACCCTAACTCCAACTCCATATATACCTATTCGCGAAGAAAAAATCAGAGAGAAGGATTTGTCATGCTTTACGATATGGAGTCGCCGCCACCTCTTGTTCTTCATCGGGTGGGCTGATCTGGAGTCCGTTCGGGGCTCCAGAGAGGGGAATCCGTCACCGTCATCATCACCAGCCCATCTTCGCCGCCAACTTCATGATGCTAACCGCGGGAGTGAGTAATTCCTTCGTAGGCTTGCTCGACGGTGATGGGTTGGATGAGATTTATCATGTACTCGAGTTAGTTTTGTTTGGACTTGATCCCTAGTATCCACTATGTTCTGAGATTGATGTTTCTATGACTTTGCTATGCTTAATGCTTAATTCTTGTCACTAGGTATCGAGTGCCATGATTTCATATCTGAACCTATTATGTTTTCATGAATATATGTGTGTTCTTGATCCTATCTTGCAAGTTATATGCACCTATTACGTGTTATGATCCGCATACCCCAAGGTGACAATAATTGGGATTCTTTATCGTGATTACCGTAGTTTGAGGAGTTCATGTATTCACTAAATGCTATTACTTTGTTCCGGTTCTCTATGAAAAGGAGGCCTTAATTTCCCTTAGTTTCCTTATGGATCCCGCTGCCACGGGTGGGTAGGACAAAAGATGTCATGCACGTTATTTTCCATAAGCACGTATGACTATATACGGAATAGATGCCTACATTACATTGATGAATTGGAGCTAGTTCTCTGCTGCTCCAGGTTATAATTGTTGCATGATGAATATAATCCAATGCAATTATCCATCAATGATCCAATGCCTATGCTTTTCATATATTGATCTTTGCAACTTACTTTCGCTATTGTTGCTATTACAATCACTACGAAATTACTACTATTTCTATTGCTACTGTTACCGTTACTATCAAACTACCATACTACTTTTCTACTGATCACCTTGCTGCAGATATTAAGTCTTCCAGGTGTGATTGAATTGACAACTCAACTACTAATACTTGTCAATATTCTTTGGCTCCCCTTGTGTCGAAACAATAAATTTGGGTTGAATACTCTACCCTCGAAAACTGTTGTGATCCCCTATACCTGTGGGTATCAAGACCTTTTTCTGGCGCCATTGCCGGGGAGCATAGCTCTATTTGTTGAGTCACTTGGGATTTATATCTTTTGATCACTATGAAGAATATTAAGGATGATAGAACCAAGATCGTTCCCTCTAAGAATAGGGGAGGTAAGGAACTATTATCTAGCTCTGCACTTGATTTTCCTTCTGTTTTGAGTAAACTTGCAACACCACTACCTGCTATTAATCCTGATATGTCGCAAGTAATTGATGATGCTACTTCTGCTATGAATGATGCTATTGATGATGCTAGTACTTTGCTTGATGATAATGTGCCACTAGGTAACTTTATTGATGAATAACTTGCTAGAACTAAAGAAACTGAGAATGATGAAACTGATGACATTTTTTATATTAAAAATGATGAAACACCTATTAGACCTAGGTCTCCTAGATATGAATTGCCTAATATACCCGAGGGTTATGTTATGGATGGAGAGATGGCTAGGAAATTTCTTGCTTGTAATGATAGAGATGATCTTCAGAAATTACTAAGCTGAATGAAAAATCTCTGACTGCTAGAATGAAATATGACCCTCGGTTTGCTATGTCTCGCATATTTATTACTGATAAGGACTATGAATTCTCTGTCAATCCTGAGTTAATTACTTTGGTTGAATCTGATCCTTTACAAGGTTATGAATCTGAAAATGTTGTGGCACATCTTACTAAGCTGAATGATATAGCCAGCCTATTTGCTCATGAGGAAAAAATTTGCTACTACTATATTCTTAAGTTGTTTCCTTTCTCATTAAAGGGTGATGCTAAGATATGGTTTAATTCTCTTTCTCATGGTTGTGTGCGTAATCCCCAGGATATGCTATATTACTTGTCTGGAAAATATTTCCCTGCTCATAAGAAACAAGCTACTTTACAGGAAATATTTAACTTTGTGCAAATTAAAGAAAAGAATCTCCCTCAAGCTTGGGGGAGGCTTCTCCAATTACGTAATGCTTTGCCTGATCATCCTCTCAAGAAAAAATAAATACTTGATATCATTTATAATAGACTAATCGATGCTTCGATGGACCACCTAGATAGTTGTGCTGGTTGTGTTTTCAGGGAACGAACTATTGAACAAGCTGAAGAACTATCGAATAATATATTGACGAATGATAATGATTGGACTCTTCCTGAACCACCACCCGAGCCAACTCCGAAGAAGAGAGGTGTTCTATTTCTTAGTCCCAAAGATATGCAAGAGGCAAAGAAATCTATGAAAGAAAAAGGTATTAAAGCTGAAGACACTTGTCGTGGTATTCTCATGAGGGTGCAAGACGACAGATGCCACAAGGTGGCTTCATGTGTGGGCAAGACTGCTGCCGGAATATCCATAGACGGGTATGCGAATAGCACGCGCTAATTTACCTAGGTTCGGGGCTCTCCGGAGAGATAACACCCCTACTCCTGCATGTCTGAGTATATGTGGCATATCTGGTACAAAGTGCTCCTGAAGCTGTATCTGAGGTCAGTGCCATAGGCATCTGGCCTCGTATAAATGTTGGTGGCCAGATGAGCATGCCAGCTCTAATGGCTGAATGGCATGTGTGAGTGTGTGCTAGCTAGCCATCTTGATAGCTAGCATGCATGCGTGAATGTGTGTGTCCATCCCCTGATGGATGGATGGAGCTAGCTTATATAGTGTGGAGTGGGCATGGTAACTTAGTATGTAAGCTAAGTGGTGGCGTGGGGGGCAAGTGGGCATGGGGCACCATGCCCATGATGGTGTGTGATGTGACGTGCATGTCTCCTTGTCCCTGGTGCACTTTATAAAACAGTGCCCAGGGACAGATACACTGTAGATGATGTTGCGGTACGGCCGTCTTGTCGGGGTCTTGTCGGTGTCGGGTCGGGGCTGCAGTCGGCAGCCGGCTGGTTGGCACAGTCGGCAGCTGGCTGGTTGGCGCAGTCAGCAGCCGGTAGCCGGCCAGGCAGAGCAGTCGGACGGGGAGCCGGCAAGAGCGGCCGGGCAATCGGACTGAGGGGCTTTGCTAGCCCCGATGTCTTGATTTATTGACTCGCCGTCTTTAGGGTATCCGTGTCCAATTACTCCGACAGTAGCCCCCAAGCCTCCGGGCAACTTGGCAAAGTTGGGCGGAGGTTTTTTGGCGAGTGTTCATGGAAATGATCATGAAAAAGACAAAGTTAGTCCATGCAGATATATCAAATGTTTGCTTTTAGCTTTGCAAGTTTTATGCGAAGGGTGCCGACTCAGTTTCGTCCGAGCCCCCTTAATCTTTTTCGTGTTCCCTCCACTTTTTGGCTTGTGCTCTTGGTTGCCGGACAGCCGCTCTGCGGTCTGTGGCTGAGAGTGGGCCGCGAAGTGGAGTGTACAGTACTCAGAGTCTGGGAGCAAATTCAACCGAGTAGATACTTGTAAAGGAAACGGCCGGATCGCCCGATCCGTTTTTCTTCCCGAACGTTTTTCGCGTGGGTGGCCTTCAGCGTTCACTCTTGCTAGTCGGACAGCCGCTCTGCGGTCTGTGACTAAGAGTGGGCCTTTGGTACCGCACACGGTACTAACCCGTCTGCGAGAACTAACGTCTCAGGCCAAGCGGCCAGCCCCTGGGCCAACTCTGGCTGACGCCGGGGCGAACAGTGATGCAACTTAATGAAATGCGGAGATAGTTCCCCGAGCATCGCTCGGGGTTATGCATGTTTGCGTGGTGCAAAAAATATGTGGGTGAGGGGCTCACATTGATTTTCGTGTAGTCGCGGTCATTGTCGAAGACAGCCGGCACAGCTCGGTGCTCGCGGAGCGCGCCGGCGCACCCGCTGGGTGTAGCCTTCGAGCCTCCGGGTGCTCGAAGGGGTCCCGGCCAGTCAGGCTCGACCGGCCAGGCGGCGAGGCATCTTGCAGCGCCCTTTTTTCTTCTTTCTTCTCTTCTACCGGCTGCTGGCAGCCGGACAAAACTCTTATGCCTGCAATCTTTCGTGGGGGCGCGCCAGCGCACCCACTGGGTGTAGCCCCCGAGATTCGGGCCGGCTGCTGAACAGTCGGGCCGGATCTCCAGGCAACTACTGTGTCTTCTTCCTTGCGGGGGTGCGTCAGCGCACCCGCTGGGTCTAGCCCCCGTTATTCGGGCCGACTGCTGAGCAGTCGGGCCGGATTTCTCGGCAACTACTTTGTCTTCTTCTTCGCGGGGCGCGTCAACGCGTCCGCTGGGTGTGCTTTTTTCTTCTTCTCTTTGTCCAATTGTGGGCAGCCAGACGCACATTTCTTTTTCATCCGGCTGGGCAGCCGGACTCCAACTCAGTAGTCGGACTCTTGGCAGCCGGCTAGACAGTCAGCACATTCTTCACAGTGGGCGGTCGGACACACATCTGTAGTCACACGCAATTTTCAGCCAGGTGCGGGCAGTCAGAGGCGCACTTTTTTTTACAACCGGCCGGCAACTTTTCTCCAGCCGGCATCCCACTCCCTTCTTTTTTCTTTCTTTCTCTTTTTTTTGTCCGACTCCACGCGAGCAGCCGGACTCCACCCCCTTTTTTTGACCAGCCGGCTGGACACCAGGCTCTTCTTTACTTCTTCCTTTATCTCCGCATGGAGCAGCCGGCCGGAGCGGCAGCCGGCACGGGCGACGGGTGGAGCAGGTGACTGGGGTGGCACCCGGCGTGGGCGGCGGGCGGAGCAGGCGGCCGGGGCGGCGACCGGCGTGGGCAGAGCAGCCGGCGCGAGCGGAGCAACCGTCGATGGAGGCAAGCGGGCATGGGGTGACGCAGCCGACTGCGGGGACCCGGCACGGGACGACGCGAACGCGGTACCGGGGCGCGGGACCGGCCGTAGGCGGAGCAAAACTGATGGCCATGGGTGAAGCCTGCCGGCGTGGGGCATGCAGCCGCGGGGCGGAGCCAGCAGGAGTGGGGCATGCGACCGCGGGGCGGAGGACGCGGCGTCGAGGAGCCGGCGCGGCAACGAGGAGCCGGCCCGAGGCCAGCGTGCGGAGAAGCCGGCGGGAGGGCACGGCGTGTGCGCGATGCGAAGGCGGCCCGGCGCGGTCGGGCATCTACGGGCGCGGGGAGGCAGCCAGGCGCGGGCGCTGATGGAGCCGCGTGGAGGCGAGCAGCGCGGGGGAGCGAGGACGACCACCGGCGCGCAAAGATTGCAGCGGAGCAGCAAGGAGCCCGAGGGCAGTGGCGACCTGCGTGGTTGCTGGAGCGGTGCGGCGATGCGGACGGCTGAGCCATCATGGGGCAGCGCGGCGCGGGAGGAGCCGCCGAGCCGGCGACTATGCAGGAGCAGCCGGACGGAGCTGGTTAGGGCGCTACCGGCGCGGACAGGCGGCGGGCTGGAGAAGGCGCGCGGCCATGGCGGGATTCAGCCGCGGCTGCTGTGTCCACGGGCGCCAGTGCGTGGAGGCGCTTGCAAGCTGAACGGCGAGGCATGGGAGGAAGTGTAGCAGAGGGAGGCGGAGCTCTTGGTGGTTACTGGCGGCGCGGGCACCGGAGCAAGCCTCGATATGGCTAGTGCACAGGCAGGGCCAACGTACATGCGTTGTATGGCCATTGTCTGAGACGAGTATGACCATAGTCTGGGTGATTATGGGCTATGTATGACTTTGGTACGGAATTATCCGACTATTACATGCAATATCTGGCTAGTGTATGGCCGCTACGGCAAATATCTGAGAAGTGTATGAGTAGTATCTGGTTAGGCTCGCGTGCATGCATGCACGGGGACAGAGGTGCGTGGCTAGCTGTCTGCGCGTGAGGTATGGCAGCGAGGCATTGCAGCGGTGTCGCAGTGGTAGGCGGAGGCGCGCGGACGACCGTCCCGGAGCGAGATGCAACACGGGGTGTGCAGCCCGTGGGGCGACCACAGGCAGAGGGGCGGCGGCACGGCCGCGGCGATGGTGACGAAGAAGTGATGCCGACGACAAGGACGTGCCGTCCCGCGCGGCCGCTCCGGGAGCGGGTCGAAGTCGAGCCCCCGAGCGTTACCGGAGAGACGGAGCGACACTGCGGCGGTGATGGTGAAGATGGTCCCGCCCGGACTGCAAAACCAGCAGCAGCGCGGTAGCATAGTACCGCCCCACGGTGGGCGCCAACTGCCGTGGTATTCTCACGGGGGGTGCAAGACGACAGATGCCACAAGATGGCTTCGTGTGTGGGCAAGACTGCTGCCGGAATATCCAGGAACGGGTATGCGAATAGCACGCGCTAATTTACCCAGGTTCGGGGCTCTTCGGAGAGATAACACCCCTACTCCTGCATGTTTGAGTATATGTGGCATATCTGGTGCAGAGTGCTCTTGGAGCTGTATCTGAGGTCAGTGCCGCAGGCATCTGGCCTCGTATAAATGTGGGTGGCCGGATGAGCATGCCAGCTCTAATGGCGGAATGGCATGTGTGAGTGTGTGCTAGGTAGCCATCTTGCTAGTTAGCATGCATGCGTGAATGTGTGTGTCTATCCCCTGATGCATGGATGGAGCTAGCTTATATAGTGTGGAGTGGGCATGGTAGCTTAGTATGTAAGCTAAGTGGTGGCGTGGGGGGCAAGTGGGCATGGGGCACCATGCCCCATGATGGTGTGTGATGTGACGTGCATGTCTCCTTGTCCCTGGTGTACTTTATAAAACAGTGCCTAGGGACAGATACACTGTAGATGACGTTGCGGTACGGCCGTCTTGTCGGGGTCTTGTCGGTGTCGGGTCGGGGCTGCAGTCGGCAGCCGGCTGGTTGGCGCAGTCAGCAGCCGGCAGCCGGCCGGGCAGAGCAGTCAGACGGGGAGCTGGCAAGAGCGGCCGAGCAGTCGGACTGAGGGGCTTTGCTAGCCCCGATGTCTTGATTTATTGACTCGCCGTCTTCGGGGTATCCGTTTCCAATTACTCCGACAACACTACAAAAAAAGACATAACCATGACATTTTGGGCCGAACGAATTTTTTCTGGCATACTTATGACACTTCTATGATGATAATTGTGACAAATCCCGATATCATCATAGATGTGGTGGGGTCCTACTTCTATGACAAAAAATCATGACAGAAAATGGGCTTTTTGTCCTGGGCGGGCTGGAGACGCAGTTGCATGACATTCTTTGGGCCGCCGATGACGGAAAAAACCGTGGTAGAAGCGAGGGTGAGGAAAATATCAGGGAGTTACCGGTTACGGTGGGTGGTCGGGGGCCCAGCGATGCGCGTTTCTCTCATACGTATTCGCGTGTGTGCAAGGCGTTGGGCTCTAACTGAACCCGAGCGAGGTGTTGGGCTCTAACTGAACCCGAGCGATTGCACTGCAGGCTACGCGTTACTGAACCCGAGCGATCGATCGATCCCTTGCCGTTAACTGAACCCGAGTGATTCCTTCGCTACTACTGCTAACTGAAGCCAATCAAACACTGTTGCCTCCTTCCCTTGATGAACAGTGAGCATTGTCGAGGGGGTTTGGATGAACAGTTCCCGATGGGGGTTGGATGAACAGGACCCCGTGGTAGTAGAGGACGTTGTCGCTGGATGAATAGCACCCCGATCGATCGAGCATGTGGATGAACAGGACCCCTTGGAGGGCTGGATTAACAGTAGCCGGTGGAGGGTTGGTTGAACAGTAGCCGGTGGAGGGCTGGATGAACAGTAGCCCGTGGAGGGGTGGTTGAACAGGACCCCATGGAGAGGGCTGGTTGAACAGTAGCCGATGGAGGAGCACGCGGTGGAGGCTGGATGAACAGGAGCCCATGGATGAACAATCGCAGATGGAGGCTGGAGGAGGTCGATGGTGGATGAACAGGAGCCCGTGGAGGCAGTCGACGGTGGATGAACAGTAGCCCGTGGAGGCAGTCAACGGTGGAGATGAACAGTATCCTGTGGAGTCCCATTTTGTGGTACGCCACACCCTCCCGATGAACAGGACCTCCGTTTCGACCATAGACCCTCCAACACAAGTTCGTTTCCTTTGTTTTGCGGTACGCCACACCCCTCCCGATCAACAGGATCCCATTTCGACCGTATGAGGTCTGTTTCCTCTGTTTTGTGGCATGCCAGACCCCTCCCGATGAACAGGATCCCGTTTCGACCATGGCCGGTCGAACACAAGGTCGTTTCCTCCGTTCTGCGGTACACCGGGCCTCGTTTCCATCGCCTATTCCATCCAAGCCGGTTGGCTCCCGATGAACATGACGACGCGTTCCGTTCCGACATAGCCGGTTGCCTCCCCATGAACATGAGGATGGCGCAACTTCTCTATTCCGACCCAGCAATGGACACGAGCCCTGGCCGTACGTATGCGCGAGTAGGCGTTCGAGACCCCACCCATATGTACGTACGTGGCCGTGTTTTCTTTCTTGCACCCTGGCCACTGTACGTACGTGTACATGCTACGTGGGTGCCTCTACTACGACACGTGCGCCTCTACATCAACCAGTATGTACGTACACGTTCACGACAAGAATGACAACGCTATGTACGCTTCGACCAGGTGGGTCCCGACTGTCAGGCACTTCCTTCCGTGCAAAGATATAGCTGGTGGGTCCCAGCAATCAGGGGATTTTTTCACGAAATACGGTGGCCCGTCCGGTGGGTCCCTGCTGTCAGGTGGATGAATCATTATTTTCCACGTAATAAGGAGGCACTTTCTTGTTGCGGTCGTGGACCCAACTGTCAGCCTCTCCACCTACAATACTCTTCCGATGGAAGTCGTTCCTTGACCACGCCGCACCGAGAGCACCAGGGCAGTGGATGACAACGAGGCCTAGGAAGGGGACGACGCGGAGCCAGGGAAGACGCGGCAGTGGTTGCCCACGCGGAGAGAAGTACGAGGGTTCACTGGTTCGGTTGCGGTATGAGGCTGCCGTCGCTGCAGAATAACAGGGGGTGTGGGTGAGTAGAGGGATGGCCAGGCTAGCGGTGGGAGTAGTAGGGGGCGGTGAGGCCTCCATGGCATCACAACTGGCCACATGAGGCAGGAGCACGTGGCACGATCGGCGCTAGTTTGTGCGGCTGGAGCAAGGAGACTAGAGGTTGAAGAAGCACTAGGGCCGTTGGATGGACATCGTACGATCACTGGAGCTAGAATCGTTCATATTGACTAAGTTGACAAAGCCCTCCATCCCCATCAACTTAGTGGGCCCATAAGTAAGCCTCCCACTATGGTGGGTCCCAGCTAGCAGGGGGTATTCATTTTTTGTGTGTAATAAGGAGGCACTTCCTTGCGTGCGAAGATATAGCTGGTGGGTCCGACCTGTCAGCGGGGAACGTTTTTTTCGTGAAATACAAAGGCCCTTCCAATGGGTCCCAGCTGTCAGGTGGAGGAATCATTATTTTGCTCGTAATAAGGAGGCATTTCCTTGCGTGTGGCCGTGGACCTAGCTGTCAGCCTCTCCACGCACAGTCTACTTCTTATGGATGCCGTTTGTTGACCATGTTGACCACTCTGCGCCAAGCGCATTCAAGGTGGTGGACGACGGTGAGGCCCCGGATGCAACAAGCCAGAGACGGGAAAACGCGGGAGTAGAGTCGCAGACAGAGAGGTGTATGAGGGTTAACTGATTCTGGTGCGGTGTGGTTCGGTAGTCGGTGGAGAAGAACGGGAGGTGTGGAGGGGTGGAGGGATGGTCTGGCCAACGGTGGGGTAGCGCTTCACAGCGAAGCGTGCTAAGCATAGCTGCTAGCAGCAAGAGGCGGGAGCAGGTGGTCCCGGCGGCAATAGAGGAAGAAGACGAGAGATTGAAGATGGATGCCGGTCGTTGGATGTAAACCCAATGGCTAATGATGTCAGAATCATTTGTTGACTAAGTTGATAACGACTTGCGTTGGCTTCGACCTATAAGCCTCCAAAAATGTGGCACGTGTTCAACTCATTTTTTTCAGAATTTACAGTCAATTTGATCTCTTTTTTTAGAATTACAGTCCATTTGCTGGGCTGGGTGAACAAATAATGTAGCGTCCATGTGGCCCATTTATTTATTCCTAAAAAATTACAGGCCATTTGCACTTTCTCGATATACACAATTTTGCTGGGATGATTCTAATTATAATGTTAGGTTGGGCGCAACAATGTTATCAAAAAATAAACAGGGGCTGATCATTTTGTTATAAATATATTTAAATAATAAATAATTTATTATTACATTGGTCCTTAAATCTTACCAAGCTTTTGTACGCAATCACCAAGATTTTTGTTGCCAAAAAGATCTAAGATTTTATTGTTAAGAAATTATTTTTATAAGTTAATAAGATGTGGGATATTGTTTTCTTACATATGTAAGTATGTGTTAAATATATGATAACAATAACAATAATATATAATAACATATAAAATAATTTAAATATATATAATATAGTTAGAAGGGAAACATAAGTTGGAACAGACGTTCCTATACTTATATAGAAAAATCGAACAGATCTCTGCGTTTTCTTCAAAAAAATACATAAATTGGGTTGCCGATGTTTCAGGAAAAATAAAACCTTCGATGGGAGATCCATAGGCCGGTCGATACATGACAGCCCTCAAAAAATACAAACCGGCATGTCGTGGGTTGCGCATGTTAGAAAACAAAGCCTAGACGGGGCAGCCCAAAACCCAACTGATACTTACTGCCCCAGTGATAATAAATGATACCTGCTAGCTCCCCGGCTTCATTGTGAATTTATCTCCTATAGTAACTACGTTGAAGCACCTAAAAAATGTAACTATGTTGACAAACCCGTGGGCCCCAACGTCAGTATAGCATTAGGAGGAAGTATTTTTTCGATGAGGCACTTGCTTGTGTACTGCCATAAACCTGGTGGGTCCCGACTGTCCGCCTCTCCACATACAGTCTGCTCCAGATTCCTCTCGTTTGTTCAGCATGTTCAAAACGGCAGACAGTGGCACCGCGGCGAGCACACAAAGGCACAAAAGGAGATCGGACCATCTGAGGCAGTGCCCTATTTGTAACGAAAGTACTGAACTAGCCCAGTGGCCAAGTGACACTACCCGATAGGCGATTGCTCTTCCGCCCGGGTTCGATTCCACCTGATGCAGGGAAAATATCTCCAAATTTTTTGCCTCTGCCATTATTGACATGTGGGTCCCCATTGTCATCTACGCACACCACGTCCAACACTTGCCAAAACTTCATCCCTCGTTTTCTCTGTTTTTCACACACTCGACATTGTGTGGGCATTTTGAAAATAACATACCTTTTTGACTATGCATCATATGAAGATGTGCTATGCATGAATGTTGATCAACAGATGTTAACTGGCTGGTAGTTCCATTTTCGACCATGAATAAAACTTCCAACATGATGTTAACCCTGTTTGAAAAGGTCGTGTTAATATAAATGCTCTGCCTCTGAAAGTTACAGTTTCTTATCTGAAACTGAGCTTGCGGTTTCTTATCTGAAACTGAAACTTGCAGTTTCTTCTCTGAGAATCACATTGTTTGCACTTTTATACTCCTATGAAACTACATTTTTTAAGTGCTAAAAATAGATCTCTAGAATTCATAAAATACTTCATATGCTCAATATTGCAAATCTGAAATTCAAAAGACATTCATATCTGAAAGTACTCTCAAAATACACAACACAAAACACAATTCACAACCTGCAAATACTGACAACCCTAAGCTCCTCTCCCTCCTCTCCATTGCAAAACCACCTCCTGTCATCTCCATCATCTACATTCCAAAACCACCGCCTCGCCTCTTCCTCTTCTCCATTGAAAAACCACCTCCTCTCTCCTTGGACGAGGGCCTCCTGACATAGCCCATCCTACCATTGAGACACTGACACATGGGTCCCAACAAGCACGGGGCCCACCTATCAGCGACTGAAAGGTGGGGAAACCACTCCTCTCCATCATCTCCATTCCAAAACTACCGTCTTTCCTCTCCCTATTCTCCATTGCAAAACCACCCCTCTCCTCTCCATCATCTCCATTCCAAAACCACCATCTTGCCTCTCCCTCTTCTCTATCGCAAGACCACTGTCTCTCGTCCCATCTTCCAAAGCTAGCACTAGACCACTCAGAAGGACATCTATGGAGAGGATGTAGCAGCGAATCAGGCAGATCGCCGGTGGCGACCAGGCAAAGTTAGCCAGGTTGAAGGAGATCCTTACTTGGTTTGACAATGAGTGGGAGATTTCTGGGACGATGAGGGCCATGTGGCAATGCATTAGAAAGAACGAGACAACGATGATGAGGGCGGCGATGTACTCCTCGGCGGCAGTCATGCCGCAGTCCTTCGAGTTCATCGAGTATCTCCTCTGGGCGATGGAGCGGACAGATTCGCCCAAGGCGAAAGTCAGGTGGAGGTGGTGGGCATACAGGTCGAAGGTCGAGCACCCAGAGGATAACGAGTCGATCGAGTACTGTGTGCCGTTTGTGAGGGTGCAGAGCCAGCCGGAGCAACATGAGTATTCGTTCCACCACCGCAAGAGGAGGTCGGATGGCGCGACGTCCCTTCCCCGCCGCTCTCCATGGTTCCCTTGACGCTCGCCTCATTTAAACGGCGTTGATAGGGTTTAGGGTAAGCTTCACAGTAACCTAATCTTCCATCTGCTCATGCTTACAATCAGTGTGATAGCTAATAAAAATCATGCTTACAATCAGTCTCAGAGTACTATGCCAATCACCCTAAAATAGCTCTGGACCTTTGGGTCAAAGTTGTGACACTATGTACAAATAAATAAAAATAGATTGGTGCTTCTTTCAGAAAAGAGTAATCCCTAGAAAACTGCCAATATAAGCTACTAGTATTTTTTTGAAGCCTAAGCTACTAGTATTTGGTTAGAGGATTTGCTGCCGAGAAAGATCCGTCCACAGTGAGCGCCACACATCCCACTGGTGGTGGTGGATGCCAATGCTAAGATGGAGCAGGGTTGGTGTCGGTAATTTTTACTTGGCACCTTGCACTCTGCATATATGCCGGTTCCATCCGTACATTTATGCAGTTCCACCAAAATGCAGCTGAATAACCCTGTTTGCACAGATAATGAAAAAGCGTCATTACATTATAGTGGCACTAGTTGATGAAACATACACTAATAAATAGAAGAAAATATTGCGATAGTATCATAGTATGCCATGCTGCGAGGGCGAGATGTGCCCTACGACGCCTCATACGGTACGCCTCATACTGGAAATCGACCCAAGTCTCCCCGATACACCTTCTGCCAGTGATGAACATCAATGTACAACGGTAGTACAAGGAGGGGCCTTGAGACATTCCAATCTCTATTTTTGTGCAGATCAACTAAAATTAAGCACCCCAGTTTGCAAAAATGCTTAAACATTAACAATGGGACTAGTTGATGAAACATATACTAACAAAGAGAAGCACTTTCTTTATCTATGTTGGAAATGAAATGATACAGAGGGCACTCACTCTATTTTAACTGTATTATTACTTCATTTTATCAGTGGCACTAGGGTCGAGCAGGTGGCAAACGAGGTGTACCGTGCGTCGCAAGGATGGAGGCCGGGGGTGCTTAGACTGGGATGTTGAAGCTGGCTCTATCTTCCCCCCTGATGTTTCTGTGGTAGCATTTGGGTTGTAATCCAAACTTGGTCGAGCTGGTGTTGCGTCCCCCTACCTGCCTAGCTTATGTGGTGAACTTGTCTCCTGCTAGTACTCAGTCCGGTCTAGTAGTAGTTGCATAATTGCCCGTTTACACTGAGATGTTGTCGGATAATGGTTCTCTCTGGCAGGGTTTCTTTAATGAAATCGGAGGAAACCCTCTCTTTCGATATATAAAAAAATCAGTGGCACTAGCGGTGCCAAAACATTGCCTCAAATTAATAGTGCCACTAGATTAAGGTGCAAAATAATAACATTACTACTTTATCATGGCAGTGCCAAAACAGTAGCACAAGAGCAGACTCAACATCCAAGATCTTTGGCAAACTGTCAGACCAAAAATCCACATACCTCGTGATGGGAACCATATCTGCAGTCAACGCCATCGTAGAAGGGATGACACCAGTCACCAACATGCATGATTCAATTCATGGAACCTTTTGGTGTAGTTCACCTAAAATGAAGCAATGTCCCATGAGCTAGCAGCTTCTTCTTCATTTTTTAAGAAAATGGCTTCAGCCCCGGTTCCAATTCCATCAGAAAATGAAACCCACAGAGCTTCTTCTTCATTAGTTGCAATAAAATTGAGAAACATCAAGGTTGGTTGTGAAGCTCCTGGAGTGTTCAACTATAATTTGGATATCATTTGTGCAGTTCAACTAATATCAAGCGTGAAATGTATGTCTCTGTTTGCACAAAAAAGTTGGAAAGGAGGGTGACAAACAAGTGATGAAACATACATCAAATGAAAAGAAGCATGTTCCTTATCTGAATGGCAATCCTACAAGGACAGTAGCAATTTCTAAGTAGCAGCATTGCTAGATATTAGTGTGGGCATTAGGATTAACTATGACAATCGTTAAATATGACATTACTATAATGGTGCCATTGCTTCATTTTACCAGCAACATTACATGAACAGCTGCTACAAAGTCGGTATTTTGGCACGGGAGAGTAGGTGGACCGGGACAGTTGCATTTCTAACAAAAAGAAGCAACTTATCTTAATGGAAAATTTAGCTGGACATGAAAAAAAGTGCCATTGATTCATATTACTAGAGGCATTACATTTAAAACAACATTGGTTTAACGTGTCCTTACTTTTAACAGTGTGATTGCTTCATTTTACCAGTGGCATTACATAAGACTGGATCGGGGCAACAAAACATCAGAATAGGATATATTTCCTTTTTCAACCAATAGATCGGGTTTATATTGAGTTTGTACTGCGTTTCCCTTTATTTCCCTATTAGACCAAGAGACCAGTTGGATTGCCAGTCTCTGCTACTTTTCGCTCCTATTATTTCCTCTTTCGACCAAGTCATAGATTCAGGTAACAGATCTTCCCCCACCCCCACCCCTTTTCTTCCTTGTTTGAACCAAGTAGTACTAGATTCGAGTGCATGAACTACTTTTACCTCTTAATAGTCAAATTTTAGGTGGCTTTCGAACAGCTGATCGATCCTATCTATGAGGGGGCCTGAGAAATAGTAAAAGATACAAATGAAGCGATGTCAGGAGCACGGGAAGTAGAGCAAGTCCGGTTTCGAAGGAAGTTATACATGAGGGTCGCCGGGATGTCGATAGGTGGGCGGCGGCAGGCCGGATCTGCCCACACTATGGCAGCAAGGAAGAAGGGGTCGGAGGCCCTCATTAGCTAGCAGTGCCTGGGAGAGAACGGCAAGGCACGCTGATCGGGACGCGCTGGCAGTGGGTAAGAGCCATCGCCGAGGACGACCACGTGAACGTTGCACCTTCTCACCTTCCCCGGTGGAGAGGATCCTGCTGGATCTGACTAGCAGTGAGCAGGGAGAGAGAGTGTGTGGCCACCGTTGTCGTGTTTAGATCTGGAGAGGACGAGATGGTGTGAAGAGAGCAACACTAGCAAGCAAGCGCGGAGGCTCCTGCCTATATAGTGGAGTACTAGTTTTCTTTTGTTTACCGGAGCCGGCTTGACCTCGTCAATGACTGTCGAGAAGTCTTCATGCACGTGCCCCAGAGGCACAGTTGTCGTCATTTTGATCTGAAGCACCGGATTATAACATATAACATGAAAAACTGCCACATGACAAGAAACCATAACCTCACTGCCCAAAGGAGACAACATGAATCCCGATGAACAAACTAGATGAGGATCAAAGCTCAAATTAAATATAAACTCGTAGAAAAGGGGTCCATCGATAGATGTCCTAATTAACATAGCCGGCTTGACCTAGATAGCAGCTGAGTAGTCTTCGTGCATGTCCCCCAATAACCAACGCCTTGGAGGAACTCAGTTGTCGCTGTTTAACCCTCGCAGTGATCCGAAGCACATGACACCTAATATTATGAGATGGCAAGAAACCTTTTTTAGATTTCTCATCGGAACTACAGCCCTGTACAAGACAGCCTGCATGATATGTAGACGATAGCCAATCCAGGTGTGTCTGCTAGAGTCTGGTCACATGCATGGACGAACTGATATTCCGTGTCATGCAGGGATCGTCCAGCCACCAACGTTTGTACAACACTTCTCTAGTACTATCGCTCGTCTCTCTCTTCTATTAACTCACCCAACTTGCGGGGCCGGGGAGTGTGCCTATGGTCGGTTCTCGATTGCGGTCCCACATGTGTGTGCAAACACAAATATGACGCGCATTCCATTCGGAGAGCGGCGTCCCAGACTGACCGACCGTCTGGGGTGGATGCGAACGCGACGGGCGTGCTGTATACTCCGTACATGTGTACCACTATTTTCTTGAGGCTTTGCTCCATGGCGCAATCCATGGATACAAAATTAGTATACTGTACTATTTAAAAGTCGAGGGCGGGGCAGTTCCACCTAGTCGGTTCGATAGAGATGCAACAAGATGAGGGACTAGGCTGCTGTAAACGTAGGGTTGTGTGATTTGACAACGAGTTACTGCTGGACAGGTGGGGCCCCATGATTTGACTTGCCATTTTATCATTTTAACTGCGGTACTACGACCGGCGTGAGTCTCCCGATTCCTAACCACCTCCATTGTATACAGGTGCCTCTCCCAATGCTCCACCATGTAGAGGCTGGCTCTTGCGTGAGAGCCCACTCCTCCACTTTTTCCTTGCCTCTTTCATCCACATATGCAAAAATGCCATGTAAGCGGGCTTATAGCCCACTATTGTACTTGCTCGTACAGGTGCTAAGCTGCCACATTGGAATAAAGTCTGATGTGGCAAGTTAATTACTCCCTCCGTCTAGGTGTGCAAGTCATCTTACAAAAACCAAATAATCACAAAACACTTAGGCGCGGTGCATACATCGTTTCTTGTTTCTTTACATATCAACCAATAAGAGATGTGGGGTGTGCATGCTTTTAATGACTTGAGACTACCATTTCATTGGAAGAGGTCACTCCTTGGCAAATGCAGTAAATACTATGAAGAAAGAGATAGAGGGAAGTTAAAAAAATACTCTTATAGCCAACCTTTTAGCTAACCTTGTTGTATGAGTGACTAAGTGATGACTATGTATGACATGCCAACATCAGATAGCCTACCGCACCGTGTTAAATCTCCAAGGGCGCGACCATGATACGGGCTACTGGCAGCCCTTGGATCTGAGATCAAACGGTCGCATGCTAAGTTGCTAAAAATTTGCAGAATAACCCTCCAGGATAGGATATTCACCCATAGGTCTAGAATCACGCCATGCAACTGTTCGATCTCAGATCCAAGGGCTCTCGAAAGCCCGTATCATGGGAGAACGGAAAGCTTCGTATCACCTGTAATTTTCCCGACGCATGACATAACATCGAATGCCATTTAATTGGGCGTCGAGTAGACATGACATCTAATTGGGCCCCCATAGTAGTGTGCATGAATCCATTTATCCACTAGGCAAGCCACTACCTGCCATTCGCACGCCCCACTCAGCATTTTTACAAAAACCACTGGCAGTTTGCTCCTACTCATCCCCGAACATCCATTAACATTACATTAGTTCGCTCCTAGTCGTCCCGTCCTTTCACATTACGGTAGTTCCGATAATCCTTACCCTCCTCCCAAATCCATGGCGTCCCAAATCTCCATGATCGGCGGTGAGTACAAGGTTAGAACCATCACCGGCGATGAGTTCGGCGTTATCTACACCCGTTCTTCCGTGACGGTGAAAGGGTGCCTTGCTCGCTTCAGACGCATGTTCAAAAACTCAAAGGATGAGTGGGTCGCTGGGCTAGATGTTTAGTACACCACAGTCTTGCAAAGCGAGAAGACTCTAAAGGAGGCAGAGAAGAAGAAGCCCGCCGTAATCCAGGTTTGTGTGCATGACTTATGCTTGGTCTACCACATATGCCATGCTGACGTTGAGTGCCAGGATTTTAAGAACTTCCTCAAGGACGGCCGAGTCAAATTCGTTACTATAGACTTTAGGAACGACAAGGAAATCCTGGGACGAATAGGCCTCGTTGTAGGCAACCCCTTCGACCTGCAGAAGGAAGGGCTGGTGCCCTCCCGTGATTAGCCTTTAATGCTGACCCTGGCAGGAGCCATGGTTCATCCTTCATATGGTACACTGAAGAAACCTCCGTTCAAGTTTCATCATGCATGGGAGTGGAACGTACTAGATATAGACCACATCCCCTACGCTGCAATGGATGGCTACCTTTGTTTCAATATCTACAAGGGTTGGATGAAGAGCAAGAGCCAGGTGTGCGGTTCAAGCAAAGAAGTATCGGCCAAGAGGAAGAGGGACAAGGACGAAGTCAAGCACGTGGATGAGGAGTCCAAGTAAGGTGGCAATGTCATTGCTCATGGTGGTTCTAATACAGTGTCTACCAGATTAGTTGCTTAGTTTAATTTCAGGTGTGCTTAGTTTTATTTGAGGGGTGTGTTGTGCTGAGCCCCCAGCAGAACTATGTTATGTTCCTTCTAGTTACTTTAACTCTTTAGTACGTACATACTAGTATTTCTTACAGTTCATCTTTTAGTTGGTATAGTATTACCACTCGTTTCTTCACATTATATACGTACAATATATATGGCCAACATCATATAGCTAGCAGTTTAGTTGTCATAGAACTTTAGGGTGCTTAGTTTTATTTGAGGGGTGTGTTGTGCTAGACACCATTATTGTGACTCAAATCTCTTTGGCCATGTTATAATGACATAAATACCGATGGACCAACATGCCAGCTCTCCCTCTATCTCACTACAATAAAAAAAGTGTGGGGCCTACTTGATCCCAACAGCGTTCTTATTTTCCTGTAAAATTAATAGCTTGGTTACTCCTGACAAGCGGGGGCACACTTATCATTGTGAGAATCGGCTTATTTTTGTCATACGTATAACATGGTCAATGGGGTTGGCGTGAAAATAACAATGTCTAATGGCATTTTTGAGCAAACATCTAACTTAACGATGGCATTTTTGAGATATCTAATTGCATTTTTGAGCAGGCATCTCACGGATCGATGGCACTTTTGAGTAGTTGTAACTTCTAGTGGCAAAAGTGAGTAGTGATACACAGCTAGTGGTATAAATAATAAGAACCCAAGAATTAAATAGGTATGCTAATTTCTATAATATAATTTAGCACCCCATTTAAGCACGTACAAGCTTTTTTAATAATACTAGATGCATAATTTGGCGACGAGCGCTCTCTATGTATCACCTTTTTTTCTTTAATTCCATCTTGTTAGTTTTGCTCCATGGCGCAATCCATCGATACTACTACTGTACGAAAGTATACATTTTTTAAAAGGCTAGAGGGCGGGGCAGTCTAGCTTGGTCGGTTTGAAGAGAGGCGAGGGCCTTTGTGATTTGATGGCTCATTACTGCTGGAAGGCAGGGCCTTATGATTTGACTGCTCATATAAATGTGCCGACGACCTAAGGAGGAGCAAAGAACCATGCGGTATACTCAAGTTTTCCATTGGAGTAGTACGACGGAGGAGCATGAAACACGGCAGCCCAATGCCGTATGGCGATAAAAAATGACCTAATTTTCTAGTCATCTCATTGTTAGCATTGTTCTATTCATGCCTCGTAGAGAACGTGACACGTGCGGCGAAACACCCGAACCAAAAGAACAAACACAGGAGCAATAGAAGAAGGAGGATTATCACCCCCCAAAAAGAAGGAAGACACAGACACAAGTCTGGGGCGCTGCTCTCTACTACATGAAGGGTTGCTGGCCGCGGAGTCGTAACTGCTTCTTCATCGCCTCCACAACCTCCATCTCCTTGCGCGTCTCCTCTGCCATCTTCTTAATTATGTCCATGATGCGGGATTTCTCAACGGGAGCCTTCATCATTTGTTCCACGGCCACATTACGTACCTTGACAGCAGCCGGGTGCTCGATGCGGAGCTTCGCCAACTCCTCCTTCTGTTCCATGATGAGAGCCTGCAGCATTGTCATCGAGGAACTACTATTTTCATGTAGCTTCTTCTAGCCGGCGTTCTCCTCCTTCAACAGGTCGAGCTCGTGGTAAAGCTTTGCCTTGTCCTCCTGAAGTTGCAGGATTTCATCGGTCGCCTTCTTCTCCGAGGCATTGCTCTTCTTCAACAGCATCACCAAGACGGCGGTCAACTCCCCCTACTCATTAAGCTCAGCGGGCATGTCGTCGAGGCTCTCCTTCAGCAGCTCCACCAAGTCGTGGATGAAATCCTTATGCTTATTGAGGTGCTTATTGAGCTGATCGGGCATGCCAGCATGTTCGCCTCCGCGGCTAGGGCGCTCCTGTGAGGCATCGCCTGCCCGTGAGAGATCTTTCGAGGTCTCTGCGAGGCAGCGAGCCCTCTTTTTTCTGTGGCCTTGGTGGCCGCTCCCTTGTTATGAGTAGTTCGGATAGTTCTCAACCTAGATCCCTGCACACCGGCCATGGCAAGGACGGACGAACAAGAAAGACTTATGAGGAGGAAGAGGTAGAGTGATTTTTGGCTAGGTACTAGTTCCCCTTTTTATAACCTAGTACTAGCACTTGTACTAAAACATGCATAGTGGGAACACGTTCAGGTTTGACATGTACTAGGTGTGAGCAGGTTTGCACTTAATTATACTACTCCCTCCGTCTAGGTGAATAAGTCATCTTAGGTTGTGCACCATGACCAAGAAGGAGGGGAGAACGAGAGAACTTAATGTTTATTTGCTAATTAATAGCATTGCATGGAATGAACTGACCACTGCATGTCGTGCTTGGTAGTCTTGAGCAATTGAAAACATGCATGCCCCACTCTCTTATTGGTTGATATGTTAAGAAACAAGAAACAAGGTGGGAGCATTTGTATGCACTTTTGGAATGTGATGGGAACAAGCTAAAGATTAATTGATGGTTTAGGTTTCGAGGCCTGAAACGGCTCCCGATGAGTTTAGTGGAACATAAATTTCAAGTACTCCCTCCATCTCAAGTTTTCAAGGATTGCACGTGTATCTAGGTCGTCAATGTAACTTATATAAAATAAATTGTTTAACATAAAAAATACTCTGAATATTTGAAGTTTGTAATGATTTTTTGTAATGTATCTCTGTTATTAAGTTGGTCAAATTAATGACCCAGGTACACGTGCAAGACTTGTAAACTGAGATAGAGGGAGTACTACACTGCTCAAATGCAGTCGCACAAGTCAGTGATGTAACTGGTCGTACATGTCAGACCAAGCCGATGCGTGTCCCTTAGGTGAGACGTGGGTCCGACCGACCGTCTGTTGGTGCGACCGACCATAAAGTATTAAGCGATGGATACTTCTGGTTGTGGCTTCGGTTGATTGTCACGACCAAGCATTCTAAAACAAGTGATAAATTAATTACCATCTTTTTCCAAACGACCAAGTATTTTCACAGGGATACAATACATATACATGAAGTGATTGTCAAGGTAGCAAACTGACATGGCGTTGCAAGTTAACTGCAGCAGCAACCGACTAGGTCACTGCATCGCTGGCGGGGAAGGAGGGCAGCTCACCTCGCCTACGATGCATGTCCAGCGGCGCTGCCGCAACTGGTCCCGGGATTTGGCTTCTCCGACCGTCCATTTGAACAGTTGCACCGGCTGCTCATGCCATTGCGCAGGCATGCACGTTCTTTCCTCCACAGTCGACTCTGTGAATATGATTTCTGCCATCAGCCCTAGCTCGAAATCAACGCGACGCTGCCAGATGCTGACATCCCTCAACATCTCTCCCCTGAGATCAACTTGTGCCTCCGCCTTGTGTTGCGCCAGGTGCAGCTCCTTGGAACTTCTCTCCAATCGATGTGACACTTCCTCGATCCGATTTTCCCTTGCTACCTACCACCTGAAATGCGGCCTTGGCATGTCTTGTGGCGCCACCGATCTGTGATTCCAGAGCAATGGATCCCCTCTAAAACATAGGTGGGTTTCGCTCAAAGGCGGTAGTGCTGCGGGCTGCAGCGAGAGGGCAGTGAGGGAGTCCTGGACTAAGGGGTCCTTGGGTGTCCGGCCTGTTGGCCATGGGCTGGACTGATGGGCTATGAAGATACGAAGACCGGAGACGGTACCCGTGTCCGGATGGGACTCTCCTTGGCATGGAAGGCAAGCTTGGCGACCTGATATGTAGATTCCTTTCTTTGTAACCGACCTTGTGTAACCCTACATCCTCCTGGTGTCTATATAAACCGGAGGACTTAGTCTGGATAGGGGATACTCATTATCATAGCTATACAAGCTAGACCTCTAGGGTTTAGCCATTACGATCTTGAGGTAGATCAACTCTTGTAATACTCCTATTCATCAATATCAATCAAGAAGTACGTAGGGTATTACCTCCATAGAGAGGGTTGATACGTCCCCGTCGTATCTACTTTTCCAAACACTTTTGCCCTTGTTTTGGACTCTAACTTGTATGATTTGAACGGAACTAACCCGGACTGACGCTGTTTTCAGCAGAATTGCCATGATGTTGTTTTATGTGCAGAAAACAAAAGTTCTCGAAATGACCTGAAACTCCACGGAATATCTTACAATAAATAATAAAAAAATCCTTGCCAAAGATGAAGACCAGGGGCCCACACACTTGCCATGAGGGTGGGCCCCCCCAGGGTGCGCCCCCTACCTCGTGGGCCCCCTGGAGACCCCCCGACTCCAACTCCAACTCTTTATAACTGCTTTCGGGGAGAAAAAATAGGAGAGAAGAAATCATCGCGTTTTACGATACAGAGCCGTCGCCAAGCCCTAAAACCTCTCGGGAGGGCTGATCTGGAGTCCGTTCGGGGCTCCGAAGAGGGGGATTCGTCGCCGTCGTCATCATCAACCATCCTCCATCACCAATTTCATGATGCTCACCGCCGTGTGTGAGTAATTCCGTCGTAGGCTTGCTGGACAATGATGGGTTGGATGAGATTTATCATGTAATCGAGTTAGTTTTGTTAGGGTTTGATCCCTAGTATCCACTATGTTCTGAGATTGATGTTGCTATGACTTTGCTATGCTTAATGCTTGTCACTAGGGCCCGAGTGCCATGATTTCAGATCTGAACCTATTATGTTTTCATCAATATATGAGAGTTCTTGATCCTATCTTGCAAGTCTATAGTCACCTATTATGTGTTATGATCCGTTAACACCGAAGTGACAATAATCGGGATACTTACCGGTGATGACCGTAGTTTGAGGAGTTCATGTATTCACTATGTGTTAATGCTTTGTTCCGGTTCTCTATTAAAAGGAGGCCTTAATATCCCTTAGTTCCCATTAGGACCCCGCTGCCACGGGAGGGTAGGACAAAAGATGTCATGCAAGTTCTTTTCCATAAGCACGTATGGCTATATTCGGAATACATGCCTACATTACATTGATGAATTGGAGCTAGTTCTGTGTCACCCTATGTTATGACTGTTACATGATGAACCACAGCCGTCATAATTATCCATCATTGATCTGATGCCTACGAGCTTTCCATATACTGGTTTACGCTTATTTACTTTCCCGTTGCTATTGTTACAATCACTACAAAATACCAAAAACATTACTTTGCTTTCGTTACTCTTTTGTTACCATTACCATCACTATCATATTACTTTGCTACTAAACACTTTGCTGCAGATACTAAGTTTCCAGGAGAGGTTCAATTGACAACTCAACTGCTAATACTTGAGAATATTCTTTGGCTCCCCTTGTGTCGAATCAATAAATTTGGGTTGAATACTCTACCCTCGAAAGTTGTTGTGATGCCCTATACTTGTGGGTTATCAAGACTAATTTCTGGTGCCGTTGCCGGGGAGCATAGCTCCATTCTTTGAGTCACTTGGGATTTATATCTGCTTATCATTATGAAGAACTTGAGAGATCCAAAAACCAAGATCTATCCCTCAACTATGAGGGGAGGTGAGGAACTGCCATCTAGCTCTGCACTTGATTCACCCTCTGTTATGAGTAAGCTTGCGACACCTACACCTGCTTCTGTTATTCGTTCTGATATGTCGCATGTTATTGACGATGCTACTTCTGCTATACATGATACTTATGATGAAACTACCTCTATGCCTGATACTACTATGCCACTTAGTGATTTTCTCGAGGAACGACTTCCTAGGGCTAGAGAGATTGAAAATATTGAATCTGATTATGAAGATGAAAGTGATGATGAAGAATCACTTGTTATTCCCGAGGGTTGTTTATTTGATCAAGAAGCTTCTTTAGCTATTTTAGCTTGCAAAGATAGATATGAACTCAAAAGGTTATTAGCTAAATGGAATAAGCAATCTCTAAATGCTAGGATGAGACCTGACCCTGCTTTTGCTACTTCACCTATCTGTGTTACTGATAAGGATTATGAATTCTCTGTTGATCCTGATATAATTACTTTGGTTGAATCTGATCCTTTTCATGGCTATGAATCTGAAACTGTTGTGGCACATCTTACTAAATTAAATGATATAGCCACCCTGTTCACTAATGATGAGAGATCTTGCTACTTTTATATCCTTTAAATATTTCCGTTCTCATTAAAGGGTGATGCTAAGATATGGTTTAATTCTCTTGATCCTGGTTGTGTGCGTAGTCCCCAGGATATGATTTACTACTTCTCTGCTAAATATTTCCCTGCTCATAAGAAACAAGCTGCTTTAAAGGAAATATACAACTTTGTGCAAATTAAAGAAGAGAGTCTCCCACAAGCTTGGGGGAGGCTTCTCAAGTTACTTAATACTTTGCCTGATTATCCTCTTAAGAAAAATGAAATACTTGATATCTTTTACAATGGACTAATGGATGCTTCCAGAGATTACCTGGATAGTGGTGCTGGTTCTCTTTTCAGGGAAAGAACACCGGATGAAGCTGAAATCTTATTGAATAATATGTTGACAAATGAAAATAATTGGGCACCTCCTGAGCCAGCTCCTGCTCCAATTAATGATCCTATTCCTAAACCAACTTCGAAGAAGAGAGGTGTCCTATTTCTCAGTCCCGAAGATATGCAAGAGGCAAAGAAACCTATGAAATAAAAAGGTATTAAAGCTGGAGATGTTAAGAATTTACCTCCTATTGAAGAAATACATGGTCTTAATTTACCGCCTGCCGAAGAAACATATGATCTTGATTCTTTACTTATTGAAGAACCTCCAGACCTCGATAACCTGACACAGGTAGTAACGGTAAATTCTCTCTATAGATATGATAAAGCTAAAATCCCTCCTGCTAAAATTGCTAGTCAATGCTTGGAGGAATTTGATAATTTTATGTTTAAGCAAGAAGACTTCAATGCTTATTTTGGTAGACAATTAAAACAAGATGTTGATATGATTAAATACTTGGGTTATTATATGGCTAATATTAGAGGTGAACTTAAACTTGTTAGCAAACATGCTTCTATGGTTACCACTCAAGTAGAACAAGTACTTAAAGCTCAAAAGGAATTTCTCAATGAGATGAATAGTAAGAAAAATGATTATGCTGTTAAAGTGGCTACTAGAACTGGTAGAATGACTTAGGAACCTTTGTATCCTGAAGGCCACCCTAAGAGAATTGAACAAGATTCTCAGAGAAATAATATTGATGCACCTAGTTCTTCTAAAAAGAAGAAAAAAGGAAAATGATAGAACTGTGGAAACTTCTAGTGAACCTATTGCTGAACCACCTGATAATCCAAATGAAATCTCTATGTCTGATGTCGAAACACAATCTGGCAATGAACATGAACCTAATGAAAATGTTAATGATGATGTTCATAATAATGTTCAACCTAGTAATGATAATGATATAGAAATTGAACCTGCTGTTGATCTTGATAACCCACAATCAAAGAATCAACATTATGATAAGGAAGACTTTGTTGCTAGGAAACATGGTAAAGAAAGAGAGCCTTGGGTTCAGAAACCCATGCCTTTTCCTCCCAAACCATCCAAGAAAAAGGATGATGAGGATTTTGAGCGCTTTGCTGAAATGATTAGACCTATCTTTTTGCGTATGCGATTAACTGATATGCTCAAAATGAATCCTTATGCTAAGTACATGAAAGATATTGTTACAAATAAAAGAAAGATACCAGAAGCTGAAATTTCCACCATGCTTGCTAATTATACTTTTAAGGGTGGAATACCAAAGAAACTTGGAGATCCAGGAGTACCTACTATACCATGCTCCATTAGAAGAAACTATGTTAAAACTGCTTTATGTGATCTTGGAGCTAGTGTTAGTGTTATGCCTCTCTCTTTATATCGTAGACTTGACTTGAATAAGTTGACACCTACTGAAATATATTTGCAAATGGCTGATAAATCAACTGCTATACCTGTCGGCATTTGTGAGGATGTGCCCGTTGTGGTTGCAAACGTTACTATTTTAATGGACTTTGTTATTCTTGATATTCCCGAGGACGATAGTATGTCTATTATTCTTGGAAGACCTTTTCTTAATACTGCAGGGGCTGTTATTGATTCCAACAAAGGCAATGTCACTTTTCATGTTAATGGTAATGAGCATACGGTACACTTTCCGAGGAAACAACCTCAAGTTCATAGTACAATTCTATCGGAAAAATTCCATCGATTATATTTGGAGGTTTTGAATTTCCTCTTCCTACTGTCAAGAAGAAATATGATATACTTATTATTGGGGATGTGTGTATCCCCGTTGAGGTAACCTAGTGCTATTCGAAATTTCTTCGGTTTCATGTTAATCGGAATGAGTTTGTTAACAAGACTTGATCAACCTTGTTAGTGGATTCCTTTTGATGAGCATGAGATGGATGAAACTAGAAGCACAACCTTCTGTAACCTCTCTATACTTTTTGTTATTTAGTTGAAATAAAGTGAAAATAAATATTTTTCTGTCTGTTATCGATTATCCATGCAATATAAAAATACCTCAAAAATAAAAGTTCTCCAAATGCCCTGAAAATTAAATATGATTTTTTCTAGAATATTTGAGGATTTATGGAACAAAGAACACACCAGGGGGGCCAACCAGCTTGCCACGAGGGAGGAGGGCGCGCCCACCCCCCTAGGGCGCGCCCCCTGCCTCGTGGGCCCATGGTGGCCCTCCTCCACTTATTCATGCACCCATCTTCTTCTTCTTCCTCCCACAAACACGAAAAACCGGCTCAAACCTGAGTCCAAGATCGTTTTGCTTCCATTTTTGATCTCCTTGCTCAAAGCACCTCTCACAAAACTGCTTGGGGAGATTGTCCCTTGGTATGTCACTCCTCCATTGGTCCAATTAGTTTTTGTTCTAGTGCTTTATTCATTGCAAATTTGTGTTGCTTAGGTGACCCTGTTCTTGAGCTTGCATGTCAAATTTATATGGTCAAAAGTAGTTTTGATGCATGATATAGGCTCTAGGCACTTGTAGGAATAGTTGCTATCAATATTATTGAGTTTAGTTTACTTTTATTTTGAAGTTACTAAAAAAATTCAGAATTTTTCAGAGGAATAAAAATGCTTAGGAAAATGTTCCAAGGTGGTTCTTCAAGGAAGCAAGGACCGAGGCTTGCAATGCGTGATGCTGATGAAGAGCCACCAAGAGATGCTCCAGTGCGTCCTTGTGAGTGGCCTTCTGAAAATTTTATGAATCAAGTGGGAATAAAAGAAGAAGTCAACGCATATTTGCGTAACGCTGATCTCGTGAGCTTCGAGGAAGAGAAGTGCAGTCAGTATCATGAGCTCACTAGCTCCTTTGTGAGGAGGTTTGAATTTTCTACTTCGCGTAATTATCCAACTGTCCTGTTTGATCTTTATGACAAATCTTATACCATGGACTTAGAGGATTTTACCACTGCCTGCAAACTTCCACAATGGGGTAGTATAAGGGACCCTCGCAAATCTGAATTTAGAGATTTTCTTGCTAATATAACTGTGGGAGAATCTACAGACATTACACAAGCTACCATAGGGAGCATTCACTTTCCTGCTATACATTATTTTGCTCTCTTCATAGGTAGATGCATAAATGGTAAAGATGAGGCATGTCACGTGTGTGTCACTGACCTCAGTATTCTTAGGAGTGCTGTGTTAGGAGACACATCATATAATTTGGGAGCCATTGTTGCACGTAGGTTGCATCTTAACAGACGTAATGGAGATTTCTTTGGTGGAATTTATGCAACCCGCGTAGCTAATTTTCTTGGTATAGATGTGCGCGAAGATGATATTGAACTACCTCCTGCCTATCTATATTTTAATGCTATGGTTCACCACCAGTTTGTCGAGAGGAATGAATCATCTCTCCAGTATCGACTAATCTTTGACAGACGCCGTGTTATCCGTATTACTCTCCCTGCTCCTGCTTTCTTTGATTATCAGGCAAGAGGAGGATATACTATTACCAGAGAGGAGGCAGATGAGTATGAGAGGAGAGAAGAGGCTGCTCGTCGCCACGCTGCAGCTCAGCAGGCGATAGCTGCTGCATCACAGTACGACCCCAACAACTATTATTATGGATATCAGCCAGGCCAGCCGTGGCCATAGACCAACTTAGGCCAAATGCCTAAGCTTGGGGGAGTACGTGTTTCTCACCGACATTACATTTATGTTCACACACACTCATTGCTAGATGTCGGTGCTCATACTTTTTCATTGTATCATCCATGCTAGTTTATTTCCTTTTATGCTTTCTTCTTGTGTGTTTAATAAACCTTAAGAAAAAACCAAAATTAGTTGTAACTTTTAATTAATTTACTTTCCAGGCTTGTAGTAGTAATCAAAAAAGGAAACCCAAAAAGATTTCCTGTTCTTCTTTTGCTTGTTGGGAGATTTCCCGTGTAAATACTTTTATTTTTTTTCTTTTCTTTGGGGGTCAGTAGGAGAAGACCATGATTAAATTGTTGAAGTGGCTCTTATATGCTTTATTGTTGATTTAACCAAGAGCCCATGTTGCTTTGTCTTCTCCTGTTTATTGAATGCTCGCAGATTCCAGCTTAGTCCAATGCATGTGCACTCTCATTATTATTCACATCGTTCGGTCGTGCAAGTGAAAGGCAATTATGATGATATATGGTGGACTGACTGAGATGAGAAAAGCTGGTATGAACTCGGCCTCTTTTGTTTTTGTAAATATGATGAGTTCATCGTTCTTGATTCAGCTTGTTATGAATAAACATGTTTGCAATGACAATTATAGATCATAGTTTCTTGTGCCATGCTTGATTAGCTATGAGTTATAATGGTTTACCTTGCGTGCCAACATGCTATTGAGATGGTTATGATGTGGTATGATAGGGTGGTATTCTCCTCTGAATGATTTAAGTGACTTGACTTGGCACATGTTCACACATGTAGTTGAAACAATCAACATAGCCTTCACGATATTTATGTTCATGGTGGATTATATCCTACTCATGCTTGCATCCAATGTTTATTAATTTTAATGCATTGTCAGGACCCCGACTCGATGTCACATCGATCTAGCTTGTAACACCTCATATCACTTTGCGGCCTCACGCACGGTATCCCCACGGGTGTCGCCTTACCTTTGCCCGGGACCGTTTGCGCCTTTTGGGTCACGTATATGATAGTGTCGCTAGCATCCATATGATAAAGAGCCCGGGCTGACATGACTAGTCGTAAACCCAAAGTGGCACAGGCTTACAGGCACAGGCATCCATGACCCAACAACGAACGTGTCGGTCATCAGCAAGTGGGTCCGGGCTGTAGCACTGGGCTAGCAGGACTCCGGTAAACCGGGCTGTAGCGGGCTAACAGGACTCCGGTACTCAATGCGTGACATTTCCCCGAAGGGACAGACACAGGAACGAAGAAGGACACATGCCGGCCAGCCTAAGTGTTCCAGAGCAGTAGCAAGCTACCATGGCTCAGCGGTAACACTAGGAGACATTTCCCGGTAAGAGAGGCTACTAAAGATAAACAACTAGATAGTCAGATCCCACACATACCAAGCATTTCAATCATACACATAATATGCTCGATATGTGCAAACACAACAAGGCATCACAACATGACTCTATGACACAAGTACTTTATTTAAGGCTCAGAGAGCCATACATAACATACACAAAGGTACGGGTCGCACGACCCAGCATTCAAGTCATACAGTCATACAAACCAGCAGCGGAAGTAGCTTGTCTGGGTACAGACAACTAGTAAAATAAAAGAGGCTTGGAAAGCCTAGCTATACTACGTGGTCCTTCACAAGCTCAGGATCACCACCTGGGCCTTAGCCTACTCATTGATGTCAACGTCTACGTAGAACCCATCAGAAGGGGTTGCAGCGTCTTCTGTAAAAATGTAAATTATAGCAACATGGGTACAAAGGTACTCAGCAAGACTTACATCAGATCCTACATACATGCATATTATCAAGAAGGGTTGGTGGAGTTATTGCAGCAAGCCAGCTTTGACTCTTGGCTAGGCTAACCTACGAGACTCCAGCTTGAAATGGTTTTGCGTACACGAGTCCACTACTCACCAATTCAATACACTACCGAGGATCCACCTCCGTCTTCCTACGGAAGAGCCATCCTCGGCACTCACACTTATCTTGAGGCTTTTAGTAGTTTCCATTTACTTGTCTATGAACTGTATAGGCAACCAAGTAGTCCTTTACCGCGGACGCGGCTATTCGAATAGATCATGATAACCCTGCAGGGGTGTACTTCTTCATACACGCTCTCACCACTTACCGTCGTTTACACGACATGTACTCGGCAACCTTCAAGCGGAAGCCCAACGTGGGTGTCGGCCACGACCTACCTAACCACCTAAGCCTCCAGTCCAGGTTTATCGCCTATCCAGGTTCCATCCGCAGGGAGTCCGGCCGAGATTTCCCATACGGCCCCGAACGATGTGAACAGGGTTCTCGAGATACCTAACGGGTATTCGGTACACCCGGCCACGTACCTACCGCATCATAGCCCACCCCTACGGTCAGCGCTGTCCACGGCCTCCAGTAGGCTACAAACACCAGAAACTACTTGCAACTCCTGGACGGAGAACTAGGGTGAATAAGAAGCCGAGAGGGTCCATTGGTTTCGGGCCCAATGCATGGTAGTAGCTGATTCTTAAATCACACATACAGATCTCAGTGCTTAAGGTCGGCTTCAATGAAACAACCCACCATGTACTCCTACATGGCCTCTCATCGATACCTTTACCAAATCGTGTTCACCACACCACTCTCATTACCGACATAATCATTTCACTCTAGCCCATCACCCAGATGAACCAGACCTGACACGACTCTAAGCATAGCAGGCATAGCAAGGTAGGAACAACACATACATATGGCTCAATCAATTCCTACACATGCTAGTGGGTTTCATCTAGTTACTGTGGCAATGACAGGTCATGCAGAGGAAGTGGGTTCAACTACCGTAGCACACAGCAGTTTGAAACACGTTGTCTTAATGCAGTAAAAGAGAGCAGGAGCGAGAACATGGGATTGTATCGATATGATCAAATGGTTGGTTGCTTGCCTGATGGTTCGATGCACTGATACGGTTCTTCGTTAGGGTAATCACGATACTCCTCGGTGGCAGAACCTGCCGCAGAGAACACCGATACATAACCATCACCAAACAATGTGCAACAATATGATGCATGCATGAAACATAGCAATATGAGTGTGTTGGGCTAATGCAACTAAGACCAGAAGGGTTTGAACCAATTTGAATCAAAGATTCAAATTTCAAACTCAAACATGGCCTTTTAAAGTGCTTTTCCTTGTTCTGCTTTAAACATCAGGTTAACTTGTTTAATCATGCATGAAAATAGTACAGATGGGTAGATTGGATTTTTCTGATCATTTTTCATATATAATTTGTCTGATTTGGAGTTACAGAATAAAAGTTATGAATTTTTGAAGTTTAAACTCTTTTCTGGAATTTCCTATATTAGATTAATTCCAGAAAATCAATTATTGCGTCAGCCTGACGTCAGTGTGACGTCAGCAGGTCAACGGAACACGTCCGGGTCAAACCTGACAGTGGGTCCCGCGTGTCAGGGTGATTAAATTAATTAAAGTTTAATTAAAACTAAACCTGTTTAATTAACAGGGCTGGGCCCCACCTGTCATTGACTCAGGGGAGTCAACCAGGGCCCACCCATGGTCAAACCTGGGTCGGCTGCACCGGCGTTTAGCCGCCGGCGAGCCCGACGCGGCGGGGGAAGTGGTTTTGGCCGTTTCGGCCACCAAATGGGTCGCGGAGACCACCAGAGTGGAGCTGAGGACGAGCCGCAGCTCTTGGTGGAGTCTGTTGGGGTCGGGGTGGCCGGAGTTGGCGCCGGCGACGACTTTGGCGGCCACCGGGGTTCGGCCGAAGACGAACTTGACGCTAGAGGGGTCAGTGAGGCTCGGGGAGTGGCTAGCTAGGTGCTAAGTGACACGGTGAGTATGATGGACACCGTGGAGTGGCCGGAGGATGACCGGGAGCACGTCGGCGACGAGCTCCACGGCGGTGGGTGCGGTTGAGCTCCGGGAGGTCGCTACACGGCTCGGGAGCAAGAACGGAAGGGAGGGGGAGATGGCTAAGCTCACAGTGAGTGCGACGAAGCCCTTGGTGTGGCCGGAGATGGACCGCAGCGACGACGACGTTGAAGGGGATCTCCGGCGACGGCGGTTCGGGCGAGGTTGTTGCGGTGGACTCGGGCGTTGCGAGTGCTCGGGGCTCGGCTTGCTCGATGGAGTGGACAGCGGCGGAGCTCCTGGACACGATGAGAGGACGCACGGGTGGCGGGGAGCACGGCTACGACGAAGGCACGGCGATGGTGGCGTCGGCCATGGCGGGGGAGCACGAGAGGGAGGAGCTGGAGAGGAGAGGGGTTGTCTGGGGGGTTCGGGGGAGCGAGGGAGGCCGATCCACGACGTCACCGGGCGAGGGGAGAGGCGAGGCGGCGAGCAGGTGCGTGGCGCACGCTGCGCTCGCCGTCGGGCACCTGCCTGCCTGCCTGGCCGGCAAGCAGCTCGCTGGAGCGGCGCTGGGCTGGGCCGGCAGGTGGGCCGGGTGCTGGGCGCCAGGTAAGTTTTTCCATTTTTTTCTGTTTTTTGTTTTTTAATACTTCTGCAACTTTGTTGAATTAAATAAAATACTTAAGCAACTCCTAAAATCACCAAACTACTCCTGGTCCACAGTTGGATTATTTCCAACATGAAACATTTTAGTTTGGAGATATTTGAGCATTTAAATATTTTATATAATTTTAAATGCCCAAATTCAAATATTTATGATTTAATTCAAAAACCCTAAGATGGCCTAGGAAAATGTGCATCACTTTTGGCAGAGGTTCTGAACCAAGACAAAAATGATGGGCATTTTAGAAGGGCATTTCAGGTTCATTGAAAAAGTTTTTAGTAAACCCTAATTGGTTTCAGAGGGGACTGGGGGTTCTGTCATCCCCATTTCAGGTTTCTGATGAAAGAGTAAACATGATGCAACACTCTAATGCATGGCTAACTAGGATGTGACAACTCACCCCCACTCAAAAGAATCTCGTCCCGAGATTTGGGTTCCTCCGGAAAGAAGGCGGGATACTCAAGTCGAAGACGATCCTCCCTTTCCCAAGTTGCTTCATCCTCAGAATGGTGCGACCATTATACTTTGAGAAACTTGATATTATGACGTCGAGTGGTACGCTCGGTCTGATCGAGGATACGAATGGGGTACTCTCGATATGTAAGATTATCTTGGAGATGAAGCGTTTCGTGGTCCACTCCACGGATAGGATCCGAAAAGCAACACCTGAGTTGAGAAACGTGGAAGACATCGTGGACTCTGGAGAGGTGCGGAGGTAGTTCCAACTGGTAGGCAACTTCTCCTCGTTTAGCGAGAATGCGAAAAGGTCCAATGTAACGAGGAGCCAATTTGCCTTTGATACCGAAACGATGGGTTCCCTTCAGAGGGTTAACCCGAAGGTAAGCCTTCTCGTCAACCTCGAAAGTCATAGCCTTATGTTTTCGGTCATATTGACTCTTTTGACGAGATTGGGCTGTTTTCAACTTTTCACGAACGATGCGAACTTGCTCTTCTGCTTCCTGAATCATATCCGGGCCAAAGAATTGTCTTTCCCCGGTCTCTGACCAGTTAAGGGGTGTTCGACACCGTCGTCCATAGAGAACTTCAAAAGGGGCTTTACCCAAGCTAGATTGATAGCTGTTGTTGTAAGCAAATTTGGCAAATGGAAGGCATTTCTCCCACTCCATTCCGAAAGAGATAACAGAGGCTCGAAGCATGTCTTCTAGAATCTGGTTGACGCGTTCTACTTGACCACTCGATTGAGGGTGAAAAGCGGTGCTAAAGGAAAGGCGGGTTCCCATAGCATTTTGGAAACTTTCCCAAAATCGAGAGGTGAAAATACTTCCTCGGTCCGAGTTAATTTCCAAAGGGACACCATGGAGAGACACTATCCGGGAGATGTATAAGTCTGCCAATTGACTAGCGGTTATACTCTCACGAACAGGTAGGAAATGGGCTACTTTGGAAAGACGATCGACAACGACGAAGATAGCATTATTCCCTCTCTTGGTCCTGGGAAAACCGGTAATGAAATCCATACCAATTTTATCCCATTTCCATTCAGGAATAGCAAAGGGTTGAAGGGTGCCAGCAGACCGTTGATGCTCTGCTTTTACACGACGACAAACGTCGCAATTAGCAATATACTGAGCAATTTCTCTCTTCATCCTAGTCCACCAGAACCTCTGGCGTAGGTCCTGATACATCTTAGTACTACCGGGATGAATGGTGAGAGGAGATTCATGAGCCTCCTTAAGGATCAATCGCCTCAGGTTTCGCACTTTGGGAACCACTAGTCGATTCCCGAAGTATACGACCCCTTGATCATTAATGGAGAAACAATTCACAATTCCTTTCTTGATGTTTCTCTTGATGCGGGAGATTCCCGGATCTACCTTCTGTGCTTTGACGATCTGGTCCGTAAGGGTAGGTTTCGCCACCAAGGTGGAAAGAAAACCTTGAGGAACAATGTGAAGGTTAAGCTTCCGAAATTCCTCATGGAGAAGCGGTTGACTTTGTTGTAACATTAGGTTGTTACAATAAGATTTACGACTTAGCGCATCAGCCATGACATTGGCTTTCCCTGGGGTGTAAGTTATTCCTAAGTCGAAATCTGTGATCAACTCAACCCAACGTCTTTGCCTGAGATTCAAATCCGGTTGGGTGAAAATGTACTTCAGACTTTGGTGATCAGTGAATATTTCGCAACGGTTACCGAGGAGGTAATGTCGCCAGGTCTTCAGTGCATAGACTACGGCTGCAAGCTCTAGATCATGAGTAGGATAATTCTCCTCATGTGGGTGCAATTGCCGTGAGGCGTAAGCAATTACATGTCAATCTTGCATGAGAATACAGCCTAGTCCTTGTCGCGAGGCGTCGCAGTAGATAACAAAGTCCTTGGAGAAGTCTGGCGGTACCAGAACGGGAGCAGAAGTCAGGCGTCTTTTCAGTTCCTGAAAGCTGTGCTCACATTGTGGAGTCCATTCAAACTTTTTATCCTTCTTAAGGAGTTTGGTTAGAGGTTTAGCAACTTTGGAGAAGTTTTCGACAAAGCGACGGCAATAACTCGCTAAGCCTAGAAAACTCCGAACTTGCTTGACCGATTCAGGTGGAGTCCAATTAAGGACGGCTTGAACTCGCTCAGGGTTAACAGCAATACCTTTACCAGATATTACATGACCCAGATAGGTCACTTCCGATAACCAGAATTCACATTTAGAAAATTTGGCATAAAGGCGATGCTCTCGAAGTTTCTTCAACACTAGCCTTAGATGTTCGGCATGTTCTTCCTCGTTCTTGGAGTAGATGAGTATATCATCGAGATAAACTACGACGAATTTATCCAAATACTCCATGAAGATTGAGTTCATTAACCGAGAAAAGGTGGCTGGAGCGTTGGTTAAACCGAAGGACATGACGGTGTACTCGTATTGGCCATAACGAGTAACAAAGGCCGTTTTAGGAATGTCCCCGTTTCTGATTTTGATTTGATGGTAGCCCAACCTCAAATCCATTTTGGAGAAAACTGAGGATCCAGCGAGCTGATCATACAGGTCGTTGATCCTGGGGAGCGGATTTTTGTTCTTGATTGTGACCAAATTGACAGGTCGATAATCTACAACCATCCGGTCCGTACCATCCTTCTTCTTGACGAAGAGGACGGGGCAAGCCCACGGAGATGAACTAGGTCGGATGAAACCCTTTTTCAAGGACTCATCGAGTTGTTTCTTAAGCTCGGCTAGTTTTAGTGGTGCCATCTTATAGGGTCTTCTAGCAATCGGAACGGTTCTTGGAATGAGGTCTATTACGAAATCAACATCCCTGTCAGGTGGAACACCTGGCAATTCCTCTGGGAAGACATCCGGGAAGTCACGGACTACCGGAACGTCCTCAAGGTCTGGCAAAGGGCTGGCGTTAAGAGAATATAATTGTTGCTTGGCTAATCGGGTCAAGACATTGACTATCTTGCCCGAAGGATGAGTGAGTTGAACAGTCCTAGAGAAGCAATCAATTTTGGCATGATGAGCTGACATCCAGTCCATACCCAAAATGATATTAATATCTGAAAATTTGAGAGCTATCAAAGATGCAAGGAAAACAAGTCTGTCGACTTGGATTTCATTTCCATAACTTACCCTGGAGGTCTGCCATCTAGAACCAGGAGTAGAAATTTCCATAGTGGATGGCATGTCACAGAATGCGGTGTTATGCAAACGAGCATAGTTCTCGGATATAAATGAATGAGAGGCTCCTATATCGAAAAGAACAGATGCCGGATGGCAATTAACAAGGAGCGTACCGAGAACGACGTTGGGATCCTCTTGAGCTTCTTCGGCAGAGATACAGTTGACATGGCCACGTGTAGCGGTGGCCGGCTTGGCGTGGAACACTTTCCCTGTCGGCTTGCCACGGCCAACACCTTTAGCAGATTGGTTGGGGTTGGTCTGGGGACACTCACGCATATAGTGGCCAGATTCCCCACACTTGAAACAAGTCACGGAATTGGTACGTGGGGGAGCATTGTTGGTTGGACCCCCATAGGGCTTGGCTGGTGCAGACTGTTGAACAGGGCGAGGCGCCTGGAAAGATGGCCTCGGTGTGAACCTGGGTGGCAGGGCGGTGTTGGGCACCCACAGGTGGCGCTTCTGAGGACCAGCACCGGATGAGGAACCCATGTCACGGCCATGCTTGCGTGTTGCATCATAATCAGTCTGACCAGTTTCAGCACTGATGGCCTTGTTAACAAGTTTCTGAAAAGATGTGCACTCATGCAGACGGAGGTCGCGGCGAAGCTCAGGACTAAGCCCCTTACGGAACCTTGCTTGCTTCTTGGCATCAGTAGAAACTTCCTCAGTTGCATATCGTGCGAGGTTACCGAACTCCCTACTATAAGCATCCACAGAGAGTCGGCCCTGAGTGAAACTGCAAAATTCCTCACGTTTACGGTCCATGAGACCCTCCGGAATGTGATGTTCATGGAAAGCCTCGCTGAATTCAGCCCAAGTAGTGACATGGCCCGCTGGGCGCATAGCTCCATAATTCTCCCACCATAGACTGGCGGGGCCTTCAAGATGATATGCAGCAAAGGTGACCTTGTCAGCCTCCGCTACCAGCGCGGAACGCAGTTTGTGAGAAATACTGCGAAGCCAGTCATCAGCGTCAAGAGGCTCGACGGAGTGGTGGAACGTGGGTGGGTGTAACTTGATGAAATCACTGAGTGACACCACGTTAGTCCTCTGATGGTGTGCCGTGTTCTGTTCAATACGCTCCAACAAACGGTTGGTCTCCCGCTTGTTTCTTTCGGCTTCCATCATAACCTCGGCTAGGGAAGGAGGATGAGGCAGATTTGCATTCCTGACTTCACTGCCTTCGGCCTGCTCTTGAGGAGCAGGGTTAGTGCGCGTGTTGACCATCCTAGGTAAACAAGACAATGATTTAGTCAGGATGATAAAATTCCGACATAGGATACAGAATGTAAGGGATAACTCGGAATGCAAGATGATCATCCGTATGACATGGTAGATACAGAAACCGCTTCTTTATTCCATCGTCATACACACCATACAGGGTTTAGTACAAGACCAAACAAGGTACTATTACGGTGAAAATAGGATTACATCTCATCGGAGGCATTCCAAGCTCCTATACATTATTTTTCTACACCTCCGGAAGGCGATACAAACTAGGTCATATCCCACGAGTCACGCAGGACGATAGACGACACAGCTAACACGAACTAGTGATACTACTACTAACTCAGACCGATCCGTAGTAGTCCTCGTAGAAGTCACCTCCATAGCCTGGAAGCTCAACATGATCATCCGGAAACAGACGATCTCGCGGAGCTTGTGGACCATAGGGACTAGGATGAGGTCTTGGACCAACAGACGGTGGCCTGCGGGGACCGCGAGGTGGGGTGATGCCTCCTACATCACGCCAACCCATCACGTCTGGCAGAGCAGATCTCACAGGATAGAGATCGCGCATATCCGAATATCCAGCTTGCACCGCCGGTGCAAACCGAGTCAATGTGGCCCAATGGTCAGCACGGGTATTGAAGAGCTCTAACCTCAAGGCCCGATTTTCACGGTCCTTATCCTCGAGCATCTCAGCAGTAGTGCGAGTCCGTGAATCCTCCTGAGTGGGTTCAGCATAGATAGCCTGAAGATACCCTTGTGCTCCCGGAAGTGATCCTGACATATACCGGAAATCAGAGTCCCGAAATAGACCAGACCTGACTCGCATGATGGTCATCATAGAGTAGGCGGCGTCCTGCACAGCCATCTCAATAGTAACCCCAAGTCCATAGGAGCAGTGAAGGGGCTCGGTGGACCCAGGATAAGACGGAAATATCCTGACAGTGCAGAGATACTGGCTTTGATTAAAGTCTCGGAATTGCTCTTCGACCGTGTACTCAGGATACCAACGGTATCCAGCCTCAGTCATTACCCTGACCAACATGGCGGTATGACCGGGTACATCTAGGCATCGAGTCAGGCGAACCACTTGATTGAGGTCGCGAGTGGCCATCTGAAAACACAATCATAATGCAAAGGCATTAAAATTTCTAGCAAAATTCCGGCAGCATAACAGCTGTAAATGCTCAAGAAGGATTTGAGACATTTGACAAAGGATTTCATACACACTCAACATCATCATATCACGTTCTGAGTCCATCCTAGCAACATAATGTGGTAGTAGAACTGAACTAGGCTTGTATCCATCAAACCTATAAGGTACTACTGATTAGTAACACGTGATCCTGATAGAGAGAATAGATCCTAATTCCTTAACCCCCGGTGGAAGGATAGACTGACTCAGATCAGAATGTCATAAGATAAAGGAGTAAAAAGAGCCTTACGTTCCACCCACAAACAATTCCCCTACATATAACTAAAGAATTTCTAGACTCAACATCGACCAGTTTGGCTTGGAGAACCTACACGCAGTCCGACTCTGATGCCAACGCTGTCAGGACCCCGACTCGATGTCACATCGATCTTGCTTGTAACACCTCATATCACTTTGCGGCCTCACGCACGGTATCCCCACGGGTGTCGCCTTACCTTTGCCCGGGACCGTTTGCGCCTTTTGGCTCACGTATATGATAGTGTTGCTAGCATCCATATGATAAAGAGCCCGGGCTGACATGACTAGTCGTAAACCCAAAGTGGCACAGGCTTACAGGGACAGGCATCCATGACCCAGCAACGAACGTGTCGGTCATCAGCAAGTGGGTCCGGGCTATAGCACTGGGCTAGCAGGACTCCGGTAAACCGGGCTGTAGCGGGCTAACAGGACTCCGGTACTCAATGCGTGACATTTCCCTGAAGGGACAGACACAGGAATGAAGAAGGACACATGCCGGCCAGCCTAAGTGTTCCAGAGCAGTAGCAAGCTACCATGGCTCAGCGGTAACACTAGGAGACATTTCCCGGTAAGAGAGGCTACTAAAGATAAACAACTAGATAGTCAGATCCCACACATACCAAGCATTTCAATCATACACACAATATGCTCGATATGTGCAAACACAACAAGGCATCACAACATGACTCTATGACAC
Organism: Triticum aestivum; assembly: GCF_018294505.1. NCBI lineage: Eukaryota > Viridiplantae > Streptophyta > Magnoliopsida > Poales > Poaceae > Triticum > Triticum aestivum. The sequence continues at coordinate 443,576,904 of NC_057803.1, read as the reverse complement.
AAGTACTTTATTTAAGGCTCAGAGAGCCATACATAACATACACAAAGGTACGGGTCGCACGACCCAGCATTCAAGTCATACAGTCATACAAACCAGCAGCGGAAGTAGCTTGTCTGGGTACAGACAACTAGTAAAATAAAAGAGGCTTGGAAAGCCTAGCTATACTACGTGGTCCTTCACAAGCTCAGGATCACCACCTGGGCCTTAGCCTACTCATTGATGTCAACGTCTACGTAGAACCCATCAGAAGGGGTTGCAGCGTCTTCTGTAAAAATGTAAATTATAGCAACATGAGTACAAAGGTACTCAGCAAGACTTACATCAGATCCTACATACATGCATATTATCAAGAAGGGTTGGTGGAGTTATTGCAGCAAGCCAGCTTTGACTCTTGGCTAGGCTAACCTACGAGACTCCAGCTTGAAATGGTTTTGCGTACACGAGTCCACTACTCACCAATTCAATACACTACCGAGGATCCACCTCCGTCTTCCTACGGAAGAGCCATCCTAGGCTCTCACACTTATCTTGAGGCTTTTAGTAGTTTCCATTTACTTGTCTATGAACTGTATAGGCAACCAAGTAGTCCTTTACCGCGGACGCGGCTATTCGAATAGATCATGATAACCCTGCAGGGGTGTACTTCTTCATACACGCTCTCACCACTTACCGTCGTTTACACGACATGTACTCGGCAACCTTCAAGCGGAAGCCCAACGTGGGTGTCGGCCACGACCTACCTAACCACCTAAGCCTCCAGTCCAGGTTTATCGCCTATCCAGGTTCCATCCGCAGGGAGTCCGGCCGAGGTTTCCCATACGGCCCCGAACGATGTGAACAGGGTTCCCGAGATACCTAACGGGTATTCGGTACACCCGGCCACGTACCTACCGCATAACAGCCCACCCCTACGGTCAGCGCTGTCCACGGCCTCCAGTAGGCTACAAACACCAGAAACTACTTGCAACTCCTCGACGGAGAACTAGGGTGAATAAGAAGCCGAGAGGGTCCATTGGTTTCGGGCCCAATGCATGGTAGTAGCTGATTCTTAAATCACACATACAGATCTCAGTGCTTAAGGTCGGCTTCAATGAAACAACCCACCATGTACTCCTACATGGCCTCTCATCGATACCTTTACCAAATCGTGTTCACCACACCACTCTCATTACCGACATAATCATTTCACTCTAGCCCATCACCCAGATGAACCAGACCTGACACGACTCTAAGCATAGCAGGCATAGCAAGGTAGGAACAACACATACATATGGCTCAATCAATTCCTACACATGCTAGTGGGTTTCATCTAGTTACTGTGGCAATGACAGGTCATGCAGAGGAAGTGGGTTCAACTACCGTAGCACACAGCAGTTTGAAACGCGTTGTCTTAATGCAGTAAAAGAGAGCAGGAGTGAGAACATGGGATTGTATCGATATGATCAAATGGTTGGTTGCTTGCCTGATGGTTCGATGCACTGATACGGTTCTTCGTTAGGGTAATCACGATACTCCTCGGTGGCAGAACCTGCCGCAGAGAACACCGATACACAACCATCACCAAACAATGTGCAACAATATGATGCATGCATGAAACATAGCAATATGAGTGTGTTGGGCTAATGCAACTAAGACCAGAAGGGTTTGAACCAATTTGAATCAAAGATTCAAATTTCAAACTCAAACATGGCCTTTTAAAGTGCTTTTCCTTGTTCTTCTTTAAACATCAGGTTAACTTGTTTAATCATGCATGAAAATAGTACAGATGGGTAGATTGGATTTTTCTGATCATTTTTCATATATAATTTGTCTGATTTGGAGTTACAGAATAAAAGTTATGAATTTTTGAAGTTTAAACTATATTCTGGAATTTCCTATATTAGATTAATTCCAGAAAATCAATTATTGCATCAGCCTGACGTCAGTGTGACGTCAGCAGGTCAACGGAACACGTCCGGGTCAAACCTGACAGTGGGTCCCGCGTGTTAGGGTGATTAAATTAATTAAAGTTTAATTAAAACTAAACCTGTTTAATTAACAGGGCTGGGCCCCACCTGTCATTGACTCAGGGGAGTCAACCAGGGCCCACCCATGGTCAAACCCGGGTCGGCTGCACCGGCGTTTAGCCGCCGGCGAGCCCGACGCGGCGGCGGAAGTGGTTTTGGCCGTTTCGGCCACCAAATGGGTCGCGGAGACCACCGGAGTGGAGCTGAGGACGAGCCGCAGCTCTTGGTGGAGTCCGTTGGGGTCGGGGTGGCCGGAGTTGGCGCCGGCGACGACTTTGGCGGCCACCGGGGTTCGGCCGAAGACGAACTTGACGCTAGAGGGGTCAGTGAGGCTCGGGGAGTGGCTAGCTAGGTGCTAAGTGACACGGTGAGTATGATGGACACCGTGGAGTGGCCGAAGGATGACCGGGAGCACGTCGGCGACGAGCTCCACGACGGTGGGTGCGGTTGAGCTCCGGGAGGTCGCTACACGGCTCGGGAGCAAGAACGGAAGGGAGGGGGAGATGGCTAAGCTCATAGTGAGTGCGACGAAGCCCTTGGTGTGGCCGGAGATGGACCGGAGCGACGACGACGTTGAAGGGGATCTCCGGCGATGGCGGTTCGGGCGAGGTCGTTGCGGTGGACTCGGGCGTTGCGAGCGCTCGGGGCTCGGCTTGCTCGATGGAGTGGACAGCGGCGGAGCTCCTGGACACGATGAGAGGACGCACGGGTGGCGGGGAGCACGGCTACGACGAAGGCACGGCGATGGTGGCGTCGG